>NC_069733.1:8696009-9039342 GCF_027358585.1 Pangasianodon hypophthalmus | reverse complement strand
TCATGAATAGACTGGAAAACAGTACAGGGATGAGGGTTTGCTAATGGCTGTTTTTATCATACAATTTACTTATGAGCATCTTTTTGCTGCATTTTCTGGACAAAAACAACTTTGTGAAGCTTAGAAACTAACTGTGGTCCTACAGATGCTTTTTTGTAACAGCTTCTTTTCTCTGGAAAACCCAACATTTTTGTCAGTGCTGTAAGATGAGGTGTCTTTCAGCCAGTATTATACCACAATGTAGAGATGTAGGGGTCATACTTTACGAACTGCCAGGAATGCCACGGCCACAAAGCTGGTGCTCAGTATCTGGTGCTTAGAGAGGCAGCGCTATCTCAGAAGCCTGGACAAAGCCAAATGTCTGCCTTGCTGAGAGTAATAGAAAGCAGCTACGAGAGCTGGATTCTACAGCATCGGACAAGGGAGAAATGGCTGGACCAAACGAGCTTAGTATCCGACAAGGAGATGAAAGACGCGGGCCTTCAAAGGGATGTAGAAGAGTTGATGAACCTCAACTTGTTGAGCACCTGACACCTCAAAAAGCTAACCAGGCTTCTGCTCTACAAAACTATGAGCTTTGTTCAGCAAAAATGAAGTGTAGATCCAGCTGCAAAGACTGGCTGAGGGATAATGTATTTATAAGGCTGGTGGATCCACTGCACAACAGTCATCACTTCTGAACCTCTACTGATAAAGCCATTTTAAAGTTTTGCGCTTCCTGTTTGAGAATAAATAAAAGTTCTTGTGATGAACTGATGCTTGGAAGTGTGGAATCAGGTCATATTTTATTCAGTGCTTTTTTTTTTCATTCATAGGGCTAAAAAATATAAACCAGGCACTGAGTTTTCTTAATTTACATTTATTTCTAATTTCTCCACAAAACATCTGACTCAAGATTTGATCAGCACTTATCAAATATGAGGTTTTCTAAACATTAATTTTATTATAACGTCATTGTTGAAGCTATATAGCTTTCTGAGAGCAAATAACAAAAATGCCCATGCCTTGAACTTGACCAACAGAAACTCACACACAGAAAAATTTGAAAACAGCTGAGTCATAGAAAAAACATGTATTTAAATAGGATATAAATATATGCAAACATTTTTCAGTTGGTTAAAATTTTTTAAGTCTAGACCTATCTGTGCATGACAGAATATCATGGAACAAGTATTTAAATACAAAGGCATTATCACATGATCAATAGCTCAGCTGACAGGCCTAATAGAGCATTACATTGTTAGTCAACAGCATCTGTAAATTGGTAAATGGTCCAATTACTCTCTAACAACAATATTTCTATTATGTAAACCATAATACTCTTCCAGACATAATAACAGGATAGATTGGTGCCACATCAGTCACTACAACCACAAATATAAAAAAAATACAATAAGCCTCCACGTGGCACTGTAGTGTTCAGTAAAATAGCGTTCTAAGTCGCTTTATAATAATCAGTAATAACAGCTCTGTACCATATTCTGGGGACATACAATTTCTTAATTTTTACAGCTTCCTGCAAATTTCTTTTTTTTTTCCCTCCATTTTTCTACCAATTCCCACCCACGAGCCAGCTCTCTCCTATCAGCTAGCAACCGGAAAGGGTGAAGGCTAACATATGCTTCCTGTGAAACACGTAAAGCCAGCCAACTCCCTTTATTCTAACCGCTGCTCATGTTTCCTCACAGGGCAGAATAACACACTCGGAGGAAAGCACTATCTGCCCTCTTCCGCATACATGAGCTCACAGATGCCCACGATTGGCTAGTGTTGATGTGATTGATAGGGATGAGAGAGTATTCCATCCCTCTCACCCAGAAAGCAGGGACAATTTTTCTCTTTTGGATTCTGGATATGGATGGGATAGTTGGAATTCAAACTCCCAATCTCCCAACGATAAGGCTTTCGCTTTTCTGTTCCACCACTTGGGAGCACACAAATAATTTTTAAACCTATAAAGTTTATGTTTATGTTTTACATTGTTGAGAACATCAGTGTCACAGTGGTTCAGCATGTAGTGTTGCTACCTTTATCCTGAGCTCAGGTTACTGCCTGAGCAGAGTTTTGCCTGCACTTCCTGTGTCTGCGTTGATGTCCTGTAGGCTTGGGACGGCTGACGATAGTATCGGGAATCGCCAACAGATTCCAACTCGCATGATGGATCAAGTTGGACGATTTAAATGTCTGTCAGAAAAAGTGGTTTCTGCCACTTTAAGATTGATAAAAATAGATTGCTTTGTATTTCATAATATAAGTTTCCTTTTGCCTGTTTTGTATCCTGTACGAACCTTAATAATCAGCTGTCTGACTTTGGACAAACAAACCATCTTTCTTCGATGCATCTTAGCTTCCATTGTCCGTGCTCGCCAAACAGATAAAGACACGTATGCCTTCGCTCGCAAAACATGAATGGGGTTTTAAATTAAGAAAATGAAACAGCATGTTGTTTATCAGGACTGCTTTGTCATACAAGAATTCATTGTTCACCACAGAGCACATGCATGTGTATTTAAACTGACTAAAAGCTAATGCTAGCAATTGCAGCTACAGCCAGCTGGTAAACATGGTATGGTATTTTTTCTGTTGTAGTAACGTGTACACCTCATATTATACGTCTTGCCACGCCCACTTCTTTTCCCCTTCAAAGCCACAGGCGATGCTATCATCAATCTGCGATAGTTGGGGGGCATGATAGGACGTTGGCATGTTGCACATGATTTCACAAGCCTAGTTTCCTCTGGCTTCTCCGGTTTCCTCCCACCTCTTCTCCCACGGGATAGGCTCCTGCTCCCCCACAGCCCTGTCCAGGTAAAGCAGTTTCTGAAGATAAATGAATGAAGATTAATGAATGATTGAGCACATGGCTTATATTACTGATTCCAAAAATTGAACAGTTGTGTGTATGGAGAGTCATGTTATGGTGTTTGACATTTCATAAGCAATTGACATGAACCTTTGACACCAAGCTTGATATATTTCATCTGTACACACTGTTTAAAGGGCAAGCGTGTAAGCAGCTGTAAAAATACATGTCTGTATGTCTTTAACTTGAAAATATGTTTGTTTTATGTAGCTGAACAAAGGTGACTTTCAAGTATTGGCATGTGTGGGTAAGCAATCAAAGCAGTCACTATTTTGGTGCATGGCCATCTATGATAAGTACTGTATGAAAGCAACCTCTTGTCTTTGCTCCGATGCTTCAATGCAAGCTTTGTTTACAGGGTCAAGGATGAGTTCCTCTGTGCTCCCCTCTGCATTCAAATACAGGAAATGGACTTCCAGAGCCAGGGAGGACTAGAAGGTCGAGCCTATTAACATATCACTAGAGAAAGCTAATGTCTTAAAAGAGGCACTAGTGTCAGAATCACTTAGCATATACGTTATATGTAAATTTTTGTGTCTTGATGAATAAATGTGATAAAAATGGTCACGCTTACATTGTGTTCTGTGGAACATTTGATCACACGTTCTCAAAGAGCCAAGTGTGGTGGATCAAGTTCTGTATGCACAGCTGGGCAAGCAAAAAAAAAAATAAAATCAGCCTTGTTTTTATTTGATGCTTTTGACCTGAGCCATCTGTCTGTGGAACATTGCATTACAAGCGATCACTATCAAGGTATTCATGCTGCTAGGTACCACACAATACATATCTACTGTCTGTGGTTTAAGCCATTCTGCTGTAGCAGTGGCAGCTGCCTCAAAAAAATACCACACACTGTTTCACAATGCTGTGACGCTATGTGTAAAGGAATTGCTGCATTTTGGAAATAAAGTCTTCTTGCTAAATGTCCAATGCAGTTATATGTCCAAGATGTTTGTGAAGGACATGTGAGAACAGTAATGTAGTTCCCTGACTTCCAAAACCCCCAGGAGCAGCACTTATTAGGTCAGTATAGAATTTCTAATGCCTGCTTCTTGCTTTGTCCCTGGAGTTGCTGGCCTTTCCCATGGGGTCCTACAGTAATAGGGATAAATAAACATGTCACTAATGAATACCAACAAATGTGGTCTTAGAAGATCAGGCATCCCGTAGTGATTACAGAGCGAGGCAGGGAAGCCCAAGGCCATCGTTTCCTAAAGATCAGACAAGGTGTTTAGATACCCGACTGCAGGAAATGAGGGTTTGAAGAGGGCTAGACAAGTACCAAGCTAAAAGTGTTGTTCTAGTCTTGCTTTAAGGCATGAAAATTCCAGGTCAATGAAAATGGTACCACCACAACCAATAGCACATATCAACATTTGCAGTGTTTATCAGTGCTGATGAAGAAACTGACTGAACTTTGAGCAGTTTTGTTAAGCATGACATTTCAAAAGCAACACATTTCCTCCCTATACAAAAGGAGGAGTTCAGCCATGAAAGGAAATCAGAGTTAGAGTTTAACTCCATGTGTGAGACAGAGCCTCCTCCACTGTACGACCTCATGATGGCAGATGGCAGATTGGGCTGTGGGGGGAGGAAACCCCCCTGTATCTCATCTGGTTAAGAGGTCAGGTGTCAGCAAAACATCTGCTCTAGCCTGACCGCACATTGCAGCACTGGCAAAGACCTGTTGTCATGGGCTACGGGTGGCCACATAGAAAAGGAATCCCATCATAGCCCAGAAGACAAAGATTTCTATTTAGTGCATAGTAAAGATTGAATAACATTAGTAGGGTCACTGTCTGGCCAAGTAGTGCCAAATAAATCATGTCTGTTTACACCATGTCTGAGCTGATGAGTTTGTTTTGTTATTATGAAAAACTTATGTGTATGATTTGTGTGCAACCACAGCTATTTTCCATTACGCTGAGAGTTATATGACCTGTTAGAATACAGTTTGAATGCCTTTGGTTCTCTAACCCGAACCATATTCTCTCTTAGTGTGCTTCACTGTCTCTCAAAGACAGATTTTGTTCTGACAACTTATTTGTCAAGCTTTTGCCAAGTTAAAGAACAAACTGCCAAAAATTTCTCCTCATCTCTTCTGTATGCTTCCATTTACGTGTACATAATTAAAAGAATTCATAAGGGGATGACTATGTGCTTTATGTATTTTGACTTTTTCAATTCCTGTGAGGCGTGGAATTGTTTGCCAGGCTGGGCAAGCACCAGTGGGGTTTTCAAAGCTGGTGTGATTTTTCACTGGGCTCTGCGAAGTGCGGCTGCCAGCAGTCTCCACTGAGAAGTGCTGTCAGGGATGGGGACGCAGGATGGGGCAAATTTTTAGTGTAAACGGTTACATTCCTCACTCACCAGACTCCTCCCCTCAGACTGTCTGCAAAATCCCTTAAACCAGCCGTAATATCTTTCATTTCAGAAATGCTAGGACTGTTTGTTTTGTAGAACAATCCTGTTTTCTAAAACTCTTGACAAAGAAATTTATTAAACTATGATCTTTCTTATAAAGCTGACTACAAGAGCAGAATCCCAAACTGAGGATTTTGGAAGAGTAATGTCATCCATGATATTAGTGGGATGTCCAAAGTAGTGGCATGATCTCCCAATACCTAAACACCTCAGACAAGTCTACTTCTTATATTAACCTGTTATCCAACTTGACATGGTTGGTAAGTTTGTTTAGTATCAGGTTAAAACTGGGAAAGAATTAAATCTTTGACTTTGGCTACCAGTTATAGCTTCACATTTGTCTCTCCAATATATCCATCATAACATGGCTGTTGAGTTTTTGGTCAAGGATAGTAACCCCTGTCCACATTGCCAAATGATTTTTAAAGTGGTGATGAGAACAAGAGACTTTAGGGAGGCTAGAGATGGCACGAGTAGCAAATATGGAAGCTCCCTATGGGGAGTACTCCCTCGCCAAGACTGGTGACGGCAAATTGGCGGGAATGAGTTTAAAATGGCAAGCCCAGGATCTGATTGAAGTGAAAATGAGTGAAGGAGAGAGAAGGCAGGCAGGGGAGGGAAAGAAGAGGTTTGATAGCTGAAGGCTTACTCAGAGGGGATGCAGGCGACCAAACCGCGTTCAGCCTGACTCTTGAATGGCGGCCGGAACAATGGCCCTTCTCATGGAGCCTTTCAGCAGGGACACTATTCAGGGACTTTCAGCCTCAGCCGCCATATTCCAGGAGGGAAGTGGAGAGTGGGGGAGTGTACCAGGACCAGCAGCTGTCGTGCTCTCATTAACATGCGCACCTGCTCCCGAAGGCAGCTTCAGAAGGCCTGAGCATACTCTACCATGCAGGCTCCTGAGCACAGACCACCACTGTCCCTTATACGATTGACAGCTTAAGGGCCTTGATTAAGGATTTAACAGTGTCATCATGGTGGAAATGGGATTTGAACTCCTAAACTTCCATTCAATAGCACAAAGCATTAAGCAATGCGACACCTTGACTACTTATGTTAGTAAGTATGGTACAAAAATATCATAGTAACCATGGTATGATCATGATTTTCATTTGCATCAAAAACCATGGTTTTATAACAGTAGCCTTCCTGTAGGTGTGGGGGAACTGACAGTGGGACAACGACAGGAAAGGTAGTAGAAGCAGACGGAGAGCAGTTCTCACTATGCTTTTAATGGGTCTCCCATACTTGGTTTTCTATCCCCTGTGTTTTCTGTTCCTCGTTAACGTTATTCACCATCCTAATCCTGGTCGAGAAACAGTAAAAGCACCACCTCTCCCTCCAGGCTAGAGGCCCTGTTGTGATCAGAGACCAAACCACTGGGAATTTGTACTGCCTGCCCCCAGGCTCGAAAGACAACGCTTAGCTTTTCACCAGTGGTGTGGTTTCAATGTTAGCGAAAGGTTGTTTCAACATTGGTGTAGTAAGGAAAAGCACCCTCTTTGTGTCACCCAGGAAAATCAGACAAATGCGTATGCCTAAGCCAGCCCCTGTTACGAAGTCTGTTTGGCTCTTTTTTTTTTTTTTTTTTAGTCTTTGCTGTTCGTTCCCTTTATGCCCCTAGCTCTTGATTGATGCTGGGATGAGCTTCTACTGTAGAAGAATACACACTATTGAGGAGGTGGAAGGGGGCTTTGAAGTCCTGATAATGTTAGCCCAGGGTTCAAAGACTCTGGTATAGGCTCTGCCTTGTTCATTGAGTGAATGGATGGTAGAAAAAAGCTGAGGCATGCAGAAATTTCCTACTAAGAGATGATGATTGGTGCTTTTCATGCAACAGTTTCAAACAGGATTAGAAGTACAAGCCTGAATTTACAATTAGCTGAGTGGAATCCCATTATATTAAAAATTTCTTTCTTTTTTAAATCTGTGTTTCAGTGTTGAGATTTTTATGGTTGTTTTTTCCATCTCTACTTGACAATTTATAGATTCAGATTGGTACACTGATGCTGAAATAACTGTGATGGTTTATTGATGTGGTCCAGAATGCCAAACAGTTGAATGAATTTTGGTTTGCTTATTAAATAAAATACATATCAGATGTGTGAATCCACAGCACAAGTATACAAATGTCTTGTGGTTTGTATTTCATGGTCCCGTGTTATTTTTATTATATCAAGGCTTTGTTTTAGTGTGTGTGTGTGTGTGTGTGTGTGTGTGTGTGAAATAGCAACCTCAGTGCCCATCAACCATTTTGGTTTTAACCTCAGTGGCCATGTAATCATTTTTTTTTTCCTTTTTGTGGTCATTTGGGGCTGCCTTCACAGCCACTGTTAGAAGTGTACATTTAACGTCATACAGATTTTTTTAGACAACATAATTATCTGTTTGCTATCACATTACAATTTTACAATAGTTGGATTAATAGTTGGTTATGATCAGTTGGCAAGTACCAATTTGAAAATAATGCTAAAAATCACTGAAAGAATAAAAAGCAAAAACAGCGTTGGTCATGTCATCCATTAACTATGTTTAAATCTTATAGAATTTATCAACCAAGCATCTTTGTCACTGTTTAGCTGACATGTGTTTTTTTTTTTTTTAAGGTGTCCTGACAAATATTTGGGCCCGGCTTGTCAGTTATCCAACCCTTGCCTGCCGAATCCTTGCTTGAATGGAGGCATTTGCCAGCCAAATATCCGTGACAACAAAGTGGACTACGTCTGCCGTTGTCCATTGGGTTACATGGACCCACGATGCCTCACTCCCACTGACAACCCATGCAGAAGCTCCCCATGTGGAAATGGAGGGACGTGTGAGCTGACCAGTGTCCACACTTTCAAGTGCAAATGTCCTCCAGGCTGGTCTGGTAAGAATGTGTTATTATCTAAATGATACATTTTCTCACAGTAAATCCCTAATCTCCATATCAGGCAGTCGAGGGAGTATGACATCTACTGATAACGTACTATTCCATTTTTACAGGTAAAAACTGCCAGCAGGCTGACCCTTGTGCCTCAAACCCTTGTGCCAATGGAGGCCAGTGCAGCCCATTTGATTCTCATTACATCTGCACCTGCACATCCTTCTTCTCAGGCGAGACTTGCAAACAAGATGTTAATGAGTGTGCTAATATCCCATCTCCCTGCAAGAACGGCGGTCTGTGCGTGAACGAAGTGGGCACCTATCGCTGCAACTGCCCAGCCGAGTACACGGGGAAACACTGTGAGACTCTGTACCAACCCTGCAACCCATCACCATGCCATCATGGAGGGACCTGCGTCCAGATCGGAGACACAAACTACGAGTGTTCCTGTCTGCCAGGTAGGAAAGCATGATCTTATTTATGTGTTGGTAATTTCTTTATTAACTAGCCAAGGGCACTAGAAGCTAACTGTCCATTTGCAGTGTTAGCTTTTTTTGGTTACTTTGTATTAATTGTGGGCAAGACAAATGATAGCAGCCTGCTGTCACTGTCAAACACTGAGACTAGAGATTTATAAGAGCTAACTGGCCTTTGTAATCACATTGTAGTGTCAGTGTTTCCCACCAGTGTGGGACTTTGGGTAGGCTAGCGCTCACAACATGTCCTCTCATCAGCATGAGGTAAGCCCACCCTGTGTGTGTGAACTGGTCAGCAGGAAAGTATTAGCACTTATCATGAGGAAGTGTCTGAAGGTCAGTATCCTCATGGTGTTGTCTCTGGATTAAGAGAACGTGGAAACATGGGTCTTACACACATACTTAGAAACTCATACAGTTTCCCTCAAGATGGCCAAACTACACAGCATATTAGATCCCAATAGATAGTTAAGTAAGAGGGCATGTTTTTTTCTGTCTGGATTTATTATTATTAGTTTATGTACAAACAAAAGTGCAAGAACTGAAAATGCAAACTGTAAATGAACTTGTGGTTGAAGAACATCATTCTCAGAGTTCTCCAATCTTTCTGCATTTCTCCTGTCTACTTCTTGTGGAAGGTGTTTATGTGCATATCTCTTATCCTTTTCCCTGTAGCTCTGTCACTGTTGTCCTTATCAGTTGTCCAATAAAGCAAACCTAAGATTGATGGTGAAATTGGGCAAAAAAATCCAGGTGTACACCTAATTAAAAATGGGCTTAGTATAAAGCCATGCAGTACTAAAAATGATAGTGAAAGTAGGTAGCATGCAGGCTTTATCCTCCTCACTCAATTCATCCAGAATCCCTAAAATAAGTAACAAATTCTGTGCTTAGGATTAAAAATATATTTTCTCATATATTACTGATATGAGGATAAAAGGAAAACAGTAAACAGGAATGTTTCATAACTGCTGTTAAAGTCAAAGGAAACTGTGGTTATTGTCAGTTGACTCTGTTGTCGCTGGGGTCTCTGACTTGAGACCTGGCACTGCCATTCTTCCCAGAAGAAGAAAACGGTTGACAACAAGCCTGTTAACCACACTTTTAGTATGTAACAGTAGGTTTCACAAACACTGTATCCCTTTATTAAGACAGTGTATCCCTTTGTTAACAGTTATTAGAAAGATACCAGAAATATTCAACTTCCAACAAATATTCATTACAAAAAAAAGTTAGAAACTTCGACTGTTTGAATTTCATCTTTTCTTCCACTAGTTGAGTAAATAAGCAACATTCATCTTCGCAGGTTTCAGCGGTCAAAATTGTGAGGAGAACATTGATGACTGTCCAGACCATCGTTGCCTTAATGGAGGAACCTGTGTAGACGGGGTGAACACTTATAACTGCCAATGCAAACCGGAATGGACAGGTAAGAATTCTATACATTTATTGTGCTGCATTTTATTCTGTGACAAAAAATACATTTTTAAAGAGCCACAATCACAAATTGTCTTTAGCTTGCTAACTTTGGTTGGATTTATTTAGCATGTGTATCATGGGTCTTCTGGGTCTTGTGTTCCCTGATAGGTCAGTTCTGTACCGAAGATGTGAACGAGTGTGACCTGATGCCCAACTCCTGTCAGAATGGTGGCACTTGCCTCAACACTCAGGGTGGATACAACTGCGTGTGTGTGAATGGCTGGTCAGGTGATGACTGCAGCAAGAATATTGACGATTGTGTTGATGCTGCCTGCCACCCAGGATCAACTTGTCATGATCGCGTAGCGTCCTTTTTTTGTGAATGCCCACCTGGACGCACAGGTCTGTATTTTTATACTTGTAGACTAAAGATTTTTACTTTGCGATCATTTGTAGAATATGGTGGAACCAGGAGTAACCTGACATTTATTTTTCTTTATATATCACTATGACTAGGTGGGTTGAAATTTTCTTTTTTAATAAAATGGGGTTGTAGGTGCATGTACATTTTTAGGTATACACCACTGTTATTAACCATCTAATTTACCTCTAATCCAGGTTTGCTGTGTCACTTGGATGATGCTTGTATTAGTAACCCATGTCAGAAAGGCTCGAACTGTGACACCAACCCAGTCAATGGCAAGGCTATCTGTACCTGTCCTACAGGCTACTTTGGCTTAGCCTGTGATCAGGATGTCGATGAATGCTCTTTGGGTAATCACTTTAACACTTTTTAGAGATAAATATTCTACATTCAAGAACTTCTAAGCTGAGATGGCTGGTATAAATGGGTTAGCAGGGCTAAGTCCCCCTGTCTTTCAAAGATAAAAATAATAATCGTTTTGTTATCGAGCTGTTGATAGATATTAGATTTTATCCCTCACATCTAATATCAAGACCAGCCGTCATTGCTTATGTAAATTTCACATTATGTTAGCTTATAGCCTTTTTGTTGTTTTTCTATAGGTTCAAACCCATGTGAGCATGCTGGGAAATGTCTGAACACCAAAGGCTCTTTCCAGTGTAAGTGTCTTCAGGGCTATGTGGGGGCTCGCTGCGAACTCGACGTCAACGAGTGCATGTCCAGTCCATGCCAGAATGATGCTACCTGCCTGGACCAAATCGGAGGCTTCCATTGCATCTGCATGGCAGGTAAAGAAACAAACTCTCAGTGTATACATGGTAAGATGAACAGTGACACACACGTAGTAGTTCAGGATACTGTATGTTTTTTGTGTGCCTAATGATGTCAGTGCATTATAATGTCTAATAATGATTTTTGGCTGATTTTTTATATGTTTATATTCAGTTTATATGTCTTCTGATGCATTAGAAAGAGAAAATAAACTGATCACATCACTAAGCCATGTTGAATTCTCTGGCTAAAATTGAAGAACATCTCTCCGTGCTAATTGACAGGATACGAGGGAGTCTTTTGCGAGATCAATACAGATGAGTGTGCTAGCATGCCCTGTCTCAACAATGGGAAGTGCATCGACAAGATCAACAACTACCAGTGCGAGTGCCCCAAAGGTAAGCACGAGGGGGCCATTCAACCCCTGGACAGCAGAGAGAGGGGAAATCTAATCCTGCCCTCAGGCTGGCTTAGCTGGCTCCAGCCAAATTGCTAAAAAAATCCATATAGAAAGATTCTGAAAAGTTATCTGTTTCTACTAAGTTTCCAGACTTGCACTTAAAAGGAAAATTTCACCATGTAACTTTATCAGAGTGAGTAAGTTTAAGTGAAAGTATGTTTGTATGTCACCGAGTAACACTGAAGTATTCCAGTTAGATCCCATAATCAGGTATAAGGTTCATTCATGCATTGCTGTTTGAACTTGGAATATCCAACTTTCCCTCCAAAGGATTTATCTTACTTTTATTTTGTTCCTTCATCCCAAATGAAGTGGAAGTAATTTTGGTTATAAAGTAGCAGGCATGTCGTAAAAGCAGATCAGAGGATTATTGTACAGAAAGCCGACCACTTCTTGTAGAGTGGAATGCATTTGTAATACAAAGAAATTCATGCATAAATACTGGGGTAATAAAGGTACGCTGCTAGGATTCTGTGATGAGGGGATGAGGGGCCTGTGGCGTCTCTCTGAGCAATGTCTTGAGCAAAGTGATTGGGAGTTGTGAGGTATGGTAAGCTGGGGAACGAAGTCCAGGCCACTCTACTCCGTCTTCAGATGCAAATTAGAGGACTGTTCAGAATGCAGGGCAGGGTTGCTTTTGAATGGCATACATAGCGAGACCATGGTAACCACAATAGAGCTTTTTGAAATGTGCCATTTTAGAGGCCTGGAGGAAATCCCTGTTGGATTGTTAGGTAGCGCTGGAACACTACGACAAAGGAATTTCCACTGGGATGATCACTGGTGCTGTTTACATTACAGCAGATGGCTAATTCTAATTTCAACAATTGCAGTATTCAGGTACTTTAAATATAACTTAAGGGTTTTTTTAAACCAGAAGCTGTGCACAGACTGTACGTTTGAGGTAGCTATAACTTGCCTGCTGGTTGATCCTAAATGATGAGCTAACTGAATAGTGAAAGGTTATAGGTGGCAGAGATCTTTTTGGCGGTGCAGAAGCAGAGAGGGGGCCAAGGCAGGATGAGAGAATGCACATTGTGATGGAAAAGTTCTTCAGGACAAAGGAGGCAACCAGTGCAGCTTTGCATTTCATTGAATAGACTGTTCCCTTTTGTCTGGTGCCCTTGGTCAGTAGGCCTTGGAAGGTTTTTTTTTTTTTTTTACCCCTTTCTTTTTTTAACAACCTCCTCTCCTCCTCCTTATGACGATTTATTGAAAAAGGAGTTTGGAAAAGGGGGGAACAGGGAGAGAGAGGAAAAACATTGAGCAGTGTGGGGACATGTTAATGAAGCCTAGCTGGGGATTGTGTGGATGAGTGTGGTGGAATGAAGCAAGTGTGGTCTGGAGAGATCATCCTAAAGGCGGTCTAAACTCTTTATCATCCCCCTCTCGTGCTGTCCACCCCCCTCTTCTCACTCCTTCCTCATTCTGCCTCTCTTCTCAGGATATTCTGGGAACCAGTGCCAGGTTGACATCGATGAGTGTGCCAGCACGCCCTGCAAAAATGGCGCCAAGTGTATTGATGGGCCCAATATGTACACCTGCCAATGCACTGAGGGTATGACAAATTGTTAAACTCTTTTATTTGTTAAATACAAATTTGTAACCTTTTTAGACACCTTTCAGGACCTATGTGTTTCTGTATGAATTACATGAATTACCAATTATCCAATTATTCAAATATTAAGCCAAATATACCAGCATGTCTAGTCTATATGTGTGTGTGTGTGTGTGTGTGTATTTACAGGGTGCCTGTGGGTCTTTAAAATGTTTAATTTGCCTCATCTTAATCATTGTGGTCTTGTGGAGCATTTCTTTCCTGCACAGGGCTAGTAACTATAACATGCAAATAGCCATACTGACTGTCGGGTGAACACTGTAATAATTAAATAACGTTTGTTAATCTAGTGAAAGTTTTATGGCTTTGCTCAGCGGAAAATTTTAATTTTAAGCACAAAATTTTAATTTTAACAGATGCGAGGCTGGACACTGCTGCAATACTACTACAATAAAAATAGGCATGTATTTTTTCAAAATTATAGGCCTAGACCCCTCAATATAACACTAATATTTTATTTTATTTTAATTTAGAGTGTTTCTCAATGTACAAAAATATGCTTTGTGCACACTTTCTGGTTTAAAATAGCCTTAAAACACCTTGTTACAAAAGTAAGAGCTTAAAATGTAAAATCTCAATCGTAATGCTGCAATAAAATGTACAATCTTCTGCTGTCTATGCTGGCAAATCAAAATGTAAACATACATGAGCATAAACAAAGTAAATATTTTTATTAGTTTTTTTCTAAATATCTGAAAATGTGAATTTTTATATTTTGGTATGTGATCACTGCAAATTTGGTCTTAAATTAATTTTAAAAACGATTACATTTTCCTTACTACATGTAGACACCATGTCTTTATAGGAGCCCTTATTATGAAACATTTCATCAATGCAACAAAACAGTTACAGTGTGTTAAAACATTTCAGTTTTGAGTTTTGCATCATATGAGCATCGTTTTCCCTAGTTTTATTGAGATTCATTATTTATTCCTGTTTACTTAGCTTTAGAAAGCTTTAGCTTTAGAAGAAAATAAAAACCTTATTTATTTGTTTGGTTGGTTGGTTGGCTTTTTGGTTGATCGATCCCTGGCTTAGGATTGAGTAAAAATTGGCTCCTTTTTGTGATTGTAATGGTGATTATTGGCATTCTGAATTTTCACACCTTCGTAAACTTAATAAGTTGAATAAGGCGTAATAAGGCAAACTCCATTGGCTATCAAACAAAAATGAGCAATCAGCTGCCTCGCATTGTCTTTTTTTTTCTTATTCAGCGAATCCTCATCAGCATAGCAAACCCCAGAAATAAACAGGGAGTTTTGATAGCCCAGAGATTTTCTCTGCTTAGACTCACAGGCAATCTAGTTCAGACAGTTTGCTAAGCAAAGTGATTCAGTGTAATTTAATGTTATATTTATGTTATGTTAATGTTACTTTTACATTTGGTATGTAGTTATTTTTATTCATGTCCAAAGTCCTTGTGTTGTAAATATAACGCTAAGATACGGAAACGTGTACGTATACAGAATCCTTCTCCCATCCTT
Organism: Pangasianodon hypophthalmus; assembly: GCF_027358585.1. NCBI lineage: Eukaryota > Metazoa > Chordata > Actinopteri > Siluriformes > Pangasiidae > Pangasianodon > Pangasianodon hypophthalmus. Next base: position 9,024,534 of record NC_069733.1, on the reverse strand, counting down.
CTGTTCAGAAGTAGGTGTGGAGCTCTTTAGGAAAGTTATGATGAAAAACATACAACCCAAGACTTGGACCTTATTAAAACACAAAATCAAACTTTGTAAAAAAGCTTACATTCAATTAAAAAACTATCCCCTCTGTCATTATTATATTATTAAAATAACAAACTGTCAAGCATCTACTGTCTAGTACTGTCTAATCTAACCATAACTATACAGTGTTTTACTGTTTGATAAAATTCATTTGTCTTTGTCAAATCTCTGAATCAGCTCCTACTGTATACACATATTATATGGCCAAAAGTATGTGGACACCTGACCACCACACCCATATGTGCTTGTTGAACATCCCATTCCAAAATATGAAGTTGCCCACTAAGGCTTTCCACTAGATTTTGGAATGTGGCTCTGGGTATTTCTGCCCATTCAGCCACAAGGGCATTGGTGAGATGAGACACTGATGTTGGGCAAGAAGGCCTGGAGTCTCTATGCAGGCCCTATGAGTTCTTCCACACCAACCTTGATAAACCGTTTCTTTATGGGCCTCCTTTTGTGCACAGGGGCATTATCACACCTGACAAGTAATCTGATTGGCCTTTTCTCTTAGCATATCACAGATGACCTCTGATTGGATCTCTCTATATAGTTATCCTGAGATATTGCCTGTACAGACTGCAAGTTAAACTTTACTAAATTTTTACCATGTTAACAGAAATATTTTAGATGTGGATACAAAAAAAGATCGTACTCTGGAACCAGGGATCGATGAACGTATTTTGAGGCTTAGTCCTCGGACTATATGAGAAACACAGTAGTATACAGTGTTCTTTTTTATGGTCCAGGTTACACAGGACAGCACTGTGAGGCTGATATCGATGAGTGTCTGTCAAATCCGTGTCACTACGGCACCTGTAAGGACGGCCTGGCCAGCTTCACCTGCCAGTGCCACCTTGGCTACTCCGGTCGACTGTGTGAAGCCAACATCAACGAGTGTCTGAGCCAGCCATGCCAGAACGGAGGCACCTGTCAGGACCGGGCAAATTCTTACCTGTGTGTTTGTCCTAGCGGAACCTCAGGTGAGGAAGTAATCTAGAATTCTGTTACAGTTTAGATGCTAAAGTTTACATATATATATATATATATATATATATATAAACCTCCCTTTTCAGATATATATGTGTATATATATATATATATATATATATATATATATATATATATATATATATACATATATTTGACTTATTTGATTATGTTTGACTGAATTTTGGTTAACAGGTGTTAACTGTGAGGTCAATCTGGACGACTGTAAGAGCAACCCATGTGACTATGGCAAGTGCATCGACAAGATCAATGGATACGAGTGTGCCTGCGAGCCGGGATACACAGGTCAGTTGGTTTTTGGAAATATACACCAGTCACCTCTAAGTTGATAGATAGTGCAAATATACCCTGTTTATCGGCTGATTTTATATTAGAAATATTTATGAATTGCATTTTTTTAAACCTGTGCAAATCAGATCAGAGAATGGCGCTCTAAAGGCAGTGGGGAATGGGTGCTGACAAAAGCCTCCCCAGGTGAGTTCGCCACAAACAAGGGTGTGGAGGGACAGCTGGCCAGCGAGTACACACTCTGGCTGCGGTATTGCCTTACACTCCCTCCCAATCCCCCGCCTGGCGCTCTAACACGCAACCTCCCCTGCTCGCCCATTCAGCGGAAAGAGCTGCCAGGCATCTGGGGGGGTTTTAAAGGACAAAAGATTTGCGAAAGATTTGTGTAAGCCGATCTTTTAAAAGGGGAAAGTTGGCGGCCTCTTTAAAGAAGAGCGACAAACGAAACCTCCCTTTTCATGCTGTGCCTCACGTCGGCTGAATGGTGGCGCTGCAAACAGCTAGTGGACAAAAAGCAATCGATGAATGAGGCAATTCAGTTTGTTGGAAAAGAAAATTGTATTTATATATGTATTATGTCTGAGTTAGTCATTTTATTCCTAATGTTAAATGAAGACTCTTTTTTCCAACGCAGGAAAAATGTGTAACATCAATATCGATGAGTGTGCCATCAACCCCTGTCACAATGGAGGAACGTGTATCGATGGAGTCAACGGCTTCACCTGTCAGTGCCTTGATGGGTATCATGACCCCACATGTCAGTCTCAACTCAACGAGTGTCTCAGTAACCCTTGCATTCATGGACACTGTGAAGACAGAGTCAATGGGTATGATGTACTTGTTTCCCTTATTAAAGGCAAACTGTAGTGTTCATCCACATCATCTGTCACATATGGTTGATCAACATGGACAATAATTTCAGCGTTTTCCTGTGCTAAGAAAGAATAGTAAACCATTGACTCGAATTTCACTCAAAACAATAGTGGAAGTCTAAGGGCAGTTGTTCAAATCTGTCACACATGTAGAATGAGACAGTCATGCCAAAGCTGTTTTTTTGTAGATTTATTCAACTTTCCAGTACTGAAGCAAAAAAGCAATTATGGATACATGCATGTTCCGTAACCTTTAGGGTACCCATTTGCAATCAGGCTGAACCTGAGGCAGTTATATGTTTACTTTGATCCACACTTTTGTAATGCAAAACCACAAATTCTTCTCTCTCAGAAGGATTTAGAGCTTCATTTGCAAATGCCTATCACTGAATAATACATAAAAGTGTTCTACATAAACATGTATTGTATAAACATTTATTGACTGTTCCAACAACTGGACTTAGTCTTTTATGTATAAGTGAGTTTAAAGTAAAGGTTTTTGTTCTTTTCTTAGTACAGTGTTAAAATTGTGGTAATCACATATACACTGTAATAGATAGAGATTATTCTATTCAACATTTGAGTATTCTTTTATTCACAAGCCTTAGGAATTTTTTTTTTGGAGTCCTTTTGTCATTGTGCATGAGGTCTGATAGTGACGCTGAATGTGCGCCATTAAAAATTTAATAATATATCACTCTTATGCCTCTTTTTGTCTGTAGTTACAAATGTATTTGCGATTCGGGTTGGAGTGGCACCAACTGCGACATCAACAACAATGAGTGTGAGTCCAACCCCTGCATGAACGGTGGCACCTGTAAGGACATGACCAGTGGTTATGTGTGCACCTGCCAAGCTGGCTTCAGTGGTGAGTGCTGTTTAGTTTGTGCTGCTAATGTACACCTGTGTGGTAGCTCCATTCATAGCTTTAGTCAAACTGATCCGGGTTCCATGATTTTGTTCATAGGTCCTAACTGTCAGACGAACATTAACGAGTGTGCTTCAAACCCATGCTTAAACCAGGGGACTTGCATTGACGATGTGGCTGGCTACAAATGCATCTGTGTGCTGCCTTACACTGGTACGTGCTTGATTGTTTATTATCATTCCACATCTCGAGGTTGACATTTCTAAGCAAAGTTTTATTTTTCTTTGACATTTTCCTAGCTTATACACTACTCTTCCGCTTCCAAAATACAGAGATACAAAAAACGTGCTCCGAAGGTCATGTTCTGTGCTCGGTTCAGCAACATCGCTTCCTTTTTCCTTTCCCCACAGGCTGATTGCCTGTTTGGTCATCCTGGCCTGTTGAGTGTACCCAAGTGCTGCTGATAACAGTATGGGAATGTGTTTGCAGAAGAGTCCACATTCTTTCCTTTCTCTGTATTATTTTACAAAACAGACAGGATCATTCGCAGCCTATTGGACTGAAATCATGTTCATTTCCAAAACTTTTTTTTTTTTTTGGCGGAAAAATCCACACCGAGTTGGAGCTGGAATAACAAGCGGGTCCTGGTCCAGGCTGGGTGGGAACAGTAGCCTGACACATTTCCTGTTTGCCTTGCTTCCTCTCTCACAGAAAAGCAAATGGAAAGACAATGGACGGAAAGGCCTGTCGGCTTCCTGTAGGGGCCTGGTGTCGTGGAAACAGATAGGAAGACGGGCTGTGAGGCCACCGACCTCTTCTCACCAGTGATGAAATGCTAATGTCTCTGAGAAGGGGCGAATCTTTAAAGGGCCTTTTCCAAATCCAGTGTCATTAACTAAATATAGTGCTGTTAAGAATGCAAGAGTGTCTTCCTCTGGTTTAGTTCCGTTCTTTAGTTTTTGTTTTGGAGGAAGATAAAAAAGCAGCAACTCAAACGGAAAAAGTGCATTAATAAATGCTAGTAATCATTTGAACCTGCTGCATTGTGATAAAATGGGTTGTATTTTGTGATTCACAGGTGAGAAATGTGAAACTTTATTAGACCCTTGCAGTCCTGAACCATGTAAGAATGGTGGGGTGTGTAAGGAGTCAGAAGATTATGAGAGATTTTCGTGCATGTGCCCTGAAGGCTGGCAAGGTTAGTAAGCACAGAGCAACACAGCAAAATAAATAAGAAAAGTTTATTGACAATAGCGTGCGATCTGCTGATTATAATCAAACACTCCAATGCTTTTAAAGGAAGTACATTTGTTGCATGTTTGTTGTAACTGATTTCCTTTCCTGTTATTGCAGGTCAGACCTGTGAGATTGATATCAACGAGTGTGTGAAAAACCCATGTCTCAATGGCGCCATCTGCCAGAACTCCATTGGCAGCTACAAGTGCAACTGCAAGTCGGGCTACACTGGCCGCAACTGTGAGACCGACATTGATGACTGCAAGCCCAGTAAGCCCATATCCTACTCTTTTTTCACACTTTGGGCTTTTTCCTTCTTGCTTTTTCCATGATGCATACAACCGCCATTCGTGTTTCACCCAGACCCGTGCAGTAATGGTGGGTTCTGCAAGGATGGCATAGATGCATTTACATGCACTTGCATCCTGGGATTCCGTGGTCCCAAATGTGAGGAGGATATCAATGAGTGCGAGAGCAATCCGTGCAAGAATGGAGCCAACTGCACAGACTGCGTGAACAGCTACACCTGCACGTGCCTGCCCGGTTTCAGCGGCATTCATTGCGAGACCAACACACAAGACTGCACTGAGAGGTAAAACCCACCCTCCATTTGCTTTTCTTTTTGAGCTGACTCTGGATCAATTGAGTCGGGTTCTGATGTGTAAATCACAACCTTTACACACACACACTGCCTGCGCCGTTTTGCTTACAACGGTCAGTTGTCTTGGCCATTTGCAGTTGATTTTAAGACTTTTTCTTACAGTGAGTACAAAAAACTAAATCTGATTCAGAACCAGCAGTCCTTTTGAAAACAACACTTTTAAGAGAGCTGGCAGAAGATTAGCTAAGATATATGAGCATGGTGTGTTGGAAACTGAGCTGCCATTATACTTGTGCCTGTACTACACCTTGGCACCGCCTTTGGTAGACAAACATCCGTGCAAGTACAGGATGGACATAAAAAAGTGACTTTTTCCCAATAGTTGGGATATGACCAAAGAAAATACTTGTAATGGGTGGGTATGGGAATCGAAGGCAGTGCATACTCAAAGCAGATTTATTAGGGGAAACCAAGGGTCATACTACAGTCTTTGGCTGGGATCAAAACAGGCAAAAAACAAAATGAGCATGACAATCCTGTTTTATTCCTCTTATACCACAGCAATGTGCCAATGAAAACATCTGTGAAGCATATGTGGAACATCTGTGAGATTAGTTCCTGATATCACTTATGCTATAGTGGCTATAAACACTCCTTCCCTCACCAGCCTCTCTTTATATGATTACTATAGAAATGATAGCATATTCGAACGAGTGCATTAATTATAAACCAGTGACTTGAATTGCAGTATTGTCAGAGCTGCTGTTATAGAAAATTAATCGACACCTTCTGACCAGTCAGCTTCTGATTCAGCAACCAATATAGCGACGCTGTGGTATAAAGCATATTATTCAGTATCTGCTATGAATTATTCATAAGTACACTTTAACATAAAATTAATTAAATGTCATGGCAACAGGAACAAGAGCAGGAAACATTGACCATATAAGGAAAGCGGTCTGATTGCACAGATTCCTGAGATAGGCAGAACTTCCACAGTACATGATGTTACAAAGTTATATTTATTTTTTTCTTTGTTATATTTGATGCAGTTCTTGCTTTAATGGCGGCACCTGCGTGGATGGCATCAATACATTCAGCTGTTTGTGTTTGGCTGGCTTCACGGGCAACTACTGCCAGCATGACATCAATGAATGCGATTCAAAACCATGCATGAATGGCGGCACATGCCAGGACAGCTATGGCACGTACAAGTGCACCTGCCCTCATGGCTACCATGGTTTCAACTGCCAGGTACAACCCTCTGTCTGCAGTATATAATCTGATGGCACTAAAAAGTCAAATATTTGTCAGTAACTATGTAACATTTTATAAATGAGAGAATAAATAATTTCCTTTTTGTAACACACCTATTAAACTGGTGAGGTAAATCAGGGGTCTTTGAGCAGGGAAATCTCTAACCAGTATTGCACTCTACCTACAACCCAACACACCTGAAGTTGTGCACCATTGGAATAAATGAATGAATAAGGAACATTTACGTTTGTGTACCCTGTGCCATTCAGGATCTGGTGAACTGGTGTAAGCCATCTCCTTGTAAGAACGGGGGTACCTGCAGACAGAGTGGCACCACTTACACCTGCCAGTGCCAGACAGGCTGGACTGGTCTCTATTGTGACGTCCCCAGTGTCTCCTGCGAGGTGGCAGCCAAACAGCGAGGTAGGGACTATGTGTGTGTTTGTGAATGCAGTTCCTTCTGCAAGTGTACTCTCTCCTCATTTTCTACGCTGCACCCAAACATCTTTGCTTAGGTCTTGCCCTTATTCAGTTTCTCTCTGTCTGCTCTGTAGGAGTGGATGTTGCCAGATTGTGCCGTAACTCTGGCCAGTGTCTGGATGCTGGAAACACACACTACTGCCAGTGCCAGGCAGGATACACTGGCAGCTACTGTGAGGAGCAGGTGGACGAGTGCATCCCCAACCCTTGCCAGAATGGAGCTACATGCACTGATTACTTGGGAGGATATTCTTGTGAGGTGAGCTGGTACACCACGAAATGATACACAGTGATAAATAATGTTTATTTACTCACAGCTTGCTGATTTAGGATTAGCTTCTCACTGCTTTATCTTAATAGGATGACATGTTATATGAGCAGGAAAGCTGGCATTCTTAGGGTGTTTTCACATTTATGCTTTTTGATTTGGACGCAAGGCTGGACTGGGATATTTGTATGCGAAGTACAAATTGACCTATATGTTATGTACCTAATACAGTTCCTTTGTTAGCTTATTAAATAGGAACTGCTTGCCTAGCAAGATAGTGGAACAGAGCCACGTAAACTAGAATGTGTTACTTTATAATTTGGCATTCAGTATACACTCTTTCTCCCTTCCTCTCTTGCAGTGTTTGCCAGGTTATCATGGAGTAAACTGCTCCAGTGAGATCAATGAGTGCCTTTCTCAGCCCTGCCAGAACGGGGGTATCTGCATCGACCTCGTCAATGCCTACAAATGCTCCTGTCCCAGAGGAACCCAAGGTCAGTTACCTCCTCTGTCAATCTGTTCATCCTACACTTCACTAATTAGCAGACAGTAGTCAGCTTAGTAAGACTTTTCCTCTGTGATTGATTTTTTCCTGGGTGTGTACAGACCAGGAATTTAATTGCATTCTACATGTAAGATGTAATCGCAAAAATACTATACATGCATCAATCCTATTTTTCCATGTTTATTATGATAGACATATACAGAGCTTTGAGTATTATCAGCACAAGTCTGGGGGTTGATCTTATTCCTAACACTCTCTGCATTATGTTCCAGGTGTTCACTGCGAAATCAACATCGATGACTGCACTCCTTTTACTGACCCTGTGACCCAGGAGCCCAAGTGCTTTAACAAGGGACGCTGTGTGGACCGTGTTGGCGGGTACCACTGCGAGTGTTCGCCTGGCTACGTGGGAGAGCGCTGTGAAGGAGACGTCAACGAGTGCTTGTCTAACCCCTGTGACCCACGCGGCACCCACAGCTGCATCCAGCTCACCAACAATTACCGCTGCGAGTGCCGCACTGGTTACACAGGTGCAATCATGTGGATTATCTTTATTCTCTTTTCTCTGTCCACAGATAATTACTTCCATCACAGTGCTTGCTCATTAACTATCACTTCATTTTCAGTGCTATTGTAGAGTTCAATAATGAGTGGCTGATGTACATATGTGCATCTATGTTTATTCATAGGTCAACGCTGTGACACTGTGTTTGATGGCTGTAAGGGGAAACCGTGCCGAAATGGAGGGACCTGTGCTGTAGCTAGTAACACTCCCCATGGCTTCATTTGTAAATGTCCTCCAGTAAGTGACACATTTATGACTTATAAGATTCTCATCTATCTGCAAATGACTTTCTGCACCAAAATGAATGCTTTTTATTCATTTAATGGGCGCTAATTCGGTGTCAAGGGTGTGTCACCTGAAATAGATGCACCCTTTTTTGCAGTGAAGGTACAATAATTTTATATAACAGATAACCTGAAAATGGAAAGCATTTTTGGCCACAGAGTAGTGCGTATTTGTCTAGAATTTTACCATATTAATTTTTCCAACAGTTAGTATTCTACAAGTCAGTTTATCACAATACTTTGATAATGAGTTTTTTATTTCTTTCCTTTGCTGAGGTACAGTACAAACCCATCTCTCTTTTTCAGGGCTTCACTGGCTCAACCTGCGAGTATGATGCTTATTCATGTGGCAGCCTACACTGTCGTAATGGTGGCACCTGCATCTCAGGCCAGAAGGCCCCAGTGTGTCTGTGCCCACCAGGCTTTAGTGGCCCTGAGTGCCAGCATGTATCCGATGGGCACTGTGCTTCCAAGCCCTGCTACAACGGAGGCACGTGCAAAATCACCCCAGAGGCACCCTACTTCCACTGTGTGTGCCCAACAACGTTCAATGGCTTGTTGTGCCACATTCTGGACTACAATTTCTCTGGCGGCATCGGCCGAGACATCACTCCACCGCCTGAAGTGGTGGCCAGCTGCCCGGTAGCTGAGTGTGCGGGTAAAAAAAGCAACAGGGTTTGCGACAGTGCCTGCAACAGCTATGAGTGCGAGTGGGATGGTGGTGACTGCTCGCTCAACTTCCATGATCCGTGGAAGAACTGCTCGGCTGCACTGCAGTGCTGGCGCTATTTCAACAACGGTCACTGTGACAAACAGTGTCACAATGCTGGCTGCCTCTTTGATGGTTTCGACTGCCAGACAAGCAGTGGCGAGTGCAAGTGAGTTTCAGACATCTGCTTGGTGTAAATAAGGTAGATACATAGTTGCTGGGCAGCATTATCTGAAATAAATTGCTTTCACTACACTGTCCAGACAGACAAGAGACTCTTTTTTAACTCATTTCAATTTTGATAAAAATAATGCAACATGAATGCTACAGACTAATACTAATTTTCTACTTCTACCCCGAACTACACCATCACTATGCAGTTCAGGTTCCATCCGTATAGCCATTGGAGTTTATTCTCTGCTTTGTTTCTCTCTATCTTTCAGCCCACTGTATGATCAGTATTGTAAGGACCACTACGCGGATGGTCACTGTGATCAAGGCTGCAACAATGCAGAATGTGACTGGGACGGCCTGGACTGTGCAGAGAATGTGCCTGAGAAGCGTGCAGAAGGCCATCTGGTTCTGGTGGTGCAGTTGCCACCTGAGCAGCTGCGCAACAACTCGTCAACTTTCTTACGTGAACTGAGCCGAGTGCTGCACACCAACGTGGTGTTCAGGCTGGACGTGCGTGGCGAGCTCATGATTTACCCATACTACGGCAGTACGCATGAGCTCAAGAAGCACAACATCAAGCGCTCACTGGACTCATGGTCCGTCTTTGGCTCAGGCCACCATGACCAAGACCACACGCAGGTCAAAAGGTAAGTGAGCGAGCATCTTTGCAGTTGGTCAGGGAACGGTGAATGGAGGTCATGGTGTTATAGCATGTTGTGTCTTCTCTTTAGCTCGGTGGTGTATCTGGAGATTGATAACCGACAGTGCTACCAGCAGTCGACTGAGTGCTTCCAGAGTGCTACTGATGTTGCTGCCTTCTTGGGAGCCCTTGCCTCCAGTGGCAACTTGAACCTGCCCTACATTAAGGCCGTCAGAAGTGAGTATTGAACGCCAGTACACAGGGCTGTCATAGTAACTGTAAAACCATTCACAGTGTCAGTTGTGAAAAGATATTTCCATATCCCTCTGTGTTTTGTTTTTACCACATTGTTGTTGAATTCTCAAATCTGACTGGTCAGGTGTTGACTCTATAACAGCATGGCTTTGACAGGATTATATTAACGCACTAGTTCTAATACATTATTATTTCTACAGTAACAACTTATTCACAGTATGGTGGACGATCCACATAATCTAAGTCTAACAATAAACACATTTAAAATCATGCTGTTATTTAACAAAGAGGTATAATTGTTGGTATGGTAAAGCTTCCTGTCAGGAGATGTTTATTTAACTTTTATGGAAGAAGTTTCCAGTGTCAGAGATTTGTATGGGTCAGTGTGTTTTCCAACAAACTGGACAAAATGTGTCTGGGCCATTCATCTCAACTGTTATGCCATTAATTTATAAAGATTAATAACTCAATAACAACAACAAAAAAACCTAATTCTGAGGTATGGCGGAAGTTTTCTAGTTTTCTAATCAAGCAGTGACAGCCATACAAACACACAGACATATGTACTATACACACACACACACTACAGCTTGCACGAGAGCTTCATGTGCCAGATATCCATAAATTCCCTGTTAATGGACACTTACTTGCTCTAATGATCTCAGAGTATTCCAGAAGCACTCACTCTAGGCTCGACCTTTAACAGTTGCCCCCTTTCACACACACGTACACACTGAACAAGACAGGGATTATGTGGACGACTTTGAAGTTCTTGTTTTTTTGTACTCAAACACTAGAGCAAATGGAATTGCACGTCAAATGAACTAAACAATCAATGCTGCAGTCAGAGGGCAAATCTACCTGCTCCAGGCACCAAAATGGTTAATTGCCATAAATCAAGCTCCATATCACCAGATCTGTTTCTCAAATATCTCTCTCTCACACACACACACACACACACACAGATCTCAGTGTGGCCTAAGCATGGAAAGAAGCAGTCTGCTGCAACCTTCACCTCTCTGAATGTAACACCAAGCCTTAGCGCATCTCCAAGGGTTTAGGTTCGGAGAGTTTATCATTTCAAAATCTTTAGCAGAGACAGAGAGAGGGGCAGGAAAAAAAAAGAAAAGCGGAGGAAAATTGATCGGGAGTGTGCTAGAAGTTGGGAGTCTTTGTTATCTTGAAAATCCTAATAAATCCTTCGTCTTTACAGCTTAAAGCGTGCGCAGTAATTTGAAGTTCATTAATCCCTCCCTTTTTTCCCCCTTAAAGAAGAAGTGGTAAAGTTGTCTCCTGGTACCCTGGGCTGAGGAGATGTGAGAGGAGGTGTTCTCTCTCTCTGTTTTTTTAACTTCCTTGTCTTCCTATTTGCCAGCACCTCTTTTTTTTTCCATGAAAAAATGGTTAGCGATTCTGATTATTCCTGAATGACATACGCACACTTAGCAAGTGTACGCCACAAACCTGGCTCACCTCGCTGCGTCGCTAGCTGAGCATCTTTTGCGTGTGCAGGGACTGTTTTTGTACAAGGACATGTGTGTGACCTCTTCACACACTGTCCTGCACTCGTCCGTTGGGTCTGACATGTCTTTCCTTCTTTCAGCTGAGAGTGAAGACCAGCCATCCTCAGAGCTCTACCCAGTGTACGTGGTGCTGGCTGGCCTGGCACTGCTGGCCTTCGTGGTCGTGGGCATGGTAGCTTCCCGGAAGCGGAGACGAGAGCACGGCCAGCTCTGGTTCCCTGAGGGCTTCAAAACCAGTGAGCCTAGCAAGAAGAAGCGGAGAGAGCCCGTCGGCGAGGACTCCGTCGGCTTGAAGTGAGTACACTGTTTTTTTCAGCCTGGAGTTTTCTTGGATGTAGGTGTGACAAACAGAGAAACACGACGTAAAGCTTATGGCATGCTTAAGGTGCGTTATAACAGAGAGGAGGAGTTTTTATTTGCGTTAATGACAGGATGGGTTGTTAAATTAGTAGCAGGTTTTTGGTGTTGGTGCAGAGGCAAGATGGACTTCTGATACTGTGAGTTTGGGGATGGAGGGCACAGCAGCACTTCTGATGGGAATTTTTCTCATTATAGGCCACTGAAGAACTCCGATATTTCATTAATGGATGACAATCAGAATGAATGGGGAGAGGAAGAGCCAGCAGACACCAAGCGCTTTAGGGTAAGCCGAACACTATTTTGGGAAAATAGTAATATTTTATTAAAGGATTTTATTTATGAAAGTGTTGACAACTGGTTGTCATAAGATCCTGGAATTTGAAATTAACAAATTAAGCTGTTTGATGCAATTCTCCTTTTGTATAGATTTATAGGAATCAGAATCTTTATTTAATATTCAATATTTAATATTGTATTAACTCTTATGTAAAATGATTTTAGCCTTATGGTATTCTTAGATAGCCTATTTGCACTAGCGTGAGGAAGTGTTTTCAGCTTCTGTGCATTTCTGTATGTCACTCTGGATAAGAGCATCTGCTAAATGCTGTAAAAGTGAATGTATACATTGAGGCTTATTTTCAGTAAAATAACCAGGCTAACAGTGCAGTTTTACAGCATGTCTTAGAACATCTTGTTTAATTAACCACTTAATATGGGTTGAGGTCATTTTCACAGCTTGTGTGTATTTGTGTATCTGTGTGTGTGTGTGCATTAGTTTGAGGAGCCAGCGATATTGAATCTGGATGACCAGCAGGACCATCGGCAGTGGACTCAGCAGCACCTGGACGCAGCTGACCTGCGGATCCCCTCCATAGCCCCCACACCTCCTCAAGGCGAGAACGAGAACGACTGCATGGACGTCAATGTCCGAGGACCAGGTAAGGCTACTATACTCGACAGAATCAAAAGCAGATCCTGATGGAACTTAACTTGCCAGAACAATGCCTCGGTTGTCAGATGGACTATTAAATTCATTATAAATATTTTTAAATTAAAGTAGATTTTTTGGGATATACACATACAGTATAAATCCTCAACAGTTACCCTAGAAATCCTAATGCATATAACCAACAGTGTGAATACAACTTCACTACTTGTAGAACACTGTTTGAATTGTACACACACAGTGTGTGGACCCTGAAAAAGTATTTGCCCCTTCTTGGTTTCCTCTTTTCTAGCATACTTGTCACACTGAATATTTTTTTATGTTAATACAAAAATCATATAATAATATACATTCATTTAAGTAATACCAGACAAAGGAAGCCTGACATTTTAAATTATTTATTAAATTATTAAATGTTTATATTACCCATGTGAAAAAGTTATTGCCCAGTTAAACAGAATAACTTTTTGCATGAACTTTAGCAGCAATAACAGCAACCAGAAACGTCCTTTTGAAATCATCCTTTCACACTGCAGTGGAGCAATGTTTGCCTGGTTATTTTCCTATTTTGTATTCATACTTATTTTATATGTATGTATACATATTTTGTATACTCACTGAGGATAAATAGGTCTGGAGTGTTTTTGGAACCTCTTGTGACTTTGGGGTTGAGTCGTCACTGCGCACTTGGAAAAATTTTGCCAGGACACCCACTCTTGGGAAGATCCTCTGTTTCAAGTTTTATCCATATAAGAGATAATGGCTCTAACAGTGGTTCAGTGGAATTCAAGAGTATTAGAAATGGTTTAGTAACCCTTTTCATCTCTTCAGTCATTTACCTCATTATTTTGGAATGGTTCTGTATTATTATTATTATTATTATTATTATTATTATTATTATATATTCAACATGGGTGGCTAAAAGTAAGGCTTGACTGATTCAGGTTAATTTGGATAATTGAGTAACATGGGGACAATTTTTTTTTCTTAATGTGTTATATAGATGTTGGATAGTTTTGTTCCTTAAATAAATGACAATTTTAAAACATTGTGTGTTTACTCAGGTTCACTTTGTCTACCATTACATTTTGTCTGAAACCATTCAGTGTGATATATACTGTATGCAATAACAGAGGAAACTTTTTCATGTGTGTCATTATACTTTTAAGGTGAGTGAACTGAGCACTGTTTACGAGTTAAAGCTGCTGTAAGCAGATGTTGGTTATCCTGCTGACTTCCGCCTCATTGCCACACACCCTCCAGAACCTCCAGACCTTTTTTCCAAAGTCTCCAGACACATGCACACACTCCATCATGTAGAAAGTGCTGATGGGATGCAGGTTTTATTTCACAAGCAGCAGCCTGACTCCTGCAGGAACCTTATCAGTGCCGAAGCTAAATATGAAAGGAATAAAACATAACGGGGCATTTTTTTATAGGAAAATAATCAATGTTGGTGTGATGTGATTACCTCCAGAAGCGTATTAATTTCCTACAACAGCACATACTGAAGTGTTTCATTCTTCTTATACCACAGCAATTTGTCAAAAATGATTATGTTTGACAAATTAAATATTATGTAATTATTATTATTATTTATTAAATAATGACACATCATACTTTTTATTTCTTTTAGTGTTTGTGTCTGTGAAACAAGTTAGTTCACTCACCAATGTCACTTCTTTATTTCTCTTGACATTAATATGGCAAAAAAAAAATGCAGCTTTTTACAGAGAAATTCCCCCTTAGTTTTTCCTTTGGTGGAAATTTTAAAGGAACCATTTTCCCTCTAACTGTTACAAAACGCTGTCACTGGAGACTCCTTCCTTCCTTCCTCCTTCCTTCCATATCAATGGTTATATTTTCTTAGTAATGAACACATTTTTTAAAATCCATTTATTATTAGTCTTAGATTATGTGATGTGTCCTGGTGAATTAACTGTTACTATAGATCAGAAAATGTAGTAGAACAAGCACATTAATATAATCTTGTGAGTTGTTTGCAGCCTTAGATAACTAAGTGTCATGTGTATAAATATAAATTTATACTCTGGGAGGATATCCAGCTTTTGGGAGGATAATAAATTACACCAAAACCTACCGAGTAAATTCAATTACCTGTCAAGCAGCAACAATTTTCAAGATGGTTAAATCTCAGGTCTCTTCAGCAATCACCCTCTTGTATGCTCCTTTTTTTCGAACGCTTTATTTTCTTAAGCTGTTTTGTAGTGTAAGCCCATCCTCATTTGTTGGCATCCTTGTTATCTCCTGCTCCTTCAAGCCAGCTCTTTGCTTCCTGACAGGCCAGGAGGACTGACTCTTGTAAAATAGTGGCCTGACTGGATAACGCAGCTGGTTGTGTTGAAATTTTAGTTGCTGATCACAGGGATGTTTTTTTTTTCTCAGAGTAGCTATTTTAGTGATGGCTATGAGGATATAAAAAGACAGTTTTTAAGACTGAAGCATTCTTAAAAAATCGATCACAGCAGCTTTAATATACAGGGCCCATTGGGAAGAGAGATCAACTTCAAAGACTCACTGAAAGCTCTAAACCTTGGGGAGTGTGCCCAAGAGAACCTCTCACTCCCTCCATGATACCTGCTATCTCTTTACACGTGCCAATTAAACAGAAACTATATCAGACTCACGATTTTGTTTCAGTAACTGTCAAAACCCCTGAAGAATGATTAAAAAATTGAAGACAGTGTGCTTTTTGCAAGCATTTTTTTTCTTTTTTCCCCCTTTACTCTTTGAATCAATGTGCTGGAATTGACAAAATCAGGATAGATCTGGGAATAGCTGTTCTTTTGAAGAAAAGAAGGCCCTGTTGAAGACAGGCATGTCAAGCCTCTTCTTAGAGATGATAATGCTCGCTTATACCAGCCATGAAGTTTTCAAAAGCCTAGCCCACTCCCTTAAGCTCGGCAGGAAAAAAACCTAGCGCTTGATTAGCATCCGTTATCGAAGAGATCTGGGGGTGATTGGCAGAGGCAAACACGTCAAATCCGCTTTCGATTTGTTTGTTACTTTGGCGTAATCTTTCCATCACTTTGAAGAATGATGGGAGTAGACTATGCCCTCAGACTGCCTCTTAGTGGTTCTTATATCTTACTCTCGGCTGAGAACATGAGTGAAGGTTTTGGTAACATTTCTCTTTGGCTTGGTTTGAGTTTGGCTTTGTGGTGCTATCTGGTACTATATTTAGATTGGTGAACTGTCATTGCCTTTGTGTACTATCACTGAATTAAACAGAGAATATTACCAGAACATTCATTTAGTTTTCAGCTGGTTAGGCTGTGACATTCTGTAAATGACATTCCCTGTTTTAAAAACATATTTTAATTTTTGGTTTGGTTTACAGTTGAAAAATGTTGCAGTAACGTTGTAGGAGTGTTTACATAACGCTATATAAAAATGTTCCGCAACGACCCAGGAAACTTGACATACATACTAATCCTAAAACAGTAATGTTCAGAAAATGCTTTGATGACATGGGTTGAGTTTATACTGATGCATAGTTCCTGTCTTGTTCTCTTTCTCCCATGTAAAGATGGATTCACTCCTCTAATGATCGCCTCCTGTAGCGGAGGAGGCCTGGAAACCGGCAACAGCGAGGAAGAGGAGGACGCCTCTGCCAATGTCATAAATGACTTCATCTACCAGGGCGCTAACTTGCACAATCAGACGGACCGCACAGGTGAGACCGCCCTGCACCTGGCTGCTCGCTATGCCCGCTCTGATGCCGCTAAGAGGCTGCTGGAGGCCAGCGCAGATGCCAACATCCAAGACAACATGGGCCGAACTCCACTGCATGCTGCTGTGGCTTCAGATGCACAAGGGGTCTTCCAGGTGTGTGATCATTTTTGTGTTGATTTGAAAGTATGTTTGGCTTATCATCTTGTTGAAAACTCTATCTATGGCCAAGTCTAAACCTCCTGATTGCAGAGGCAATCAGGTTTTTCTGGAAATATCCTGGTACTTAGCAGACGTCATGATGCTATCAATCTTCACAAGAGCCCCTGAACAACCAGCCACAAAACAGCCCCAGAGCATCAGTGATCAACTCCATACTGTACAGTAGTTATCAGGTCCTTTTTCTTGTACACAATGCTGATCGTGTGCATGATCAAAACATTTGATTTAGGTCTTATCTGAACACACACTCACTGCCAGTTGTTTGGTATTCAGGTTCTACCTTCTGTAACCCTTCCGAACAGCTTGTTGTTATGAAAGTGGCAGTTAGCAGGTGCTTTTGAAACTGAAATGTACAGATGAGTGATAAATTTAAGGAAAAAACGGTTGCTCTGTTATGCTGTGGGGGCATTTTGCTGGTGTGGTTTGGCTCCACTTGTCCCCTTAGAGGGAAGAAAATCAGTTCAAAGTTCTTCTGACTGATCACCTTATCCTATGATGAAACATGGCTCCTTTATTCCATCTTAATCTCATTTCTACCAATAAATCCTTCTTACAGATTTTGATACGGAACCGTGCAACGGATCTCGATGCCCGCATGCATGATGGCACTACTCCTCTGATCCTAGCAGCCAGATTGGCCGTGGAAGGCATGGTGGAGGAACTAATCAACTGCCACGCTGATGTCAATGCCATCGATGACTTTGGTAATGCTTAATGACATGCTTATCACCATCACTGTGTAAAAGAGGTCTGCTCTGATCAAACCGAATGCCAGTTTTTTCACTTTTTCAGTGTTGTGCTTGCTTAGTGAGAACACTGAAATGTTAGTGGAAGAGATTAAGATTTGTTTGTGTCTTCATGCACCAGGAAAATCTGCACTGCACTGGGCTGCTGCTGTGAACAATGTGGACGCAGCTGTGGTACTGCTTAAGAATGGAGCCAATAAAGACATGCAGAACAACAAGGTACAACAAATTTTAGATAAATACATTGTAGTGGAGTTAATAGTAAGCAATGTCTTTTTTTAACTGTGTTGAAGCTGCAAATCCATTATTAAACACCTAAAGTACAAATTGCTACTACAAAGGTGCTAGAGTGTAGTACTTCTAATCACTTAGAGTAGTATTTGCATTATGTACTAAGTGGAGCTGAGCACATTATGACTGCACATCATTGTAAATAGGGATTAAATAGTGATGTTGCCTTAACATGAATTCCTTTCACACTACAGGAAGAAACACCTCTGTTTCTGGCAGCCAGGGAAGGCAGCTACGAGACCGCCAAAGTGCTGCTGGACCATTTCGCCAACCGTGAGATCACCGACCACATGGATCGGCTGCCACGTGACATTGCTCAGGAACGCATGCACCATGACATTGTGCGCCTCATGGATGAGTACAACCTGGTGCGCAGCCCGCCTATGCCCAGTGCTCCCATGAGCTCCACACTCTCACCACCTCTGTGCTCACCCAATGCCTACCTGAGTGGCATGAAGCCCTCTATCCAGAGCAAGAAAGCCAGGAAGCCAGGTGCCAAGGGCATCGCTTGCAAGGATGCTAAAGACCTGAAGGCCAAGAAAAAGAAGCCTCAGGATGGTAAAGGGAGCTTGTTAGACAGCTCAGCTGTGCTTTCACCTGTCGATTCCCTCGAGTCACCTCACGGCTACATTTCAGATGTTGCCTCACCGCCTCTGATGCCCTCACCCTTCCAGCAGTCGCCCTCTGTGCCACTAAACCACCTGCAGGCTGTTCCCGATGGTCATGTGGGAGTTAACCACCTGAGCATGGCTGGTAAGCAGGAGCTGGCACGCTTGCAGTTTGATCCCTTGCCTCCGCGTCTCACACACTTGCCTGTGGGTGGATCAAATGGATCAGGAGCCATGAATGGTCAGTGCGATTGGCAGAACAGGATGCACGCTGGCCTGAGTCAGCAGGGTCAGTTTGGAGCCATGAGGAACATCCCAGGCCAAGCTGGCATGTGCCATCCTAACCAGCACTCCATGATGACATCACTCCACAGCGCCGTTCCTGCCAGCGCGCTGCCACAAATGATGAACTACCAGGGCTTGACTAATGCCCACCTCGCCGCACAGCCACACATCCTACAGCCGCAGCAAATGCAACCCAGCCTACAGCAGCAGCAGCAACCCAGCATCCAGTTGCAGCACCAGAACTCAAACCCAAATCAGAACCTGAGCAGTAGCCAAAACTTCATCAGCAATGAGCAGCAGCAAAGCACAGGGAGCAGTGTCCCCATCCACACAATCCTCCCTCAGGAGACGCAGCTCCTCAGTGCTCAGACACTGGCTCCCGGCATGGCCAGCACACAATTCCTAACGCCCCCATCACAGCACAGCTATTCAGGTGGCATGGACACCAACACACCCAGCCACCAGCTACAGGTGCCCGATCATCCTTTTCTCACACCATCGCCAGGTTCGCCTGACCAGTGGTCCAGCTCTTCTCCCCACTCCAACATGTCCGACTGGTCTGAGGGTATCTCCAGCCCACCCACAAGCATGCACTCCCAAATCTCACACATTCCAGAGCAGTTTAAGTGAACCAGTTACATCTGGGGGATGAAGGACTGTTTTTTTTGTTGTTGTTGTTGTTGTTTTTTTTTTGTTAGAGTACTCTTTGGAAAATATAAAAGAAGCAGTAATCCAATTTAAATGAAACATCTTTTCTATGTCTTTCGTACTAACCACATTTTTTGTTTTCCTTTTTTTTATTTATTAATGTATTGTTATTTATACTTTTTCTCACCTGCCTGATGAGTTGAAATACATAAATTAGGTCACTCCCAAATGAGGAGTCTGATGAGTAAAATAAGTACCTTTTTTTAAAATTTTTTTTAATGTTTTGTTTTTGGAATATTTTGTGTTTTCACTAAAAAAAATACACTGGGTATTTATTTGCCTTTATTTTTTGTAGTCAAACTGCCTTCACTTTTATTTTGTATTTTTTTTTTTTTTTTACATGATTGTATAATTTTGTAAATCACATGTGTAAGGGCATTTTATGGAGCACATTTTTTAAAATGAAGTTCTCAGTATTACAGCAGATAAGTAAATTTTATTTTTATTTTAACAGTCACAGGAGCTGCTTATGTCACCAGAACAAGAAAAAGAACAGTGAGGTTTTTCATGCCTGTATATTTTTTGCCTTTACAGCCAATAGGGATTGACCACTCAAATCTTTCGTGTATAACAGGTCCTAATCAGTTTCTGAAATCAGCCGTCTGAGTTGTTCTTGGTCATGTTGTCAAAATTTCTCCTCAAATAAGTGTACTGTGTATGTTCAAGTAGTAGATGCTTATTACTTCAGCACATTTGTACAGTTGATTTCTGAGAGTTCTTTATTTTCCTTAAAAATTACCTGCGAAACGCAGAGTTGTAAAACTTCCACTATAAGGGTGGGTGTGAAAGTGAGGATTTGGACTCCTTTATTAGGTGTTGATGTGATGTAATACAGTTTGCAGTTTAAAGTACTCTGTATTTTCCCCTCCCTTTCAATTTTACTGAACTGGTCAAATGGCCAAAAATGTATGGGGTTGTGTGGACAGGCCTGTGTGCCTGTCCTTACTTCCTCTGTGATATGTAATGTTGGAGCCTATGGCTACTGTAAATAGACCTAGTGGACATGGTTCGTGTGAACAGGATTTTGTTTCAGAAATCTTAAGTCTTATATGTGTCACTGAAATTTGAAACTTTGGATCAATAGCTCTTTGTTTTCTCTCATAGAAAAAGACCATATATTTTGCTCAGTATCACTGAGTTAGAGGTGATATAAGAGATGTATACAGATGATTAGATTCTATTTTACACCCCACATATAGATAATGAACAATTAGAAACGTAAAAATGATGTTCTATCTATTGACCATTAGTTACAAAATTGATAACGTTTGGTTTTGTTGGAAAAGGAGTAAGCTGATATGTTGGTATGATATATATATATACACACACACACATTCTGAGCCCTCAAATAAGATTATAAGTCAACAGCATTGAATATGTAATATTTGTAAAAACAAAAAAATTGCCTAACTCATAGTTTACATAAAGTATATTTTCTGTTCATTCTACCGTCAATCTGTAAATGTTCTTCTTGAAATAATAAAAAGATACACATTTGTATCGGATTTCAGCATGCCTGGTGTCGTTCACTGGAAGGCGTAATGGCTTTGCACTGTGTTGTTAAAATGACAGTTCTTTCTTTCTTTCCCATGGCCATTTGAGTGAAGACTCATTTCTTCATATTCACTGAAGTTTCACAGATAATACTCACTGTCATAAAGAATTTTATCCCATTTATATTCCCGTTCTAACTCAAGGGGGTTTTCAGTCCGCAGATTCAAATTAAATCGTCAATGACAAATCTTCACTGAACATCTGTTAGGACATTTGAAGACTTTTTAATTTTAGGACTGGGCGTAATCTGATTGAAGGACTCTGGTCCTAAACATTCCCATACATACACTATACTGTATGCATTATTATGGAGCCTAAAGGACTAGCTTCACTATATCAATTCTTTTGGTGAAATATTGTAATAGTATTTTTAGAATAATTTATATATGAATGTGATATTGTCAAATACATTTTTAAAAAATACACTGAATATTTATTTACATTCTTTGTTATTCTTTGCACAGCAGGGCATACTGGAGTCGTCTTCCTCTCTCCTTCTAGCAACCTGGCTTGTCTGCCCTTAAACCAGATATAGTGACAGATAAAATAGTGAAAAATACAACAGGTAATAGCAAATGTTGTACAAATAAAATGTACAAGGAATGGAAAGAACTGTAGAAGCAACTGGTCCTTTCATCCTTTCATTTTGCAAACTCACTGCCAGAATCTTAGACACTTAAACTAAATGATACTCGTCTGCTGTGCATTTTATTATTGTATTAAAGGGAAAGAAAACTTAAGCTTAAAAAAAAGAATAAATAATCACAAAGCAAAGGGTACCAGTCAGCACCATCTTTGAAAAATGGACCAATCAGACATCCCATTGTCATAGCATGTTACATTATTTATACACACTCTCATGGTCCATATTTGTTTACAGGGAAACAACAGTTTTTCCAGAAAAAATTAACATAATAATATATACAAAACACACTTATTATGTATACTAACTTATTTGTGCACGCAACACCAAGAGAGAAAAATGCTCTAAAACATTCATTTTCATTCACGTTCAGTAATCTTTATCCTGCTCAGGGTTGTGGTGGATCCAGAGCCTATCCTGGGATCACAGTCCACCAACAGGTATGTTTTTGAGAAGGTGAGAGAAAACCATGCCAACCTAAAGCTTGTCTTTCTGCATGACACACTGCCTTATTACATGACCTGCTTTGTTGGTATGGGACATGCATATAGGTTTGTGCGGCCACCACTCTGTTCTGCTTAAGCAAGCACGGTTTTAAAACACAAATTCAGTTCATGGTGACCTTTAAGATTATTGCAGGTACACCTTGTGTATATACGTCCTCCAATATTTTAAGGAAACCACCCTGGAGGTCCTACAACTAGCTGGAGGACCACCAGGCCACCTGTGTCTTGATTAAACAACCAAAAGATGAGGGTGTTGAAGTGCACACTTTTTATAGGCTATCCACTCGGCAAGGAAACAAGCACTAAGGAATAGTCCACTAGTTCGGAAGGAAACCATCCTGGCAGTCCTCCACTTAGTCCTCCACTTCTTCATAGAACCAAGGTTACTTATATAAACTTGGATATTTCTCTCTCAAAAGCATATCAATATTTCCTAGGAGTGTCGCATAACGCACAGTATAAGGTGAGACATTTGTATAACATTTATATCTTTCCCAGAATAGACTAATAGTTGGTTCCTCCTGAACAAGACTTCATATCATATTTACAGTACGTTCCTACCCCATCATTTACATCGCTGTTTATGTAAATAGAACCCAGAGGTTATGTAGGCTCACCTCACTTACTAAATAATACCTCATCTCACTATCATATGAATAATTCAAATAACGTGTGCATTGTGTGGAGATTTGTTTTGGCTTCTGTTGCTGGCTGTAAGCATTGAAGCCATTATTATTAATATGATTAATTAAATGTGCCCGGCGACTATTGTGTTTAGTGGTGGTATAACCCCTTATACACTCCAAAAAAATTACACCTCAGCATTACAACTGTTACATAAATTACTTTTTTTTATATCAAGGCTTTTTTCAAACTCCTGGCATTCCCAGTATTTCAGTGGCAGCATAAAAATATGGGAGGACTAAAATTGAATCTCTATCAATAGCTCAACATTGACACCATTAGGGATGAACAATACATTACATCATGAGGTCCTGATGGGTAAACATTTACACAAAGACACTAGCTTAAAGGGAACTAGGCACCTGCATACTATTTTTTAAAAATTGTTTCAAGTACATAATGTTCTGTTGGGTTCATGTTGTGTTATTGGGTTCAAATGTTGTAACCTTTTTGTTCAAACCAAACAACTCTGTCTGTCCTTTTGAGTAATTTGTACTTTGGACATTGTGTGCTTAGTCTGTTCTTAGTTTCTCTAAAAGGCATCTTGGAGGGTGAAAGATGACAGAGTGTATAATCCACTTCATGTTCATTTCACCCATTAATGTATTTCACATTCGCTTTCTGCTTATGACGTGTTACGGATGTGTCAGTGGCATGGGATGAAATATATTAGCCCAAATGCAGATCAGCTCTAGGGGGTATTTCAGTTTGTTCAATCACTTTACAGGATGGTTACTGAAAGGCTGCATGAGTCTACAGTCTGGGCTAGAAAGAAATCAGCCCCATTGTTGCTTCATACCATCCTGTGTATTTTGCACTGGTGGTGGTCTTGTGCTTGATTCCACAAAAAATAATAATAATAAAAAATTCACTTTAAGACATTCTTTAACAGCAAATATTCTGATGTGGATGAAAAAAAAAACAAATCATACATTGATTTCTTTTTTTATATTTGAAAGTGACAGGGGCTTAGTCCTGCTGGCACATTTATACCAGCTACCCCTGCTAGTTCATTCTCATAGTCCAATCAGCAGCCGCATAAAAACATGTGGATGCAACCGAACTACAGTGCAGATTATCATTCATAAAGCTCCATCTGCTGGTCTGAAATACATGCAACCTTGAAACATTTCCACATTTTCAGGGCTCTAAAAAGTGTTTTATTCATGCTTCGACAGTTGTCAGATAATACAATAGCAGACAACATGGTTCCTGTTTAGAACCTTTTTCTATTTTTCTGTTTTTCACTCTATTTTTAAATCATGTCAAAAAAACAGTATAACAATAAGCCTAATTATTTAACCTAGGTCTACACTCCTGGGCAAAAAAATGGCCCAAGCCCAAAATGGCAAAATATTAAGCTTTTAATGGTCTTAACAATAAATCAATCAATAAAACAATAAATTGGTCAGGAACTTAGCAAGACTTAAACAAATAGATTTCTTCAAATGTTTAAGCCTTGTGGGTAAACTTGCAAACAGCTTTTTACAGAAAGAGTTAATGCTGTTCCATTCAATGTTGATGGCTTCAAACAGTTGGTGAGTAGTTGAAAAATGTTTCCTGGTTAATTTGTGTTCAATGTGAGACCAAATATTCTCTATAGGGTTGAGATCTGTACTCTGATCAGGCCAAAACATGAGCCTGATGGACTTGTTCTCATGCCACTTCTTGGTGGTCGTTGCAGTGTGGACAGGAGCATTGTCTTTTTGAAATATAACATCTGATCTTTCCTCTTTAGAAAACGGCTTTTCAATTGTGGGAAGTGAGCCTTTCTGTAATATTCCAAAGCATTAACTGACTTTTCACAGTGAAGCAGCTCACAAGTACAAGCAGCTGAAACGACTTCCCACACCATGACACCTCTTCCTCCATGTTTAACTGTGCTAGAGATGTATTCACTATTGTATTTCTCACCAGATCTTCAGAAGACACCTCTCTGGAGCATCACCATGCAACTCCGATCATGATTCATCACTCTGCACAGAACCTCCAAAAACTTCATTCTGTCTTTGATGTCTTTGAGACAGCAATGACTTTTTAACACGTCTTCTAGACACAAAACCTGCATTAGATAACCATTATATAGCCTTTTTTTTTTTTTTGCCCAGGAGTGTATGTTCAGCTAAAAAAGTTGAAAATTAAGTTGATATTTAGTGAGACAATGGGCATGCTTATCAAATAAACTCTCCAAATAATAGTAATAATAATAATAATAATAATAATAATAATGCAATAAATAAATAAACAAACAAATAAATAATAATAATAATAATAATAATAATAATAATAATGATAATATTAATAATAAACTTGTTGACATATATTTTTTATATTAATGTCAGTTTATCAGTTTATTCTAAAATGACCTGATGTTCAAATTAAAAACATCTTATTAAAAAAAAAAGTTTATTTTACTGTACCTGTTCGCTCGCGACCACTGCATTAGGCTCCGCCCACTTCCGCCATGACGTCATGTCGTATAGCTCTGAGAAACTTGCTTCTATAGCTATAATACATTTTTAAAAAATATTTAAATCTGTATTATAAAAAAAAATTAAGAAATGTTTCTAGATGGCCTGCATTCAGGGAATTTTACAAGTTCATTTCTTTACCTAATTTGAAGTTTATTACCGAGAAATACTGCTGGTGCTAGTTGTTTTGCATGAATTTATATTTGATTTTATACTGAAAAATATTTTTAATAACCGCGCATGGTATTCTCCTGATTAAACAATAAAGAAATGACATTACAATATACTCTTGTCTTTTTCTTGACAGAGTCTTGACGCTGAAATATATATTTCAGTTCGAATTTCATCCAAAGAGTGGAGTTTGGGCTTTATTAAGTATGCAGCTGAAGGCATCATTACTGCATGTAACTGAACTTACAAAATGGGGAAAAGGTGCTAATACAGCAAGATGAAAATGTCTCTTTCCAAAACAACTAATTTAGGGTTTTCACAGCAGCGGGGGTGAATTAGAGGAATAATTGGTGTACTAAACTAATTTTTGGTCTGAGTGTAATTACCTGAAATGAGTTTGAGGCTAAAATGACTGTTCATTTGGAAAATATTTTCTCCTGAGGAGAAAAACGTTATTGCTGGACGTCGGTTACATTTTGAACTGGACTGGGCGTCGCGCGCGCGCGGTCGCTAGGCTGAGCCACATACGGGTCGCTTAGCTACCGCCGACTCGGAGCTGTTGTTAGGAGGAGACGGTCCTCTGCTCGGCCAGCGGCTCCTCGTGAGTTCCGCTGCTCTGCCCACTCTCATGTTCTCCACCCGCGGATTTCTTCAGTTGGATTGAGAGCATAAATTAGTGAGGTATGGAACAGAAATGCTGCCTTTAACACGGACAATGGGGCTGTTTTTCACCCCCGTTTCTCTGGCGAGCTCAAGGGCTAGATTTAATTAAAGCTAGTTAGCTAGCTAGCTGTCGTTATTACAGCCGTGTATTGGCACTGTGTGTGTGTGTGTGTGTATGTGTGTATATATACACACATACACACAGACACATATCAACTGTGCAGCTAATAATTTATTGAATTTGTGGTCAGTTCAAGGAGCTCAGTTATAGCTGGAACGTATACAGCAAACTGCTTTTGCTATTAACGTAAACAATGCAAGCTAGGTAAGAGCCTTTGACAGAAGACTCTCCTATATAGCATACCTGGCTAGAGTTAGCCTGCGCGTCATCACTAACCACAGCTAGCTAGCTAATAAAGTAGTAGCTTGCTAGCTGAGCATAATATCCCTGCGCTGCTGTTTAGTCTTTAGCTGACTATATTATATAATATTACATTATATATTATATATATATATTAGGCAGGTAGACGTATGCGCTAGTGATTTTGTAGCATGTTTAAACAAGCTCAGCGGGCCATTTAGCATGCTAATATATCTTTGCATAGTGTTATGATAGCTAACGTTCCAGAGCTGGACTTTCCCCGGCCTAACGCTGCCTAGCCGTCTGCGTTATCGGTGCATTTGATCTGAAGGTAAAGTGCAGATTATAAAGCGATACAGGACACTGAGGTGGAGCCACCGCTGATGTTGTGTGTCGGCTTGTTTGGTTGTAGTGGTCTCAGGATGGATTTGGACTTGGGGGCTGGAGGAGACAGCAGCAACAGCAGCAGCAGCACACGACGGAAGATGGAGGCGACTACCGAGGCAGTGGAGATCACACCGCTGGAAATGTATGATTCAGCGAGGGCCAAGATAGCAGCCAACCTCCGCTGGCTGTTTGCTAAAGCCTACGGAATCGGTAAGGGGATTTGTTTAGCTTTATATAGCACATGCAGAGTAACAGGTGAGCTGAGAGAAGCAGTGAAGACAGCTGCTCAAATACACCATGAGCAATATGTTTAAAACACAGAAGGCCTGCTTTGGCTTTAAAAGTGGTTAAATATGAGTTAAACATGAGTTAAATACTGATATGTGTTAAGATAGGCTTATAAACAGTGCTTTTGTTCACCATCTGCGTAATCTTCAGTGCACAATAACATACCCCAGAGCATTCAGGCCACTGTCTTTAGCCCTATTCAGACCGGATTAGTTGTACATGGAGAGTTGGGCTCATGTATTTGTTACTGGTGAATCTCTCGGATTTTAGTCCTGTCCAATTCCGTCATGTCAGTAAGTGTTTCAGACTGCATCTTTTACGTGGTGTAAAATGACATGTAGAAATATCCCCAGGTAATTCTCTTATATCCTGTGGGGAAGAAGGTTTTGTGCTTTTTCTTCAGTATAAAGACACTACAGCATTATTTTCTATCTCTAGTCAAAACCAAACTAAGTATTGGCTGAGTTTAAAAAGCAGCGCTGTAAAATAAAGACGTTTACAAGGAGTTGTCGGAGGTTTTAGATAAGTTATTGAGTTCCTAGCTCAGGTATAGCCGACATGCTTGTTACAGTCATGATCATGATCAAGCGCACAAAGCGGTTATAATAAAAACAAAAACTATCAGTTTGTATTAATAAGTGGTGTATATGTAGTGTGTATGGTACTTCTGATGGAAATGACTACGAGCACATCATGAACATGACAGACGCTCCAGTCTCTGATTTGTACAGTGATAACTTATCTCATGTGAACTGATAGTAAGTACTACAGACGTCCTCTGGCAATGTTACTTCACACACATTGGTCCGGAAATATTATCCCATCCAAACAGTACTCTAGACGTAAGGCACAAACTTTTTTTCTTTTCTTTTTTTTTTTTTTTTTAAACTATAGAATTATAATAGAGTTCATGTTCTCTTACAAACTACTTTCTTTCTGTTATAAGGCACAAGCAGCTAATTTATATCAGGGGTGGAGACCAATCTGGGTCATCACAGGCATCGTTCCGGATGTGAAGTGCAGAAGTGTCCGCTGATTTAACAGTCAGGATCAGCAGCGTTTATTCTGTCTTCAGTGCTAGCAAGATGGGGAAAATGTTGTGGGCAAACCAGCAAGGAGTGTATTCGCTGTCAGAAATAAACACTCACTATTTACTTTCAGACATGAAAAGTGTATTTTTTTATGCCAGAGGTTGTATAAGGAACTTCAAGTAAAGTAAATTCAGCTTTGTAAAAAAAATCAAAGTGTGGGAAAACGGTTTCTTGATCAGTAATCAAATACAGCAGATAATATGTCATAAGCTGTATTAATCTGTCGTTTCATGTAAAACACCCAATTATTTGGTGTCAAGACCAAATTAAAATATCTCAGTCAGTGGTGATCATCCATGTCCCAAACACCTCTTTCGTGTAGTTGTTGAAAACAAAATATTGGGCCTAAAAATTCTCCAGAAATTTTATTTTGGTGCATCTCTATGAACCCTGACACTCTTATATCCGAGTTAGGGGAAATGTGTCCTGTGTAGAAAACTGATTGACGTTCATTGTGTTCAGGCAACTGATTTATGGTTTGGCATTTGCAAGTAGAGAGATTGTGTTCATAAGCAGAGAAGGAGGAAGATGTGTGACCTCATTCTTCCTCTTTCCTCATAATAGTTCAACAGTGGGTTTGAAAATGTACCACTCTAAAATATACAGGGTAATAGCTTTGTTATAACCAATATTATTTTCTTAAAACACCTCCCTGCTGAGACTTTGTTTGTTTTTCTTCCTGCAATAATTGAGCACAGTTTCACTACACTAACAGCCCACCGCAGGATGGTAAAGTGATAACCAGGAGCACTGTTGCACAAAGTATATTTTTAGTGCTTTCCTTGGCACTGGCTAGCGCAGGTCTGTTATACACTGGCAGTGAAATGCTCAGGCAAATGTCCCTACGGGCAGTAGATTGAATTTCTCGTTATTTACATAATTAGTGGAATTTCTGGTAAGGTCAGCCCGTTTATCCTGTACAGCAAAAGTTCTTCCTTTTAGTTTGAATGCTCAGTATTGTTTCATGGTCTTTTGTGTAGTAGATTTGAGTTTGGTGGACATTTGAGTCCCACTCCAGCACTATGGTCAGGTTTTAAAGCCCAAAAATCGCCCTTGTTTATATCTCACGGTTCATACAAAGTTCTTGATGTACTTGTAAAAGAGTGTGTATGATGATCAGCTAGGTGTTAGACTGTACATGCAACCTGTCGTAAGTGGCTGGGAAACCTGTCAGCTGTGAAATAACTGACCTAATTCCATCTAAGACTCGCTCGCTCGGGTAATCAGCATTTATTTTTATTGAGGTAATGATGGTTATCTAAGCAGCTACGTGGTTAGGACAGTTTGTATGAATATGTATTTTTTCTGTAGACCTTAAGGTGCAGCACTGTATTGTTTTCCTGAGTATTGTGTTCAATACTCAGATTTCACACACATGCCATGCTGTAAAGTTTTTTTTTTTTTTCCCCCCTTTTGACTTATCTGACACTGTGTCTTGATGTTTTGTTCCATAGCAACAAATAATGTTCTTTTTCCTCAATTATAATCACAATTATCCATAGCTCATTATCTGGAAATGCTGGATGTCCTCTAATGCAGACGTGACTCTTGTCTTTTAAGGCCTGCAACAATCATAATTAGTGTTCATACACATGATGGAGCAGCCGTCCTCATCTACTTTATCCTCTGCTTCTTCAAAATCGTAGCAAACAGTCTGATTTAACCAGAGGAGCATCGCTAAAACAAACAGATGACTTTGGATTTATTTTAATTAAAAAACACTTAGGTTGATCTTGAAATTTCTTTTTCATGTTAAAATTTAAAAAGTAATGTGAGCTGCTGGTGTGAGCTACAGGTGTTATATAAGGCAGTGTGTTGTATGTTCACGGTCTGTGTTGTATTTGAGACATGTATTAAAAATACTGGCGGATATGGAAAAAATATAATATCCAGGTTGATTCAGGTCAATTTTGCTGAGGTTTATTGCTAGCATCAGTGTCTGAGCATCAGTGCTAGATGGTTGAAACACTTTGCTGATGAAACCAAGCACCTTAACAATGGTTTTGTCTTTACAGGACTTATTAGGGACTCACTTTATAGTCCTCGCCATATTTTTATCCTCATGGATAAAAGCAATGTAAACAATAGTCCTTTTGGCCAGTTATTTAGGTGGACGTTAGTTGAAGCTAACTGTTTTGAAATTCAAAATTCAAACAAATGCAGCCCCTCCCTTCAGTGTTTCTCCCAAAAACACACCTCTTTACACACGTTCATGCCTGTGCAAGAAGAAGGGCTTTCTGGATCAACAGGCAAGTAGTCATGCCTCCTTGTTATTACTGGTTGGATGCTGGGGGTCCTCCACCTTTGTTTTCTTTCCCCTTTACAGAGCCTAGTGTTCTCCAGAGATCAGTGTTTCTCCTCTCCGCTGATCTTTTATTGACCTATGCTGGGATATTACCAAAACAAAAAAAGAGGGGTGACACAAAAAGGCTGATTTTGCCTGGTGCCCTGTGATGTCCAGCAGAACTGTAGCCCTGGGTAATGCTTGTGCTGCTGAGTGTTTGTGAGAAGAAGGTACAAGGTGCTACCAATAAAAGGGCAGTTCTGGTCTCTCGCTTCTGTTAATATTTCCATTCTGTGTTTACAACCAGGCCCCAGCTGATACAATTCATCTATGCTGACATGGGAGCTCTTAAACTGTGAAACACAGCATCACAGCTTTTTCACACCCTCACCATGATAAAGTAACACTTACAGATCCAAACTCCCTTCCAAGCAGATAAATAAGGCCAGGCTTAGTTACAAGGCTTTACTGAATCCAGTTTGCTGTACTTTGGCTTTTGATCTGTCCTCAGTGGGGTGTTTATTTATGCATCCCTCATTCCACCATGTAAAATTTCTACTGAATGAACTTCATAGCTTATATCAGAGATTCTTAAACTGTCTGCAATCAGGAACTGCTTTAACTGTGGGAAAAAAAAAAACCAAAAAACACAGATTTATTTTATGACTGTATCCCAGTATTTAAACATAAATTAAATGTGTACAGTATTGTACACTATATGGCCAAAAGTATGTGGACACCCGACCATCACACCCACTTGTGCCCATTCTAAAACCATGAGTATTAATATGGAGTTGGTCCCTGTTGGCTGTTATAATACCCTCCACTTTTCTGGGAAGGTTTTCCACTAGATTTTGGAGCTTGGCTGAGGGGGTTTGTTCAATCCGGCCCAAGAATGTTAGTGAGGTTGAGGTCAGGGCTTGGTCCACTTGAGTTCTTCTACTCCAACCTTGACAAACCATGTCTTCATAGAGCTTGCTTTGTACACAGGGACATTGTCATGCTGGAACATGTTTGAGTCCCTTAATTCCAGTGAAGTGAAATTGTATTGCTACAGTATACAAAGTCATTCTAGACAGTTGTGTGCTTCCAACTGTATGGCAGCATTTTGGGGAAGAACCACATATGGCTGTGATGATCAGGCGTCCTCAAACTTTCTGCCATATATTGTAGCTATTTATGGGGGCCATGTAGCAGTTTTATTATTATTATTATTATTATTATTTTTTTATAATGGTGGGTTGTCTGGTACATCCTGGGTGTGCTTCATGGACACATGGACCTAATTATTACCCAACTTAAAATAGGCTGCTAGTTAAGTGTTAAATACCTTATTTATTCTTTAGTTCTAATTTTTTTAAAAACTCTTTTTCAGATCACATCCCAGAGGACATGCGGGACCCTTTCTACACAGACCAGTATGAGCAGGAGCACATCAAGCCTCCTGTAATCAGGCTGCTGTTGTCCTCTGAGCTCTATTGTCGTGTGTGCAGCCTCATTCTCAAAGGGGACCAGGCGGCTTCCCTTCAGTCCCACCAGTCAGTCATCCAGGCCCTGTCTCGCAAAGGCATCTACGTCATGGAGGGAGATGACACGCCCGTCACAGAGGGTGACCTCACGTGCCAGCCAATCAAAATGGTGAGAGTTGAGTCTACCAGCATTGTCTGATTTACTTTCTTTAGCTGATGTAATTGGGGTGAATGGGTTGGATTTTGCAGAAAGGGTCCACATGCGACATGTTGGAAAGTCTCTGCGCTGTAGAAAAGCTCGCGTTGACGGTTAGATTCTGGGATCTTCAGTGACAGCTAAAATGCACTGAGAGGAAGCAAATATGGCATTGCATGGCCAGAGTGTATGCTTCAGTGTGCGGAAGTCTTCCTGTAGTAACATGCCTTATCTCCATACCAACAGAGCAGGCAGGAGAAAATGTTCTTTGCTGTCTGTTGTTAATATCTCTTTCACCAGGGCAGACAGTAAAGCAGGAGCTTCTACTAAATGGTTAGAAAAGGAGTAGATTACATTGACTTCTATCATTGTGCTTTAAGGCTGCAGTGATTAGAAATTGAAAGCACTGGTGATTCAGCACTGTCCACCCACGTCTGGTTTTATCCCTGTAGATGCAAATGTTTTTGATTGAGTCCACACCCTGTACAAGGCTTTGTGTGGCGTAACCCACATGAACCTGTTTGACAAAGCTTGATTGTTCCAAGGCACGAGTGTGTGTAAGTGAGTTGATATTTGCTTTGTGCGAATCTGTCATGACCAGTATTGCACCAGCACTTTGACCACCAAACTTAAAGCAGCCCAAGCAAAGGAGAGTGAATTTTATATCCCCTGCCTCATGTAAGCTTTTTAGACACAAACACTGCTTCAGAGGTTTCAACACTTACAGCCAGCAGGGCTGAGTGTTAGGACGATGCGATCGGTAATCAACGAACATGTAATTGGTGCTAATTTTTTGACAGTTTTCTCTTGTTTGGGAATGATAATGGATGGAAAACTAGAGAAGCATAATTTTGTAGCACTTTGGAAACAGGCTAATGTTAAGCACAATATTTGAATTCTGTTTACACTCCTGGTCAAAAAAAAAAAAAAAAAATAGGCCAAACCGAAAATGGCAAAATATTAAGTTTTTAAGGGTCTTAACAACAAATGATTGGTCAGAAAATTAGCAAGAATTAAACAAATGCACTCCTGAGACCTCCTGTGCCTTCATTTGCTCAGTTACTTTTGCTGCAGTGAACTGTTTGTTTGGGGAAAAGCTAGAACCAGGGAAATTCACTGTCACTATATAGTCTTCTTGTACGCAAAGGTAAAATCATGATAATGGTTAAAATGTTTGATGTAAAATTCAAACTAACACATGTCTGTGTGTACAAAATTGTAAAAAAAATATCGTCTGGGATTTTTTGTTGTTTTTTGTTTTTTTTTTGCTTAACCAAATAATGACTAATCTTTTACCTGCCACACCTGATGCAGCTCATCAAGGGCCTGATAACAAGCTCATAATGGAACCAGGATTGATAGAGCGATCTAGGAGAGCTACAGTATTTGTTTAATTCTTGCTAATTTCCTGAAAAAGTTTAATATTGTGCCATTATGGGCCTGGTACTTTTTTTTTTTTTTTTTTGCCCATAAGTGTACAGTGATATATACTATAGTTAAGAAAAGTAACAGCAGATTACTGAAAATACAGAATTATGAATGTGGGGTTAAAATTGGTTACAAATAAATTAGTGAAGGTAGGAGGAAGCCTAGATACATTCAGCACAAAGTGATTGCAAACTAAAGAAGAAAAGGACAACATGCAGCCTAAAGCATAAAAGAATTTATTTTTGAGTGTTTTTGATGACAAAAATACAACAAAATGTGAATTATTTTGTTGTGTACTTCCACATTATCTTTTTCATCTTTGCTTTCTACTCAGGCTGGGTATTTCCACCAGTGACATGCGATCGGGTGAGATATTTAGCCATATTTAGACTGAAGCAGCTTAGTAGTACTTTGTTTATTAATAGCTTATAATATGTGATGAGAGCAGGGCAAAAAGTCGGAAACAAGCATGATTAATGAGAGACAGGTTTCCATGACAACCCTGTTGTAACAAACAAACGCTGTAACAAGTGTACTTTCAGTGTTGGTTTCTGTGTAGTGAAAGTGAAACGTTCCAGGGTTATTACAGCATGCTATAACGATATATGCCTGCAGTAAGTCTTGGACTTGCAGAGTAGGAATTGTTCAGTATTAAATATTTATAAAGTTATTTTATTGTGGCGTTGTTATATAGTCTATTTTTTGACATGGCTATAATGTTAGCATTTTTACTGGATATTGTACTGAATTTCACACATCACGTAAATTACATCAAAACATCACATTACATCAAAATTTTTTTAATGAACACAAAAATGCAGAGCGACTGATTTTACTTACAACATGTAGGCCACTCACTTAGGAGCAAAACACCAACCACTAAAATCGCTTTATTTTGGATCTACCTTTGTGCTCTAAGCTGGTTTGTTAAGTAAATCATAAATCATAAATCACTCACTTTATTTGACTGTTTCGTTTCACTCCACTGCAGTTTTGTTTATGACCGTGATAACATCCCATGTAATATTTATGAATGTATTATTCATTTATATTTTGGTGTTTTTTTTTTTTTGGCCCACATATCAGATTTAAAGTCATTCAAGACCATAAAATTATGTTAAATAATAAATTGCTTGACATGGCAGTTCCACTCACACACACACACACATGCGCGCACACACAAAAATATTAGAAGCAGTTAGACATTTATGCTCCTCGTTTCCTCCAGCATGATCATGTTTCCAACACCGTGTCCTGGTGCACTGGTGCTACATGGCCTTCATTTGCATCTTTCAACATAAGAACATGTTGAGCTCTTGTGTTTTATGGTGCATTTGTCGGTTACGTGTTCTAACTTCCAGTGTGTCATTGCAATTAAAAAATTTTTTTTTAAATCTCCCCTTGTTTCTTGATAGAATGTTGCAGAACCACTGCGTTAAGCTTTTACGCACTTTGACCAGTCTGCAGATTTAAACGCCTCTGAAAAAATGTAGTCAAAAACATATAAACAAATTTAGGGCAACTTGCTTAGTCTGAATGTGTATACGGCTCCTGGCATAGATTATTTTTATTCTCTTAACTTGGCGACCAGCTTTCCATTGGCTGAAGGATGAAGTGTTAGTCTCCCAGAAATTCTGTGTATAATTGAGCTGATAGATTTGTGTGGAATAAAAGGCCAATCTTGTGAATTTGTGCGGTTGCATCCTGTAGCCTGTAGTTCTTTAGTTTACTGCAGAGTTACAGAGCAAAAACAGGCCAAATGTGCTTCACTGAGGCCTTTATGATATTTTAACATTCAAATCACAAAGGTAAATGTTACTTTCTTATGTCTGCATATCTGTTACTTATAATGTTTAGGCTTTATTGCACTTGGTCTTATGACTTTCTAATTAAAAAGTAGCTCAGGATTAATTAATTTGATATTGCTTTCAATGTCTTGTTGTATAACTAGGCAGTAGGTGTAAATTTGGGCAGCGAGCTCAAATATTTACATGTGCAGTACAGACTAATGGCCAAGATTTGTTTCCTGGCTTTTAGACTCTCTTACTTTTGTTTACGATAACCTGATAAATGATAAGCTGACCTTAATTGACGTAATTAGGATTGTAGCCATTTGGGACAGAATGCTCGGTAGTAAATGTGTTTAGTGCACCAGTTATCTATGTTTGACTTCAACTTGCGAGAAGTCTTTGGTGGTTTGTTCAGGGATACACTTATGGATCTGACTCCTTTCATTCAAATGTCATTGCATAGTGTCTGAAGTGTCTCAGGCTTTTTTGGATGTATGATGTCATTATGAATGCTTGCCAGTGTGCTGTAATATGTTTTGGCCATTGCAGTTAACAGAATAGTGCCGTGGTTTGTTTGGAGGCCTTTATGCCTTTGTGTGTGAATATGGAATATGAGCTCAGTGTGGGACTTCTTTGCCAAAAATGTTTTAACATCTCTTGCTGTGCTGACTGTTGGTTTTCTTAACTGTGTGGTAGAGTTCACACATGCCTATGATTGATGCCCTGATGATGGCCTACACAGTGGAGATGATCAGCATTGAGAAAGTGGTGACCTGTGTGAAGCGCTTCTCTACCTTCAGCGCCTCTAAAGAGCTTCCCTTTGACTTGGAGGACGCCATGATCTTCTGGATTAACAAGGTAATGGGAACAATCAAGAATTTGTGTTGCAGTGTGTTGTGTTACAGACTTGTCTCTTTTGTATTGTGTTGTGTTACAGACTTGTCTCTTTTGTATTGTGTTGTGTTACAGACTTGTCTCTTTTGTTACGTAACAAGGTAATGATATTGTGGCTGGCGTAGATAAACACCTTGTC
This sequence comes from Pangasianodon hypophthalmus, assembly GCF_027358585.1. Taxonomy (NCBI): domain Eukaryota; kingdom Metazoa; phylum Chordata; class Actinopteri; order Siluriformes; family Pangasiidae; genus Pangasianodon; species Pangasianodon hypophthalmus. The sequence goes on along the minus strand of NC_069733.1, from coordinate 8,988,033 downwards.
ATAGTTATTTGAGTTGAACTTTTAGATTTCACAATCATATATTTTCTGATGTCATTAAAAAGTTGGATTTGTCTCGCTATAATGGATCCATTTAAGCCAATACTAAAAGCGTCACTGTAATAAAACTGTACAAAATAATTCCTACTAAGAGTTTTTTTGGATTTTTTTCCCCCTCAGTTGTTACTGTTACAGTACATGTCTAAAAGTGAGACAGTATTCATAGTGCTTAGCTATAAGATCAGTTTATTTTATAAAATATTGGAACATAACTAGCTTGCCTTTCAGACGTTTTTAACAAAAGCTACACAAGGCAGACACAACAAATAGTAATTTGCACAATCCAGCATTGTGGGATGTCATTATGTTCCAGTGTTAATGATCAGTTTGTTGTAAAACTGCTGCGTAGGTGCACTTAAAGTAATGAAGGAGTGGTTTACGACGAACGTATCTGATTGTCTAGGAACGCAGTCTGTTGCCTTATTATGTTTATGAGGTTAATATTTCTGTGTTTAACACTTCAGGTAAACTTGAAAATGAGGGAGATCTCTGAAAAGGAATACAAAGTAAAGCAACATCTGCTGGATTCTCCCAGTCATCAGAAGGTATCACCCTCTTCTTCTCTTCATTTACTTCCTGTAACTTCAGAAAAGGCGCAGTAATAATTTGTGTACTATAGTACCAGTTTTTGATAGTCTCTTGTTTCTTTGGACTGTCTTCACTGTAACAGAGAAAAGATCCCTACTACCAGTCCCTTCCTCTCTCTCTGTCTCTCTGCTAGCTGTGTCAGTTCTGTTTTTCCTTTTCTCTGACCGTACATTCCTGTCTGCCCCCTTCCACTCCCCCTCCCCTCCCTCTAACCCCCTCTCTTGCTACTCGGATAGTCTCCCTCAAAGTGGTATTGGAAGCTAGTACCTGTAAGTTTGCTGCCAGTGCAATCATCTCCACCACTGCACGCATTAGTGTGTGTTGATGTGCGCACATACACACCCTACCATTGAGGCTTTGCAGTGAATTACAGTGGGAAATGCTGATGCCTAGTGGCTCATGCTGTCCAATAATCACCCAACAATATCAGCCTTCCATTCCCCTGAGCCCAAATGCATTCCACTATGTGTGTGTGAGTATGGGTGGGTGTGTTAATGAAGGGACGTGTGTGTGTGTGTGTGTGTGTGTGTACTAAACCTCAATGCACCATCCCAGCTTTAGGTCCTTTCTGCGCTAAATTGTACAGGACAGCTACCTCTTCTCACTCCATTGCTTTTAGGCTGTATAATGATTTAATCGTCTGCAGATGATCTTGCATTACCTCATTATAATATCCAGTCACATTGTCTGTGATTGTTAGACTATTTCTTTTATCTTTTCTTATTTTCCCTTTTTTCCCCCTATATAAATGTGTTTATAAGCCACAGAACAATATGGTTGTGTCTCCAGCTGATTCATTTTTATTTGTAGTTGCTAGGCAGACATATTGGTTCAGTAAGCTGGTGATATAGTGAGTGCCAGTGTTTTTCCTTCTCTCTTGCATCATTCGGAGAACTAAAAAAAACACAGTTTTTATGTATGTTTAAATGTAATATATTTTACAGTGGTGCAACACACCTTGGTGCAGTAACTATGGCACACGTTACTCATTCCGTTTGCCGCACTACGCACATCGGCCAAGGCGCCGTCTGTCCGTTAAAAATATAGATAACTAGATTGATTTAGCTTATATGAAAGACAGCTATTCAGATTGATATCCTTAAAAATAACATGAGGAGAGGGCATTACAGCTTATAGCTAAATGTTAGCCAACACATTTTAGTCAATAAGGGAGTTTCGCATAAATACTGCTGTTGCTGTCTTTTTTTTTTTTTTTTTTTTTTTTCCTCCCCAACTATGATGACTTTCATTACATAGAACCTGTAAGTGTGAAAAGGGTCAGTTAGGTTCCTGGGCAGATTTGCTTTCACTTGCTGGGTAGGCTAGTTAATGATTTTATGATTTGTTCATCCATCATTGCTTGTGATCTTCTATCTGGGTTCCAAAGGAAAAATGGCACAGCCTTTTTTTTTTTTTTTTTTTTTCTAAATTGAGAACTGCTTACGAATTAATCTGAACAATTTTGAATGCAAGATATGTAAACCATAGCAATTAAAAAATTGCTTTTAATTTTTTTTTTATAAATATCATCATTATTATTATTTTGTTGGTCATCTGTTTATTGTTAAATATAACCTTCATTTCCTCATTAAAAGACTTTGGGGTGTGTTTCAGCTGGTTATATATAGCCTAAACCTGTTGGACAGTGTGTTTTAGTTCACAACTGGCATTTAGGCGATTATTTTTGTTTCTAAGCTTTATTGTTCATCTCTGGACGATTAAAGCAGTCATTCAAATTTTTATTTTTTTTTTTAACATTAAATTGTCTGAGAAAAACAATATCAAACATGCTTAATCCACTTGAATTCTGTCTCACAGATACACATGTTGGAGACCTACATAGCTGATGTCATGCTATACATAGTGATGTTCGGCCTCTTGGACAGCTGCGTAAAATGGATATCTGGACAAAATGTGAACGCATTCCCACAGAAAATGCACGCTATAACAAAAATGCAGGCGTGCACCTGCAACCAAACATAAAGTCCCCTTAAAATCAAAATTGGGGTGTTAGAGCTTTTGTACAAGTCCAGTATATGTCTAAAAGTGTTTTGTAGATGTTCTTATTGTAATTTTGCAGTTTATTATTTCCGGGAATTTTTTTTGTTTTATATCTTGCACTGTACTCGTCTGATTTGCACTGAGCAGTAGTCGTTCCGTGTTGATTAATATAGGAATGGTTGTGAAAGAGGAAAAAAGATTAGTGATAGTGATGTGTCACAGGGAAATACATTAATGGAGCCAAGGGCCCTGAGATCTGATTGCATACAAAACTAGATCATTGCTTTTTTCTGCTGTTTTTAATCCATCTTTATTTTCTTAAACATGTCCAAAGACTCTGCATACCATCAGGAGAGTTTGGGATTAAACTGGCTTTTAGGAGTTTGGTTAGCTGACCGTGTAGGAGCGTTGATGATGACAGTGGTGACTGAAGTTAAAATATGTATCATTTTGAGTTTTCAACATTGATCATGGAAATTTATGGAAATGATTTAATCGATTGTTTACAATGCATTCATTTCTGTCCTAATTTAACTCACTACATTTGACTGGACAGACCTTAAACTTTCAGTTTCTTTTTGTTTGTTTTGGAATCAGATTCTATTAGATTGTAGTACAGGAGCTCAGCTCTGTTAACATAAGTTTCCCTGAGCTCACCTATGCAAATGTCATTTGAAAACGCTGTACAAATGTGACCTCATTTTAAATAAATAAGAAAATTCTGACAAGACAAAAAAAATCGCATTCTCTCACGCATCTTAAATAAAATGGAGCAGTGACACCCTCAGTGTACACCCTCAGATGCTATCTAGGTCTTTTAATATGTATATCTATCATCTCACTCTCACTCTGCTTTCTGTGTCCTTTGCCCCTGAAACCATGCTGCTGCTGAACCATTGCATGCTAGAGGCTGTCATGTAATCCAGCACATGGGACTGTACTCCTCACTCACTTCCTGCTCTCTCCTGTAGCCCTCACTGTGTGTGTAGCTATGCTGTGTGTTTTAGATAGCTGTATTAGTTGAGTCAGGGGTGACCGTTCCTTATCGTGGCTGACTAAATGTGCAGTGTTTTAAATTGGACTTCCGTATGTAAAATTACTGAAATGGCACTTAACTCTAGTCAAGTGTCTGTTTGCTCTGGAACGGACAACCTTGATTCTTGAATTTAGCAAAATGAGTTAATGTATGTGTTCTGTATGTCTTTTATTTAAAGCTATGCTCTGGTTGTGGATTTTAGTGCAAAAATACTTCCACTGGAATATGTATATGTACAGCACAGTCCCATCTGAAACTACTGGAAAGACAAGGCCAATTCTTTTGTCTTTGCTATACACTGAGGACATTTGGGATTGAGATTAAAAATTGAATATGAGATGATAGATCAGAATCTCAGCTTTTCTTTTCTGATATTTACATCTAAATGTGTTAAACAACTTAGGACATGGCACCTTTGGTGGCAGACCACCCACTGTTTAGGTGAGCAAAAGTATAAGAGCAGATAGTTTTAAAGAAAATAGCACTTAATATTTGGTTGGATATCCCTTGCTTGCAATAACTGCATCAAGTCAGCGACCCACTGACATCACCAAGCTGTTGCATTCTTCTTTTGTGATGCTTTTCCACAGCTTTTTTCAGTTGTTGTTTGTTTGGGGGAGTTTCTCCCTTCAGTCTCCTCTTCAGGTGGTGAAATGCATGCTCAGTTGGGGTCTGGTGATTGAGTTGTTGTGTTGGCAGTGTGTTTTGGGTCATTGTCTTGCTGCATGAAGTTCCTCCCTATTACATTGGATGCATTTCTCTGTAAATTGGTAAATTCTGTCTTCATTCTTCTGCTAACATAATGAGTTACATCATCAATAAAGATTAGTGAGCCAGTTCCAGAAGCAGCCATGCAAGCCCGAGCCATGACGCTACGTCCACTGTGCCTGACCAATGAGCTCGTACATTTTGGATCATGAGCAGATCCTTTCTTTCTGCACACTTTCCATCACTTTGGCAGAGGTTAACCTCGGTTCCAGAACTTTTATGGCTCATCTCTGTATTTTTTTATTTATTTTTTTGCAAATTCCAATCTGGCCTTCTGATTCTTACTGCTCATGAGTGGTTTGCATGCTGTGGTATGGTCTCTGTATTTCTGCTCTCAAAGTCTTCTTCGAATGGTGGATTGTGACACGTTCTCCCCTGCCCTGTGGAGGTCGTTGTAATCAACTGCTGCTGTCTTCCTCGGCCGACCTGTTCGATGTCTGGTTGTTAGTACACCAGTGGTTTCTTTCTTTTTCAGGAAATTCAAAATTGTTGTATTGGCTATGCCCAATACTTATGCAGTGGCTCTGATCAAAATGGCTTGCTTTTCTCCAAAAGACAGCTCTCTGGTGTTCACAGTGGTTTATCCTTTTTAACAGCAAATGCAGTATTCACAGATGAAACCCAGGGTTCAAACTAAGAGTAGACATTCACAGCTATGTATTGTTTAAACAATTAATCTAACAGGGCACACCTGGGCAACAAGAAACACCTGTCAGTTACATGTTATAATATTTTTGATCACTTGAAAAATGAGTGGTTTCAAACAAAAGGTGCCATGTTGTAAGCTGTTTAATTCATATAACTGTAACTATCAGGAAATGAAAGCTGAAATTGTGGTCTATCATCTCAAACCCAGATGTCTTCAGTGTATAGCCAGAAACAACAGAATTGCCGAACTTGCTGTTCCAAAACGTTTGGAGGGGACTGTATAACATAGTTCTGTATATTCTAGTTCTGTTACAGATATGCAGCTAAATTTATTCCTGTTGTGAATAAAATTCTAATTATTAATAGAGTTTAATTAAAGGACGTGAATTGGTTCTACGGAAAAGCTTTATGTGGCAGTATTTGAAATATTTTCATTATATACATTGTAAATTGTTAGTTAGAACTTGTTGGCCAAGCCCCCATGTTCTGTTCTCTTCTCTTACCTGTTCAGGTGCGCTATAGACGAGAACACACCTCAGGCCGTCAGCTTCCCCACTTTCCCCTGCTGGAGGATCTGATGAGGGATGTGTGTGATGGTGCTGCCCTACTGACTGTGGTTCACTACTACTGCCCAGACCTCATGAAGCTTGATGGTACACTCTCTAAATAGAAATTTAAATATGCTTCACTCCAGGATGTAGACTACATTTAGTTTGTTTACTGCAGCCTTTTCTGACTTGTCATGCTACTGGTCTTTTTTTTTTATTTTTTTTTATTATTTTTAATTTTACATTTTTTATTATTATTTTTTTAAACTCTAGATACCTTTCTCTGGGGATATGTAGTCTTTTGGAAGCAAATATTGACTGAGTATACACTCACTGGACACTAATATGAACAGCTGTATATTCGGGCAATTATCCAGTCAGTCATGTTGCTTCAGTCCATAAAATGAGATTCGGTTCAAGAGCTTCGGTTAATGTTGACATCAAACATCAGAATGGGGGAAAAATGTGATCGCAGTGACTTTGACTGTGGTATGATTGTTGGTGCCAGGCTGGTTTTGAGTATTTCAGAAACTGCTGACCCTCTGGGATTTTTACACACAACAGTCTTTAGAGTTTCATTCAGGGTGTGGCAGTTCTGTGTGTGGAAATGCCTTGTTGATGCAAAAGGACAGGGGTGTATGCCCAGACCGATTTGAGCTGACAGGAAATCTACGGTAGCTCAAACACTCTTTAAACCGTGGTGAACAGAAGAGCATGTCAGAATGCACAACATGCTGAACCTTCAGGCAGATGGGCTACAACAGCAAAAGAACGGATTGCTGGACAGGCGTGGAACCCAAGAACAGGAATCTGAGGCTACAGTGGACACAGACTCACCTAAACTGGACTGATGATTGGGAACAGACCAGGTGATGTTTTTCCAGTGCCAGCTGTGCTGTTTTGGTGAGATTACATTTTCCCATATTCTGGTGTTTGATGTGAACATTAGCTGAAGCTCTTGGCCTGTATCTGTATGATTTTATGCTGATTGGCAGGTGTACCGGTGTTCCTATTAAAGTGGCCGGTGAGTGTGCTGGCAAGTGTGATTTGAAAATGACAGTAACTACATCAGCACCTGTTTGATAACCTAATCTTTTCTGTCATATAGATATTTGCTTGAAGGAGGTCACCTCAATAGCAGACAGCCTGTATAATATCCAGCTACTGAAGGAGTTTGCGAATGAGTACCTAAATAAAAGCTTTTATTTAACACTAGAAGACATGCTGTATTCACCTCTGGTGCTCAAAGTAAGAAATTTGACTATATTGATTTGCTCCATGGTCTTTTTCTTTTTTTTTTTTTTCTATAGCCCCATTTATAATGCTTATCCTCTGTTTTTTCCAATTTTTCAGCACAACGTGATGGTATTCATTGCTGAACTTTTTTGGTGGTTTGAGATTGTGAAGCCTGAGTTTGTCCACCCAAGGGATGTGCAGGAATTCAAGGATGGTGAGAAATGCATTATTTTTGGACATTTTGAGTGGTTTTTCTATGTATTCACACATTGTTTCTGTGCAGTGTGTTTATTTTAATAATCTTGAGAGAAGGTGTTTAACATGGTTTGACATAAGTTTAAAATGACTAGTTTTCCTCTGCATCTGATACATCTCTTTACAGCAAGAGCAGTGACTCAGTCGAAGAGCTCCCGGCCCTCTGTGCCCATCTCCAATGCTACCAAACGAAGCTTCCTGGTCTCACCTGGAATGGCCGATTCTGCTCATCCTGTCCCAAACAGCCCCGAAGTGTGTAACAGGTACTTCCTGCACACTGAGGAATCTGATCCTTAGTAAGTCTTGAAATCCCTCATCTCTTTGTGCATAAACCTTTCATCTGGATATGTGTTAGGCTAATATGATCTGATTGTGTGTGGTCAAGCACAATCAGTGGTCACTTTTACCCCCTTTCTTTTCTTAGAAATGTTGCTCTGCATTTAAAAAAAAAAAGTTTATTTATGTAAAATGTTTAAACATTTAAACATAGAACCTTTGTGTCTGAATGTAGGGAAAAAATCATGAGTTTATTATAACTGGGAGGTATGTTAATGAGCTCCTAAATAATTTGAGAATAAGTATTTAATAAAGCTGAGTTAAATAATATTTTAAAATATGATCATTACAAATCTTGTTTGTACAGTCGCTGAAGCCATTTTCAGTGGATTTCTGTTAGATTATCTGTCACCCTCTATACATGTATCTCGAGTATTAGGATTATATCCAAATCAACATACAAATGATGCACGTAGCAAACATATTTAAACAGATTTAGACTTTAGGCAATGGTTTTAGTCAAGCACTGTTCAAGCACAATTACAAGACAGATTTGATACAGAATGATTTTCAATGCACCAGTCATCTCTTGGTGAGCAATGCACAAATTATCTAATATACAACAATCAAATTTCAATTTGGCTAACTGGAGACGTTCTGCAAGTAGAACTAGTCGTGGTTGAATATTTTTAATAATCTGTTAAATGGACATATAATCACCATGCAAGTTTTAAATCTGATTACATTCACAAATGGAATTTCCTTATAGGACCTGTCGATATGCAAAAGTTCATGGCTTTTAAAAGATAGTTGGAGTGGTATGGGCCTCCAGGGCCTCCTAACATTTTGAAGCAGAATAACTCCTTTGTTTCTTGTCGATAGATCAATAAGTGCTAACACCAGCATAATTTAAGATTTGTTATAAATATGCACTATTTGAACAGGTAAAAACTTAGGTAACCTTAGGTATTAAAAATTTAGGTAACCTGCTAACGCTAGCTATTTGTTGCACTCTGGCAGGACTCTTGAGCTTCTCCCACGCTGTTATTAAATGCCACTCGCATGTGCATAAAGCACACAAACTTGAGTCAGAACTCGTAAGCTCTGTGTGCAGTGTCACTAAATGTCTCACATGCATAAATTCAATTAGGATAACAGGTAACAAAATGAGAGAGATAGGTGGGTTTGAAGTTCTTAAACAGGTTCAGATCTGCATGACAGAAGGATCGGTTATGTTCCTGTATATTTGTGCATAGTTTTTTTTTTTAACAGGTCAGATATAAGTTACAAAAAAATATCATGGGGCTAATTGTGGCAGTGGAGTGTTTTGGTGACATTTAGGTGAGAGTACATTCTGTCCTAATTAAGAATCTTAAGCAAATGAAAAACTAGTTGTCTATATTTGTCCAGCCACAAGAGAGCTGTATAGTGTCGGTTAAGATTAGACATTGGGCATAAGTGGGCTTGGATATCCTTTGCCCTAATTTTGTTTTTTTGGTTTTTTTTTGTGACATGGCAACATTGCTTTCTGTTTCAGTAATAAGGGGAATTCCACCTTTAGTCCCTCACATCCACTTTTACCACTAAGACAGAGGCAGCAAAAATCTCAGCAGGGAGAGGATGCATCAGGTAGGACACTAAAATTAACAACAATTTTTGAGGTTTTTAAATTCTTTTTCATAATTTCACAGCAGTAAAATCAAGATATATTGATCGAATGTGTTCTATTTTGTGGTTTTTCTTTTGTTGTTGGTTTTTTAAACAGGCAGTAGAAATCGTTCTAACTCGCTGACACAGGAAAGTCATTCTCGAGGGTCTGTGGCCTGGTCAGAAAAAAGACAGAGGTATAAGAGAAACTAATTTTGTCATTTGATGTCTGCATTAGTTAACCTGCTTGACTCTACACTGTTAGTTACTTGATCAAGATATGACCTGTTTCACTTGTAATCCTATCCAGGCCACTATCCCAGCTGAATCGCTATGTTCTCCACTGTGCCACGGACAGTGATGCAGACTTGGTCTCAGGTGACAGTGCTAGCCTCACATGCTCCATCAGTGAGGACAGCCTGGCCTCTACTGTCACACCCAAACACCAGGGTCATCCAAGCCAGGGTGGTCCTCGGCGAGTCAATGGTCATGGGCTTCTAGGGAATGTTAACATGGATGAAGATGATGATATGATGACTGTTATTCGGGAGGAGTCATCTAAAAATGAGGTTACTTTGTCAAACCCAGGGGATGTAGAACACCGGTGTGCCACCCCTAGTGCTAAAACAAGCTCACGGGGCAGACAGGAGGAATCTCCTGCAGATTCCAGAACGGCTAGTTTCTATCTGGAACCGCTGATGCCTGCTGTCCTTAAACCAGCAAAAGAAAAGTCTATATGCTTAAATAAGGAGGAAGAGTCCGGAGAGGGACGACAGCGTGGGTCAACACGGAGGGGTGGTGCTGGAGAGGGCCCCAGTTCCTCAGCTAGGCGAAGACCTCCACACAACCTTAATCGGACCTTCAATGCCAGCTCCATCTCTGAACTTGAGATAGCTCCTGAACCCAAATCTAATGAATCTGTTCCTCCATCTGCTGCACAGACTCATGCCTTCAGACCTACAGTCACAAGTAGTGTTGAGTCCTCTGCTGAACAGTCCCCTGGGTTCTACCTGCATTCATCAGTGGCTGAAGACAACAGGCCTGTTCAAGCTTGGGGTGTACTGCCTGATGACAACACAGAGACTGTGGAGACGATTGAAGATCAGGATGCAGAACTAACCAAGGAGCTTCATCCACCTAAGAGACAGTTTTATGAAGAGGATCAGGAATCTGCAAAGCTTCAAGAGGACATGAGTGTTAAGGAGCATGAGGACAAGGATGAAGGAAGTAGGTGCTCCAGCCCTGCTCTCAGTGTTCAGTCACAGGTCAGTAGTGTGGCCAGTGGCAGTGTGAGAATGACTAGCTTTGCAGAGCGAAAGATGCAGAAGTTCGGCAGCAATCAAGACATTCGCTCCAGCACCAGCAGCTCGCAAAGGACTACGCCAGATGGTTCAGAGATCTTTCCTTTCCCCCTCACCTCATGGAAGATGAAAAGGGACCAGAGTCCTACACAGCAGGGCAGGGACAACAGCAATATGCTGGCTTCAGAGCTTGTACAGTTGCACATGCAGCTTGAAGAAAAGCGCCGTGCAATTGAGACCCAGAAGAAGAAGATGGAGATCTTGTGTGCTAGGCAAAGACTCAAGCTTGGAAAAGTTGCCTTCCTTCACGTCGTAAAAAAAGGCAAGAGTGACACTCTCCCTCAGTCGTTCAGATTGGACCACTTGAAAAATGGCCAAAAGCTTAATGGAGAAAAAGAGCAGTCAACAAAAGATGACTCTTGTCTTGATGCAGTGAGGGATAGGGAGAAAGGCACTGAGGAGCCAGAGAAGGCATCACTTGAGTGGGGGAGTGCAGCTGCTATACCACCTAATGCCTTAGACATAGATGAGGAAATAGACCTTAATGAGTGTAATCGCTCCATAGAAATGCTTAACGAGGCCATCAGCAGTATTCAGCAGCAGATGATGCAGTTGTCTCTCCAGCAGGACCTACTTATGAAGCAAAACATCCAGTCTCCTCCAGGTGCTGCCCCACCCCCTGTCGATGAGCGAGGAAATTTACAAGAACCAAAGGTTCGAGCAGCTATTCATTTTGTAGAGCCAAGCGGCAGCCCTGTAGTTCGTAAGCCCCCCAAGCTGACCTCAGCACGGTCCCGCTCCAAACCCTCTGAGCTGAAGCTGTCCAAGGACTGCAGCAAAGGGCAGAAAATATCTACGCCCACTCCCAGTGACAGTCCTACTCCTAGAGCTAGTCCAGGGGGCAGGACCCCCAAAGCAGAGCCTGAGACAATCACTCAAACCGAGGCAACACTAACGAACACCACATTCCATCTCCATGATGAAGCCAATTTACGTACAGTCTCAAGGGAACCAAGCTCTGTTGCTCTTGGAGTGACTTTTGATGAAAGTGTGCCTAGTACATTAAGGAAACCTGAGGAATCCTTTGACAATGGTGCTGAGTTTGAGGATAGCTCAAAAAACAAGGCCAATCTGATTGAGGTGGATTTGTCAGACATAGCCCCGTCAGATGAGGGCAGTTCTAATGCATTAGAAGTCCCCACTGATGCAGTGGATGGAGAAAAGAAAACTGGCATGGGCTTTTTCTTCAAGGTATTGGCTTGTTTCACTTCAGATACGTGCAGTGATACAGACAACATCTCACTCACTTGTTGCTTTTGTGTGTTTGTTTGTTTGTTTGTTTGTTTGTTTTTCTTCAGGATGAGCAGAAGGCAGAGGATGAAATGGCCAAAAAGCGTGCAGCTTTTCTCTTGAAACAACAGAAGAAGGCAGAGGAGGCTCGGCTGCGCAAGCAGCAGTTAGAGGCAGAAAGTGAGCTTAAGAGGGATGAAGCCAGGTATTTCCTAAACTCCATAGTGTCTTAGAAAACTTGTGCATACATGGACACTTAATCTAGAGATGTTGATATAGTTATTAATGAATGAAACTGCCTAGGGCAAGTTAATATGATAATGACATGTAATCGTTTGCCACTAGCTTTCATTTACATGTTACGTGTATGTTACAGTGTTAACATATAATGTAGTAAAGTGAGATAGCTTACTGAAAGTACGTACAGTAGATTAAAACTACTGCACCATGCTTCATATAAAAACAGATTCTGTGCTGCAATGACTAGCCAGATTTTTTTTATCGATTTCTTATTCATCATGGTAAAAATTCATTGAATATGATTGTTAAAAATATCTTTGCTTTCAGGAGGAAAGCTGAAGAGGAGCGGATCAGAAAAGAGGAAGAGAAAGCCAGACGAGAGTTAATAAAACAAGAGTACCTGAAAAGGAAACAGCAAGAGTTGTCTGAAGAGCAGGAACAGCCTAAACCCAAACCCAAGCCCAAGCCCAAGCCCAAGCCCAAGAAGCATAGACCAAAGTCTGTGATGAAGGAAGAGGTTTCCACGGATACACTTCCAAAATGCACTCCTGCTAGTAAGTTTTGTTTATTTTCTTTGTGCTTTCTTTCTGTGTATGTTTAAAACATATACAAGAGTCTTTACTAGACCCCTTATGCATCTCAGTTATACAGTAATACTACATTCATACTAACAAGAGTGACAAGGTAACAAATGATTTCTCAGACCTTATGATCTTATGGTGCATGTGGGCCAACGTTTTTACAATTCCCCACTCACAACTTTAATTTCTATCTGCAAAGAGTTCCCATTTAGTGTTTGATGCAAAAATGCAAGAAAAAAATATAACCATGGTTTCTTCTTATCCTATCATTTACAACTTCTCATTAAATGTGTATAGAGTCATGAAGAAAGAAAAAGAGTTTGTTGGTGCCTGTGGCGCATGCAGCATGTAATACGAACATAGATACATTTTAGTGATGCGTGTAAATCATATAGACTATAAACAGTACAGTACTGAACAGCAGTAGCAGTTGCTGCACACCCACAAGAGACAAACTATGAGCGACACAAGTGACTTGTCCTTTGGTGTTGTGAACCTAGGGTTATACAGCTGTTCTAATTTATACATGGTCACAACTTATACACCATAGTGGCTTTTCCTTCTGATATTCTGTTTTACACCAGAAACAAAAAAGCACGCTTTTCACTTTAGGGAGTGTGAAGCATTTATTTCCTGAAATGTGAGTTCTTAAATTACATTTGAAGTGACTTTAATGAAGTCTTAAAAAGTCGTTTTAACTCGTAGGGGACTGTCCTTTATTTGAGTCTTAGTAGCAATGCTTATTATTTAAAAATGTTTAAAAAGGGTTTTCAATTTTCAGATGAGAACCTGATCAGTGCCCAATCTGGCTCTAATCTCTCACTGGCCTCTGTGGCCACTACTGAAGCAGACAGTGTGAACTCGGGAGGTGCAGGATCTCAGCGGTAAGTTGGGTGCATGTGTATGTGCATGCCTTTAATCACGCTTTAAAAATCAATTCTAATTCTAACTAATCCAGTCTGTGACCTCTCAATGTTGTCCTGCCCTATTGCTCTTATTGGCGTGTTGTTTTCATGAACAGGGGGGAATCTGTGGAGTCGTTTTCAGTCCTCAGTCGGACAACAGAACGTGACTGGGACAACGGTTCTACTGCGTCTTCCATTACATCAACGTCTATGGCGGAATACACTGGTAAGATATTTCACCTTTATTTGTAGAAGCAGTGAAGAAAACTAACCTGTATTTAACAATGTTATTAAAATAATAACCACTTGCATTTTAGGAATAACAAAATTCGTTCTTGAAATAGCTTTTTTTTTTTTTAAAGCCCAATTTCAAACATGTTTGTTTAAAATAATAACCACTTACATTTTAGAATTGATAAAATAATAATAATAATATAATTGATTCTTAAAATATTTTTAAGTCCAATTTCAAACGTGATTTATTTATTTATTTATTTTTTAAATGTAAATTTCTGCAGGGCCTAAACTTTTCAAGGAGCCAAGTGCAAAGTCTAATAAGCCAATAATCCACAATGCCATTTCTCACTGCTGCTTGGCCGGAAAAGTAAATGAACCACAGAAGAACTCCATTCTCGAGGTTTGTTTTCATCCATAAACAGATTAGTCACATCACTTTATATAGGTTTAAAGACTTTATACATTAAAACTAACGTGTTTTGCTGAAGTGGAATTTTACAATAATTACTTTGCATACTTGTGTGCAGGAAATTGAGAAGTGCGAGTCAAACCACTTAATGATTCTCTTCCGTGATGGTGGCTGCCAGTTCCGTGCACTCTACTCATACTTTCCTGACACAGAGGAGATCCACAAGCTCACTGGCACAGGGCCTAAAAGCATCACTAAGAAGATGATTGATAAGCTCTACAAGTACAGCTCTGACCGCAAGCAGTTCACCGTCATACCTGCCAAGACTGTGTCCGTCAGTGTGGACGCCCTGACCATTCATAATCACCTCTGGCAGGCCAAGAGGCCTGCTGTGCCAAAAAAGAGTGCAAAGTGAAGCTTTTGGGAACTGTAATCAAGGGACGCTCTTGTACCTACTGTACATTTGGAAAGACCACAAAGATGTCCACAACCAACTTCTCTTACTGTTCTGTGATGGATAAAGAGTGGCTGTGTATGAGTGAATGTCTGGACAGTCAACATACACCTTATTTGATCAGTTCATGGTGGAGGTTTTGTTCTGTACCTGAAGCCTGTGGCATTTTTATTGATTGAGTTCTTGTTACTTGAAATACATTTTCAGTTTGGCAAGCTCACGCACAGCAGAGCTTTCCTTTCTGATCAGCAGATGTTTTGTTCTTTATTGTAAAATACAGACAATGAGACAGCTGCATCGAAATAAGGTCTGCTGCTTATGAAGATCATAACCCAAATTCACGTAGAAAAGTATTTGCAAAGTTGCCTGACATTTTTCTTTTTTTGTTCATCCCAAAACATGCTGCTTTGTACTGTCTTCTCTGTCCCAGTCAATCCCAGTTATACATGTGTGTTGGCCTACACACATCGTGGTACTATCGTCTATTTATTCAGCGCTTAAAAAGCAAATCAGCTGTAGCACTGCTGTATAGAACTAAGATGGACCTTTTTAAATAGGGAATGAAATAGGCTTTGGTACATGTCTCAGATGCTCTTTTGTTTTGCTTCTCTAATGCTACAGGTAGTGATTTTTCCACTGGACAGCTGTGTCCTTTACAATGGTGCACTTATGATCATGTTTTAGTGCTTTTATCATGCAATGTAACCACGAGTGATGTCGTCTCTGAAGCTTTGTTTCTCAATGCAAAAGAGCAGCATGCTCTATTATGAAGAGTGTCGCTGTAGTTTGAATGACAGTATTTAATATATTCATAATCGGTTACTTCCTTTGCAGTTGCTGTCTAATTATTTACCCGTGTTTAAAACATTCCTTGGAGACAGGGGGAAAAAAAAGTGTCAACACTGCCGCATCCTTGTTTAACATTTAAAACACTTGCTTTGAGTTGGGGGTAAAGATCAAAATAGTGTTGCACATGCACTTTACTTCTTTAGAAAAGGTGTTTAGTTAGGGATAGAAGGGCGCACAAGACATGTGCTCAAAAGCATTGGCATTAAATGTTTGTTGAACTGCTTATTACACTAAAAATCTTTAAACAGACACTAATATTTAATTCAGAGCAAAACTAATGGCCCCCAAAAGCTCTTAAAACTACTGCTTTTCAGAAGGTATACTTCAAACTTTGGTTCTAATAAGTTGCTGCATTGTTTACTTTTAAATTACTGTTTTGTATATTATGTCTGTTTATATATATCCTCTAAAAATTGTACTGATTTTGCTCACCGTTCTTTTAAAACACTGTACTTTTGGCCATTTTACTCTCTCCACCTTACCATTATTTATTTTAAACATAGGCACTGAGAATTGAATAAATTTTCAATAAATTCATTTTTGTCATTTTTGGTTCATCATGTGATGTCATTTTGTCATTGTTTCCTTTTGTTTTTCATGATTTTTATGAGCAATCATTCGTGAGCATTTCAGGTTATATTTATATTTTGGAGTTTCTGTGGGTCAGACACGGTGTGTAGGAGCGTTACCCGACTGGAACACCTTGATTTATGCCTCAGAGATGTCTGCTGTATCCTTGACAATCCACTGCAGTCACAGATGTAGCGTAGCAACAGGTAGTTTATCATCAGTGGGGGTTTCATGATCTCGGGTATTTGCTGGATGGATGGTCACTTAGAGTGTGGCAGACGTAAACTTTTGGAACATGAAAGGTAGGTGTAGAGCCATGGCAATTTTTTTTGGTAGTGTAAAATAGACAAACCAAAACAAACTGATCTGTTTTTTTGTTTGTTTGTTTTTTGTTTTGTTTTTTCCCCCTATACTCTGTTTAGCTTTTTTCCTGGTCTGGGGAATTTTTCAAAGTTTGGGCTTTGTGTGTTCTGAGAGCTGTGTGCAGGCACAGGACTATGTTTGCAACCAAATCCCAACAGGTAAGTGATTTTATCTTTCTATACAGAACAAAAAAGATTATTTAAGATGCAGAATGTCAGTCAGATAGTGAAGGCCATCTGATTCTTGGCTTAAATCATATTTCTACCTGTTAATGTGTATCATCCTTCTAGGCTATCCTCCTGGCCTGTCCTCTCTGGTGTTTTTTGTGAGGAACATGGGTGAGATCAACACGACCGTTTTTAACTACACTAATCTGTCCTCAGTCACCAGCCTCACTATGACACAAAGTGGAATTACAGCTATAGTACCAGGGGCATTTGCCCAGTTCCAAAGTCTCATGATGCTCAATTTACGCAATAATGATCTCTCCCTAATTACCTCAGACTGGTTTATCCATAAAGAGGTACTAGAGAGCCTAATCTTGACAAATAATAGCATTACGGCTTTGAACGAAAATTCCTTTGCTGGCCTTGTGGGACTCTTAAACCTGAACCTGGCCCAGAACCAAATTCGCACTATTACATCAGATAGCTTTCGCTTCCTGATTAGGTTGAAACATCTGGACCTGTCCCACAATAAGCTAAGACATTTGAGTGTGGACACCCTCATTCCATTAAACAACACGAAAATCCTTTTGCACGGAAACCCCTGGGACTGCTCCTGCAGTGTATATGAGTTCTCTCTCTATCTAAGAGGTAAGTGTTAAACAATTTATCTACAAATGAGAGTTAGGAATATGACAATGTTTATACCTTTTTATTTGCTCAAGTGGTTGGTAGAAAAGAGGTTTTCTGGAGCAAAATGAGCAATGATTATGCTTGGCTGAGGAATTGAAAATATGTAATGCAATATGTGTTAATCAACATTCATCATATTGCCTCCTTTGTCAATCTTTTTGTAAAGTAGTATGTAAATGGTTTTATAGTCCAAACTGACCTAAAATTCCTGCCAGATTTTAAAAAAGTCTCAGTATGGCAGATTTCTTCTTACTCATGTGTGCATGTTGATAAATGCCGTCACCTGTAAATTACCAAGTACCTTCATGGCACAGCTGATTTGCATCTGGTGACACCCACAGAACTCTATAAAAGGCAAAGCTCACAGAGAGCTGAAAATAACAGTATGATGACTGAACAGTGAAAGAGCACCTCTTAAAGGGCATGTGTGCTAAATCTATCTTGCTAATGTCATAGGGTGCCATTTCTTTTGTCCTTAATAAATGAAATTTTCACAAAATGTTCTTTAAATTCATGTGTGGTTGAAATTAATTAAACTATTTATACATGACAATGTAGACTGTATACAAGTTGCAGTAACTGTTCTTCCAAACGATTTATGAATAAATTCATTTGTACCCAGTTTTGACAAATGAAGCCCAGTGATGGCACTTTCAAAGTGTTGTAATTATCACTTCATTCAGTTCAGGAGGAGACTGTCAAGGTAAACAGGATTTCTAAGCACAACCATACATAATATTTCAAAGTACTAACTTGCTATTGCAACCATGTTTATTGTAAACTGAATAAAAGTTAGGTTATTTGATGCTGTGTAGAATAAATGTAGCTCTGTAGTTTAAATCAAGCTAATGCTATATAGGTAGGTCTATCACCATGAATTAGCTGACATCACACCTGACATAAAAATGAAGTGATACATAACGAGTCCTGGCTATTCAGTTACTTAGTTTTATACTTTTAAGAAATATTTTGTTGTAAAACTGTTGTGATGGTTCCACACGTAGATACTGAATAGATTTGCACCTCCCAAAAGTCTCACCCTTGCTTCAGTGGATAATGACACATGCATACTGTAGATTTATATAAAGAGAACTGTTCCTGTAATTATAAAGACAGTCCTGTGCTCGTTCCTGGACTCTTATTCACAATATACTCAAACTGAACATCCTTTCAACACACAGTACTGTTTGGCTTTATAGTATACAATTATGGAGTAATGATTTATAATAGTTTATCATCCTACTATCTGGTGTCACCCAGAACACACAGGTTCCTTTCAAAGTTTCTTCCTAATTTCGTCTCAGGGAGGTTTTCCTCGCCACTGTCACCTCTGGCTTGCTCATTCAGGATCCAAATATAAATCTACATCTGGATTTCTGGAAAGCTGTGTTGTGACAATTTTAATTTTTAATTTGGGTAGCACTGTACAAATAAAACAAAATTGAATTAAAACTTCATATCTGTTCATAGACATATAAATAACATACTGTATAATCTATAAATGTGGATTACAGTGTCTATGATGCCCAATATCGCAAGTCTACAACATGCATCTCATTTAGTATTGTCTGTAGTTAACTGTGCCTCAGCACTCTACTTGCAGTTCTAATTTGTGTGTGTTGTCTGCAGAGCTACAAAAGGCCTCCTTGCTGCAGAATGAGATGGAGGTGCTCTGTGAGAGCCCGGCTCATCAGCGAGGAAGACCTGTGTGGAATGTGTCCAAGTGTGTGAACCCTGTAACAGATGTAGCCCTTACAACCAGAAACAGCCAAACCCTCACACCAGGAAGCACTAACCTGTCTACTATTATCAGCTTAGTAGGTAGGTTTTCCTAAACACTGGAGGGACATGAACATGATTTATACCCATATTAGCATAGAAATACATGCATGTGCTGTATGTAATTTTAACATATGCATAATATGTTTGCATTCAAGTGCTCTAACATTCTAGACTTAGATTGTACAATGTAGTCAAAGATTTATACACATCTTTGTGGAGGTATGATTTCTGTTGGACACAAGTGGATGTTTCTCAATTGACAGAAGACACTGTTTTTTTTCTCTTTTTTCTTATTGTAATGCATATTGAATTTCAAGGTTGCAACAACAAAACTTGAAGTTCCTTTACCCTATCATGTAGCATGTATGCCTCAGAACAATTAACGGCTGGATGTTCTCCATTAAAAATTCAGCACTTTAATAAGCTGTATTGTTTGGAAATATGGGTTGCCCTTGTTATTTATCTCAGCTGCAGCAGAAATGGTTCTTAAATTTCTGCCAGTTGACATCTTTCTACTGGTGTCTCATTACTACCAGTAAACGACCCATCACTCCTCTAGAGGCATGTAGATTATACTATAGAATACCAGAAGATCTAATAAATATCTTCTGCCAGTGGTACTTTGTGCCCTGGTACTTGTTATCTGTGTTTTGTCAGTTTTGTACCACAGAAAACAAGAGCAAAAACATCGAGTGACCATCCAACCTTTTCCAGAAGAACAAGAAAGTGCTAGACACGCACAAGCACACTGTAGAGCAACGTCAGAAATTTCTAACAAGGTGGAATCCATTTCCTGTGACCAGAAAAGGAAACAATCAAATAATAGACTTCTATTAAGGCTGGACCAGACAGTGTTGGATTCACAAATTTACCAGATTTACAGCACAGGAATATACCAAACAAGAGAGATGACTGGCCGAGCCAAATCAGCAGGGCCGGTACTCTCTAGAACTGATGCCTCTGGGAGACGTCCAGACCCTGAAGTGGCAGATCCAGGAGTGTGGATGGTGAAGGATCAAGAAGTACATGCTGGATGGACAGAACAAGAGCTTGAGAAGTTAGATGGTAAAAATCGAAGAACTGAATCGAAGGAAAAAGAAGGCAAGTATGAAGGCAAAGAAGAAAAGAAACAAGTGGGAAAAAGTGAAATGGAGAAGAAATGTAGACATGTTGAGAAACGAGATGATGAGTTTGTCACTACTTTGAAACCAGGAGTCAAGTATGAGCAGAATTTAGAGGGTGGAGAAAAGGATGAACATGCTTTAGAGGGAAATGTAAAAGATCAGGGATTTCTGCATACTGACGACTCTGTGCCCAGTGAGGAAGAATATGATTCTGATGATGATGAATATAATTCGAGCTCCAGTTTATCAAGATCCCAACCCCCTCAGGAGCATGGTGATGGCTTCCAGCCTCTGGGAGAACATGTTGAGAACATGCCTTACCTCACTATTGGAGCTGACCCAGAAAAGCAAAGCCCAAATCCAGAGCAGATTTGCACTAAGGCTTCCACAGGACAGCTGAATTTAAGACCCATCAGGCGCACATTGTCCTGGCCTCCTACTGCAGCTCAGTGGAAAAAGCAATGGGCTCAAACCCAGCAGGTCCTCAATGTTTCTCCTAAGCTCGTTTTTGTCACGCAATATGAGTATCATATAGGCATGTTTCCCTCTGGCATATCTTCAGCTATTCCAGAAAATATCCCACAAGCCAGTTGTTCAGGGTTTCCCAAACAGCAAGCACAAATAAAGGACCTTGAACACGTTCATTCTTTGGATCCAACCACCAAACCACTATGTGAAGGGATCAGCTCTGAAGCTGCCAATGAGGTGAAGATGAGAAGCAGCAAGAAGAAAAAGACAAATCAATCTCCAAAGGATGAACAGACACAATCCATATCTGGGAGGCAGCCGAGAAGAGCAGAGAGATACGGAAGGAAAGTGCTGAGAGACAGACAGAGGGATCAGTCTCACTCCAGCTCAGGTGCACACCCTTCTGGAGGATCTCCTAGTGATGACAACTTGCTAGTGGATAATGAGTACACCTTCATAGATCTTCTACATGAAGTGGTGGAGAACCATGGTCGCTGGACACGAGACAGATGGAGGCAAAGTCATATGAACAAGCAAAAAATGAAACAAGTCGCTAAATTTTGAGGAACTACCATGACTATCCATAGAAACAACAATAGTTTAGACATGAAAAATAATTATCTTTTAATTAAGTAAATGGGCAAGAGCAAAGTATAATCTGCTCTTGTAAACTTTAAGGTCAGTGACTAAATGAACTTACACTCACCATCCACCTTATTAGGAACACCAGTTGAAGACTAGAAAAAGACCGGTGAATCTTCAACTGTCCAGTTTCAGTGAGTCTGTGCCCATGATAGCCTCAGATTCCTGTTCTTGGCTGACAGGAGTGGAACCCAGTGTGGTCTTCTGCTGTTGTAGCCCATCCACAGCAAGGTTCGATGTTCTGTGCATGCTGAGATGCTTTTCTGCTCACCATGGTTGTAAAGAGTGATTATTTGAGTTTCTGTATCCATCTTATCAGCTCGAACCAATCTGGACCTTTTCCTCTGACCTCTCTTATCAAGAAGGTGTTTCCACCCACAGAACTGTTGCTCAGTAGTTTAACTGTTGCTCAGTGTTTTGTTTTTCACAAAATTCTGTGTAAACTCTAGAGACTGTTGTGTGTGAAATTCCCAGGAGATCAGCAGTTTCTGAAATACTCAAACCAGCCCATCTGGTACCAACATCCAAGCCACAGATAAAGTCACAGAGATCACACTTTTTTTTTTAATTCTGATCTTTGATGTGAACATTACACGAAGCTCTTGACCTGTATCTGCATGATTTTTTTTGTGTTGCGCTGCTGCCACATGATTGGCTGATTCCATAACTGCATGAATGTGCAGTAGTATAGGTGTTCCTAAATAAATGGACAGTGAGTGTATACCACAGTGCTGTTGAATTCTCAAATTTGAAGGTATTAATTTTCTAAAAAGGCACAGTTCAGACAGTAGCTATAATTTAAATCACAGGCTTATATTAATGCTCTCATTCTAATATTATATTTTTGTTTTTTTGGTAACATGACAAGTTGTATTTATTAATTTTAGAAGAGAGTAAAAAAAAGAGGTTGGTGAGGGAATGAATGTTTATAGCTGCTAAGTGATAACCGGAACTAGCTTGTCTCAGAGATTACATTAAATGTAACTATAAACATAAAAAGCATTTAGTGTCTTTCATTAATAAATTAAACATTGCAATCATGGCAAATTGCTGTGGCATAAGAAGAATAAGACACTTCAGGATGTACTCTTATGCGAAATCACTTCAGGGTGGTAACAGTAACGCTGCTTACTGATCTGACAACATCACACCATCCTGTCATTGATTATTTTCCTATAACAGCACACCTCATTGTGTTTTATTCCTTGCTTATCGTATGTCTGCAAGATCAGAAGTGTTATGTAGCTTGAACAGAGAATGATTAGAAAACTATTTTGAAGTCAATAAATGTAATAAATAAATACAAATGAAAGAAATCATTATTTCTGGCTGCATGCAGCATTTATTGAATCATTCGTACATGTTGGAAGTACACAGACTTCATATAAGAAATTGTACAAAATGGATAAGTTCTCCTTTACAATGTACTATTCTACACAAAAAAACAGGAGCCAGCAAATGTAAACATAGGTCTCTTGTAAGTTTGGCAATAAAAGGACATGCATTGTCCATTTCTCTTCTACCTCTATTGAAATGCTCACATGACTCTACATACCTTGAAATTGAAATAGTTGAAGGCGGTCAGTGGTTTCGGTAAAGAAACGGAACATGTGCAACTTTCAAAAGGAAGTTTGCAGACTATGCTAACATGCACAATATGCATAGCCTTTACAAATGACAAGAAGAAGAAAAGGAAATAAACCTCGAGTGGACAGTCCACTTTAAGGTAATCCACTTTAAGGTAGTCATGAGCATGATAATGGAGGTATCTAGTGGCTGAGAAGCATTGACTATCTGCTGTCTGGCTTCCCTTCTAGACAGTGAGGGAGTGTGTAAACATGCGGACAAACCGAGCCTTCACCCTTCACCCGAAAAACAACCGATGGGTTGCCTTGAAACAGGCTACAAGCATGACTGGCCAAGAATTATGGCACAATGATTCTCTCAATATGGCTAACATATTTTGAGGGCTGCAGTGATATTTATGCTATTACGCTTTGAATCAAACTTCCTTCGGCTAGCTTGGCTGCTTCTCCTCAGTCACCTGAGATGGACGAGTTGGGAAATATGGCTCGACAGATATCCATTTAATCTTCAGGATGCACTACAGTAGAGGTTGATACAAAAACTACAGAAGTCACTGGAGAGAACCAAGAAGGGCCATCAGAAATAAACTGCTGCAAGGCATCTATATTTGATAAATACACTTATTATAAATATACCCCTTCATGAAGTGGCTATTGAACCCAACAGAAATGGTCGAGGTTTGCAGTTCTGGCTTCACATATCAAAAATTGCCCTGAAAAATTCAGAAACTATTCTACACTACTGTTCCAATGTAGCTTTAAAATGACATGCAACATGTAGAAATTAGCTGTTTATATATGCTTTATAATGAACTTCTTTAGCATTTAGAGCAAAAACAAGAAATGGAAACTTTTTATACGATAACACTGCTGCCTCATTTCCTTGTAGTTTAGGGTTAAAGGGTCATGCTGTACTACGCTACTCCATTCGGACCATCAGAGCTTAGTGCAAAATATCTGGCAGATTCTAGTATTCTAGTCATGATTTTTGAATGACAATGAGGAATAAATGTAGTGTGCGTACTGGAAGCAAATAAACATATGGATAAACTTCTGGCACTAATACAAATAGGGAAAATATTTCACTGGAAACTTTCAGGCATTGAAAAATAGCAAAAATACAGAGTGTAATTCTGAATGTTTACGCAATATTATCAGTAGGATGAATTTTCAATAAAACAATTTCTCATGAGAAGCCCTTCTGTGGGAGCCATGTTACTTAAAAACATTCCTTTCTATCCCATTATAATGACAGAAGGCTCTCACTTTTAGCAGGGTGTCCATAAAAAAACAGTAGTACACAATATGCATGAAGGTTGTGACCGCTTGTGATATTGGATATAAAAGTAATTACTGGTCCAATTTTTTTTGCCGCAAGTTTTCAAAGTGGTGATAAAGCACCCAAACTGGATTGATAAACCCATTTCATACTGAAAAATAATACTTGATATGATAAATTCACTTGGTTTTGATCAAATAATTCATGGTGATAAATTAATTTCACTGATTGGGTAGTTCTAATCTAAAATACTTGTGCTTCAAGGACAAAATAATATGATGTATGATAAATACCGCAGGTCCGGTGAGCATGTAAAAGGATATGTACCTACATGTATATACAAAAATGCTTCACTTATATTTACTGATTGTTAATGTCTTCTTAAAAGCTCAGCTCATTAAATGGCAGTCATGATCTGTTTCTCTTCCACTCACTCAGCTAAATATTGCATTCTTCTGTATTTCATACACTGTCCAGAGGAAAAAAAAGGGCTTGAACAGTGTGTTTGGTCCAGAACATGACATCTCCCCATCTTTTAATCTGTCTTAACTGGGAATAGTGTAGCAGCCATTTCACTGCCATTTCACGTGCACACAGTTTCCACTTCTGTCATCGAAAAGGTAAAAGCAGGGGAAGTTGTTGGTGATGGTGCAGTTACCCCCCCTTCCCTTGTGGCCTTGGAGGGCAGCGTGCTTCATGGGTTGTGGCTGTGTGTATCAGGGACAGGAGGCACTCTTCATTGCATGCTCCAAGCTGACCTCTGGTTTTCACAGATGAGTCTCTCCTCTCGTCTCTGTGCCATATTCCTGCTTCAGCTTGGCGCCTGCCTGGCACACGGGCAACTCGTCGGGTACATGGGCCAACGGATCTGACCGGATGATGTACCTGGAGCAGAGAAGGTGTTTGTGTGTGTGTCATTCATCAGCAGTATTATATAATAATGTAGTATAAACCCAAACCCTGATATTCACACTCCTATTACAGCAACTCTTTTTTAATCAAGGTCCCACTCTCCGAACAGTAAACTCAGAATAACGGATGCTGTCCACACCAATGTGCAGTGTGTTTGAAGAAAATGTGAATGTATAAATTATATTAGTCTGCTACCTCTAGGTGGTGCTAGTGTACCAGGGCAAGGGAAAACCGTTCACATTGGCACTTTTTTGGTGGTTTAAACTATATTACCAATGTTTCTGATGTTCTGTATCAGCCTGGATGGCTGTGGAATGAATTACAATTCTAACCCTTTGACAATAATGGACAATAGGCTTCTGCTTTCCCAAAGTCAACTCTATATTTAGTTTTCCAGAATATAGATGATAGTTCCTGATAGTGGGGTTTGGGAGTATAAACTAATCAACATTTCCTAAACATTTGGGTGTTTTCTCTGCTCCCAACATCCCTCACCCAGCTAACAAGCTAGCTGTTCAGGATGTTAAAACAATTAATATTTACAGTTACAGATTTGGGCACAATGATCTATAGTAATGGAAGACTGTTGAATAAGGTACACTAGGTAGGTTTGGAGCATTCTTAATTAATTTTGCCTCACTTTTTTAGGTAATAATGTAGAGTACATGCTAATTTCTGCAATGATCAAAATGCTCTCATCTTCTGAGGCTTACACGATATCATTGAGCTCCAGAACAGTGTCTGGAGGAGGGTTGATCAGCACGTAGGACAGTGTGTTCTGATGATCATTCATTTCATCTGCAAGGGAGAAAACAGAAGAAGACATTGTTAATGTGTAAAAATCCTCAATACAACACTTAAAGACCACTATAAAACTCAAACATTTTCTCCAATACACATATCAGTGAAGCTTAAAGTATGTGACAAACTAATGGCTGTATAGTATGTGATTTGGATTTGCTTCTGAAAATAAAACAGAAAAAAATCTTTTCTTGTCTAGTACTGGATTAAAAACAGAATTTTCTACTGAAAATACCTCCTGCAAGTTCCATGTAAACCATCACTATGGTTAATGTGTGTCTGTGTGTGGGTGTGTGTGTGTGTAAAGCTAATTCTGAGAGTCGTACTTCTTTCTGGTTTGGTCGAGTGGGCTTTGGGGCCAGCGCTGTGTGTTTTACCTGTGTGTGAGTGACTGAGCAGTGTGATGCTGGGGAGATAGAAGGGGGACTCAAGCTCGGGGACAAAGTGCCTCTGCTCGTCCAAACCCACCTGTTTGAGCCACTTATACGGCCAGGCCGGGTGAAAGAGAGAAAAGGGCTGACCGTTATTGAGCGGCCAAGGCTGTGTTTATGTACCACCATGCAGCTGCAAGCGCTTCCCATGCGCCCACGCATGCACACGCTCTGCGGCCAATCATCGAGCCATCCATACACCTGGCCTTTGCATCAGTGCCATTCCGAGAGACCACTTCACGCACGTCGCCAGCTTGCCATGCCAACACGCAGGACTGACACACAGATAAAGGCATGCTCAGAGCATCTGACACACCCACCAAAGCAAGGCTCAACCAATCAGAGTGAAGCAAAATACATTGGTAGTGTGGGACTCAATAGAAAAGGGAAAAACTGAAATATTTACAGGAAAAAAAAATGCTGTGCAACTCTGTGTCTTCCCTAGTAGTACTCTGAAATAGATTACAGCGGGTTTAAAAGTGTGACTAAAATCTCAGTGTCACCTTCCCAACACAGGCAGAATGCTTTCTACTCCACTCTGTCCAAAAACATCCTGGAATCAAAGTCCTTCAGCATATCATCCTTATCATCATCATCATCATCATCATCATCATCATCATCATCAGGTGCCTATAACTAGGAATGTACCTTGTGTACCCTCTGTCATGTAGGTACCCTCTTCAGGTAGTACCATACAGAGGAGAAAAAGAGCTACATCACTAGTCTAAGAGGAAAATCAGGGCCAAAAACATTTCAGACTAAGCTAGGGATCATATTTATCATTATTCTGAGACATGACTCATGTTCTTTTCAATGGAGAGGAAAATTCTGTTCAAATCTATTCATGTGAAACATTTGTACAGTGAATTCTTTGTGACAAACAGAAGATACTTAAAGAACAGACATACAGGTGCATACAGGAACAAACTCTTTCTTTTGCGTTTTATAAAAGCCTGAGATGCTGCTGTTAAATTACTATAAAATATTATATAAATGTCTTTTCTTTTTCTTAAAATGGGATCTTTTATTCAGTTTGCTTTTGTATGCTGTCTGTATGATTACTTAAAGGAAAACACCACCCTGAAACACAGTAAATATGTTTCTATTGAAATATTTGTAATGTGTGTGTGATTCTGTGGCTAATTTGTTGGTCAGTGCTGTATTTTCCGTATTCTTGTGAGAAGTTATGGTTGTGTCAAACTGACCTCACAATGGGATTCAATAGGGGGAAAAAAAATTCAATCATCCCAAACATAAGTGATAATGGTCAGGTTTTGCTGTTAGCTCACTCACAATTTTCCAGCAATGATCAATGTCATATTCATGAGAAATCCAATGAGACAGCAAAAACTGGACTCAAAGTTCCAGAATGCAATGCAGCTATACAATGCAGATGTGCTGAGTTATGGCAGAAACTTGACTCCGCTAGTTAGTGATCTAAGAGATGACGAGCATAATGATGTTGATGGAGGTATTAGCATGAAAGTTGAATCTTCTGTCTGAGTGTACAGATGAGGAGGTGAGAGAACTGGACACACCAAAGTAATAAAGCACTGCTGCATTGCTCTCTTTAGGTACAGATGAAGCAAGGGCTAATTCCCACTGATACCACTATCAGCAGGCTGTCGAATGGCATTGTGGGTAATGTAGGAAACTGTTAACCAAAGTGAAAATAGACCATGTTGATGTAAGAAGTGTAAGCTACAAAAGTCAACTCAGAGTATATTTACAAAAATCTTGGACGCCATTATAAAGATTCATATGCAAGTCGTTCAGGGTGGATTTTTCCTATAAAGCAAACTTCACTCAAGAGGCATTACACCATTTTCAATATTGTGCTCATAAGTGAGTTCAACATCAAATGCAAGAAAACAGAACTGCAGGCTTCAGCTTTTGCACATATTAAAATCATCCTGATGATTAATTATATTTTCATCCAGCAAGATAAGATTGAAGAGAGCAATTGAGCTCTGAAGTCCTATATTGAAACAAGGTGGTTCTGCCTCAGTACACAGTAATTATGACCTTTTACCCACAGCAAGTCACAAATCTAAATACAATCCATATAATAAACAAAATAATTGAACTAATCTAGTGGAATGGGGTAACTAACATACACAGTGACATTTTTGAGTTGTTACCTTGCAAATATCCTAGATTTACTCGGTTCATCACATCACTCGCAGTTAAATTAGCTACGTCCTCTACAGAACAAGGGGGAAAGAAGCAAAGCAGAAAGAGAAGAAGAATGCAGGGGTCAAGCAAGCAACACTGAATTTATCATGCACACAAGAAGCAAGAAAGTTAAACAAAGAGTGTATATCAATATTAAACTATCAGTATATACTGCAGGAACATTACTGTACTATCAATTTCAATAGCTTTCAATAATTATTATTATTATTATTATTAATATTATTATTATGTCAATACATGAAGCTAAATAGAATAAACAGGAGAAAATAAAGGAAAGAAAGTGAAACTTAAGCTGATGCAGGAACAATATCCACATAATGAACAGTCAAGGTCAGGACACTGAGAACATGACAAGTGATATAATAATATATAGTCACTACAAGCATGTTTAGTAGACTGTCATACATACTGTGATTTTTTTTTTTTTTACTGAAGATTTCCGAGTACAATCCATGTAAGAAATAAAGCATGATGTGGTGTGCTGTTATAGGAAAATAATCCGTGACAAGGTGGTGTGCTGCAGCCTGGCATACATCCCGAAGTGTTTTACTCCTCTTATAACAGCGATTTGGCCACTATTATGATATACAATTTATTAATGAACAAAATGTCATACTTTTTTAACCGTCTACAGTTAAATTTAATGTGGTGGGATGTCTGCGAGACAAGGTAGTTCCTGTTATCACTTATAACAGCTATCAGTTATTCCCTCACCCTTAATAAGAAAAAAAATGCAGTTTGTTGTGTTACTGAGAGACCGGGATACACAAAATCCTCTATCTCGAAGACTTTTCCATGGTAGAAAGCTCTGACACTGGAGACTCCTTCCATAAATTTTAAATAAATAAATGTCTCCTTACAGAAAGCTTCACCATCAATAATGATAAGTTTTATTCATTAAATAACATTTTTAAAATCTGTTTTTTTAATTACTAGCTTTAGATTATGTAGATTGTCCTCCATACGAGTAAAATGAGTCGTTACTATAGAAACGATAACATATTAGAACGAGGGCATTAATATAAAGCTGTGATTTAAATTACAGTCAGCACTACAGTCAGTGTTGCTGTTACAGAAAATGAATTAACTGATAGATGATTTCAACAGCGCTGTGGTAGAAAACTACATTACATCCCTGAGACAGGTTCCAATCGGTATAATGGTATGAACGGAGTATAATGAAGTGAGATGAGTGGAATATCATATACATTACACTGTTCACAATACATCATAATATTCACTCCGCCAGACACATTAAAGCTGCTCCTGCTCTGAAATTGCAGCTAATATGTTGCCATTTGTTTTACAGTCAGTTGTGTTATGTAAACCACATCACATAAGTTTTGGCACCATTGTTTTACTCCAATTGATGACGGTAACCTCTTTGACTTCTTTGATAAATGACCTGCTTTATAGCGCAGCTGCAATCTGGAAAACATGTCTATATAGAAATGGATATGTACATATGCGCCCTGGACTGAATATTAGTTGTGCGTGTTATTTGCTCCCTAATTCTTGGTTACGCCTCCTCTCACTTTAATATCAGCACCAATCATGTCAAAACTAGGCTCCTCTAGAAAGAAGTCAATAAAAGCTAACATGAAGTACTAAGACCTGGTACATTCAGACTTTGAGTACAACAGTGGGGCCAAAAATGTTAGAATTTGTCAATGATTATTACAACCATCTTTTAAAAACAATCACATATAGTTTAAGAATAAAATGGTCACTGACTCTATACAGGTCATTCCTTGTTTAAGACACTTGTTAAGCCCATTATGGTGTAATATATATCATAAATATATTATCTATTCTATTCTTTCAAATATATTACTGATGGAAATATAACATTTACATGGTAAGTGTCTATGTTATGAAGCACAGACCTAACAGTGTGGAACATAACAAGGTGGAATTACAGAGGTAAGCTTAGCTATGCTATCAGCAAAACAAGTCATTGTGGTAGAATAATAGTTAACCATTAACATATTTTTAAATGGCAACATCTCACCTGCTGTGTAAGGTTGCCTAACAGGGTGGAATTTATCGAGAAGATGAAACGAAAACAATCAATGGTAAAAAAAAATGGGAAAAACATGGTGGTCATATCAGAAATGAATGTAATTCCCTCACTTTCAGGGCTTTCTTCAGTGACAGAAAAGATCCAGCATACAAGGAATGACCCACATGCTATAACAACGTAGACACTAATCTAGTTTTTCACACTTGTCCATGTCCAACAAGCAAACAGAAAACATTACACACAGAGTTTGTCCCTGCTGACTCACCGTAGCCGATGGTGGGCAGACCCAGGTGTTTCATGCGATTCTTCACCAGTTCAGAGAGCTCCTGTCTCTCAGAGCGTCTGTAGAGGTTGAGGCGTTGTTGGTTGATGCGTTCAGCACGGCTCGGGGGCTTTGTGTTCTTCCTGCTTAGCCTCCGTGCCCACTGCATGCTCTTCTTCCTCAGCAGTGGATGTTCTGATTGGTCGCTGCCTGTAGAGTTCCTATGGGCCGTTTTCTCTTTCCAGGACTCGCGT
This sequence comes from Pangasianodon hypophthalmus, assembly GCF_027358585.1. Lineage (NCBI taxonomy): Eukaryota > Metazoa > Chordata > Actinopteri > Siluriformes > Pangasiidae > Pangasianodon > Pangasianodon hypophthalmus. Next base: position 8,957,157 of record NC_069733.1, on the reverse strand, counting down.
CGGTCCCGTGGGTCCTCACACTCGTCCACGTTTACAGACACCTGAGACTGCTCACAGCCATAATAAGAGTTGATGGTTCATTTTTATTTATTAGCTTTTATTAGACTGATGTTTTTAGTACATGAGAAGCACTGAGAATAAAAATGGGACTGAATTTATATCACTGGAAAAATTCAAAGAGTAATAAGTGTCAATCAGCCATCAAAATTAGCAAGGCAGTTATCATCCCAGTGTGTGAATTTATAAAATACGAAACAGCATGTTTCATTTACAACAATGAAACATGCAGTGTGGCTTTATTGCAGTTTGACATGTTTGCCTTCAGGAGTTTTTGTATATGAACTATCTAATAAAAGAAACACATCATCAGCCTCTGGCTGAAGATTTTCAAATAGCAACACTGTCAGGAGGCGTGTTACTGTTTAGCCAAGCGAAGGAACAGCTTTCATTCAAATAGAAAGATACAATGGAGTCTGATTCATCTGCCTAGACACTAATCGCAATGTGGTTGTCAATCATTAATAAAAATGCCACCAGTGAAATCAGGACAAAATATCTGGATTTGGCCTCACTGTAGGGAAAAACCGCCTGTCACTGGCTGAGAAAATTGGAAATGTGAAATATTACTGATTGAACAAATGAAATCACTGTAGTCTACACATCACTCTTTCCTCCAAGCAGGCCTGGCATGTACAGACATAAGATCATGAATATTTAGCTCATTCTTTTATCGAGTAGCTCACAGTACTACATAATAAAAGAATAAGAGAAACATTCTAAAGCATTGCTAAAGCTAAGAATCGTAACACACTGGCTTATAGGACAAACTTATCTCAAACCTTCAACTAAGATGAACAAAATGCTCAAAAGATTTGAGGGTATGAATGATTACAATGGGAAAACATCCGATTACAGGTGTAATGGCAATCCATGTCAATCAAGCAACTGGCTATATCTATCCTGGGGGCAGGATAAAAAATGTACTAGCTCTTTTAGCTGTACCTCTGACGATGAGAACATGTGGGATTCTGTGCGGTACAAGCCGATAGGGATTTCAGCGCTGGAGGAACAGAGCTTCTGAAAAAGCCTTCCGTATGTCCGGATCCATAGGTCTTCCTCTGTCACCTTCATCTGTTCCACCAGAGACATCGAGCTCGATTAGTATGTGCAGTAAGAAGATTAAGGCACATCTGCTGTGGAATTAGTTTTCCTGCGCCTGTGATTTGTATCTAATATACTATAATATAATTTCTCATTAGAGAAAAAAAACCAATCACATTTTATGACTTGTAATATTATGGGTCTGGTAAATATCCAATAATTTAATTGTGTGTGTGTGTGTGAAACTTACCATACAGAGGTAGCCAGAGCCTGGGGTAGTGTCTAGCCCAAGCAGGAGTCTAGCAATAGGAATCATGTAGTCCTTAACAAAAGACTAGAAGAAACAGAGGGAGGAAGGGAACAAAGCTCAGAAGGTGCACACGAACCACAGTAAATCAATATCACTCCTGTCTGAATGCCTGAGGACCATAAAACTCATTGAAACCTGAAATCTGCTAGAAATCTTGAATCCATGCCAAGATGCCTTCCAATGTTAAAAGACCAACCCTCAAGAGGGATAATGTGTACTCCCGTGAAAAAAACAAAAAAAATCCATAACGCACTACTTTTACAAATTCCTTGTCTGATGTGCCACTGTGAAACTGTGAAATGGTTCTAAAGGTCAACATTGTCCACTGTTGATTTATTTTGAATGTGTCAGCAGTGCAAGAGAGCAAAGAAAACACTATTTTAATCCATTTCTAGTCATCATTACCATTAAAAGTATTTGTAAAGCATTGATTTGAAACTGGAAGTGTTGTTTGTTTGTTTATAATGCACGTGAGCATAAAAATAGAGAAAAAAAAGCAATTTCTACTAAGCATTCGCACATGCAACAATGAAGCTGAGTGTGTGAATGTTTGTGATCATTTGTAATTTCATAGGAAAATGTCATAATATTCAATATTTTTGAAACTCCCTTGTGATCTTGTGATTGGTTTCTCCACCGCCCACCCCCCACCCGGAGCTGGGCCCACTGCGATGTCGAGCAGAGCCAAGCTTAGAGGTGTGGGGTCAGAAAAACTCCCACCTGGTAGAGGAGTGTATCCAGCATGCTGATACTGAACACCCTGCCTGCAGCGAACGGGAGGCGGAACATGAATGCAAGATTAGATCCCTTATCTCTCTCTATCTGAAAAAGAGATCATAATAAGACCAGTTATGTCACAGTTTTAGTTATTTTCACTTTACACACTGGCATATTTAAACATGTATTGATAAAATTTATACAACAGTTAGTTCTGATCCACTAATTTGACTGGTTGAGCGGCGTTCCGAGAGTGCCTATAATTCCTATTACCGCACTGAGATGTCTCACTGTGTGTATCACTCTGCTCTTCTGTGCTCGCCAAGTAAAATTCCACTTCCTAGTTCAAAACCATTACTACAGTAGTGTTAGCAACATCATCAGTATGGCACATGAAACTTTCAATTTTTGGCTTAAAATATGAAAGCTCATCAGATGAAGATGAAAAGGAAAAAAGGAAGCCAATTTTACTGGAAGCACTTTAACGGGAACGTACATATCAGTGTGTGCTAGCTAGCCAGCTAGGCGACGTGCTATAAAGTGAGTGTGGCTTCTTCAGGATCAATTTCCGCTAGTGGAGCAAAAATAAACAGAACATTTGGCCATATTGTGTTCAAAATGTCACTTATTCGATAATTTTTTGTTTATAGAACTGTTGTATAAAAGCAATACGACACATAATTGTGCAGTTATGCTGAATATCACCGATATTCTGTATAACAACACTCCATAACAGTACAGGGAATTACTGTTGAAATTACTGTCTGTGTTAATCGCACATTCACTGCAGATGTGGTACATAGAGATTCAATTCAATTTTATTTGTATAGTGTTTTTAACAGCAGACATTATCACAAGGCAACTTTACAGAAATATAGATATAGATTTATATTTAGAGCAAGCCAAAGGTCAAAGTGCCAAGGAAAAACTCCCTCAGATGACATGAGATGCAAAGACTCAAAAGGATAGTGCGATTATAAATCAATACTCTTCCACAATTATATATAAATCTAATGATTATAAATAATGGTTGTAAATCATTACACTTCCACAATTATATGTACTAAAAAGTCAAACAGGATTAAGTGTGTTCAAAGGATGTTTGAGCATCTAATCTATTAATGTCATAACACTGCAATCTAGATTACAGTCCACAATTATTAATAATGCTTGAGTAAACAAACTAATCTGGCAGGAAGAGAAAATGTGCTTTGTTGGTGGAGAGCTATTACCTTCTCTAACTTGGAGAGAGCCAGGGAGTAGCAGTCTTTGGCTCGAAACTGCATGAACCTCATATTAGAGGGATGAGTTAGTTCAGTGATAATACTGAGACTTGGAAACAACCTGGAGACAGACAGGGCCATTAAAATAAATAGTGCGTAGATGTGTAGACATAGATATATATGATTAAAGAAAACGACTTGCCTAAACATGGTCTGAACATTGACAATAGTTTTAGCATCAGCCATGTAGTCTTCCTCTGCACTCATAGTGCTTTCCTTATCCACCACTACCAGGTTATCAGCGTAAATAATCCCACACTGCAGCAGATTATCCAAACTACAAAAACAATTCAGCATATATTAATATTAGAGTGTGGTTATTTAATTCTGAAGGATATGCGTGATTCCCATATGCATGACTGAAATAAGTGGCAAACCATGAGCACCTACTTGTCTATGGTGCCGGCCATAAAGTACACCATGGGGAAACAGCAGATGGCCTCCAGAAAATGATTATCTGGCCTAGAGGAGGAAAAAGAGCAGCTTGAGCAATATAATCCACCATCCCTGCTCTGTGAGTGCCAAGGTAGCACCTGGTCCTTGTAGAGCTGGGTCCAGTTTATACGAACATGTGACAGCATTTGAGCGTTGCTATGGAAATTCTGGAGAGTGCAAGGAACACAAACTGTCATGCTCTAGAGACGACAGAATTTAATGAGCATCATATCGTGTTGTGAAACGTTCCACTCTGCAGCAGCAACATGCTGCCAGATAACAATGTGAAAAAAATACTGAGGGGGAGCCATTACAGCTATTACACTGTGGGTCCTGCATACCTCGGTGCAACTCTAATTAAAACCATTCCTCACAAATATGCTGTTTTTTTCCATTTTCTCCCTCAGTTGTGTTGACCTGCCAATTTCCACTCACCAGCAATTTCCACTTACCAACTGGGGAGGATGTAGGTTCCTCCGAGACACATGAAGCCAGGCGGCCACATGTTTTCCAACTGCTGCTCATGCTGTGTCACAGTGCAGATGAACATACAAGAAGGAAAACACAATCCGCCCTTTTCCATATACAGGAGCTCAAAGATACCCATGACTGGCTAGTGTCACTCTGATTGACAGAGCAGAGAGAGAGTATTGCAGTCGTCCCACCCACAGAGCACAGCCAATTTTGCTCCTTTGGCTATGGCATTGTCTGTATTCAAACTCTCTGACAAATAACCGCATAATGTCATAACACTGATGGCCATTGAAAAACATGTATCTCCACTTTTTGCCGTTTTCATTTTTTCTGTATATGGAATGTTGGCATACTCCTCTGTCTCCTCATAGCAGTTGATATCTAACTGACCAGTGGAAAGTTGTTAAATCATACGTTTCCTTAAGCTAGAATGTAGACTGGCTGCCAAAAATGTCCATCATGAAACTGCATCTCCCCTAAACCCCACCCCATTCTGTGTGGAAAAAGCAAACCTGTTCCCAATAAACTGCCAGCTGTGTGGATTTCTATGGATGGATTATAAAAATTTTAATAATGAATTTGTTTTTAATATTTGATGTAAATAGTTAATTCATGTTAACACCAATTACAGTCAGTTATTTAAACGTGTAGCTCTTGTGATCTAAAGTCAGTGCTGAACTGAACTAACTGCACTTAAGTACTGACTTTACATGTTTCAGCACAATTACATAGAGTCTAAAAACAAATAAAAAATAAACAACAGTCGAAGCAAAGAAGCCAAGAGAAGAAACCAAGTGTAGTTTTATGGTAGATGTTCTCTTTTCTGCCATATTTATGATGAAGAAGTTTGCTTACGGATTATCTAGCAGTAGCACGATGGGGTTGAGCTCCTTCCTGGGTCTGTAATAAGCACGCAGTGGAACGATGAAATTGTACAAGCCGTTTCCAGCCGTTTCAGCAGAGACAATGATCAGCTTGTTCTTGAAACCATATGCCTTGGCATCTTCAAAGCTGTTATGGCGGCAACCCTGAGAGAAAGTGATTGAGAATCTACAGTTTGCCTGATAATATTATTATTCCATTCGAACATTTAAGATTTAAACACTTTGAAGAATAGAAAGGAGCAGCTTTTAATTATTCGATTCATTTCTTGCCTGTTGGACAAACTGCAATGAAAACACGTATGTGCTTTACCCTTCTTCCAGTCGACACCACCATGAGACAAACTATGCTTTTAATGAAAAGTAGCAGTGCTGTGTGGCTGGGGGCGGAGCCAATTTTTTAAACCAAAGAATCTAGTGAGATTCACTGTATGCCAGTATTGCAAACAACAGTTTTTTCTAGTTTATCATATAAATCCTGTGCTTCATATAGGTTTAGAAACACTTGTTTTTCTGGGAACCTTGTCTAGTCGCAGACAGCAAAAGGGAGCTTTCTCTTGTAGAAGGTGGCACAGTGTTGGTGAACTCCCGATGTATGGTGAGTTTGGAGGATATCCTTTTACATATCTGAAAAACAGAAGAGCAGCTCAATTAGTGCTGAAAGAAAACATACTTTGTCATTGTTTTAACAGACTTATTTGTACCACTTTATTAGGTTCCAACTGAAACTAAACCCACCAACAAGACAAACAACCTGTTATCGAGTTTGCTACAGTATTTTAGTGCTGGGAACAAGAATGATAACGGTGATAAAAAAAAAAAAACCCAACATGTCAGTTAGAAACCAAGGGAATTCTACATCAAACTGTTCATATACTCAGGTTCTTCAGTTGAACTAGTGCTTAAATCAGCACTGACTTTTAATCTATCTAGCAATCTAGAAATGATGGATGCTTTGGATTTTTTTATTGATTTGTTATTTTCTACATCACCTACATTGTCTTGATTGGGAGCCTGTTAAAAGCAAACAAGAAAATAAAGTTAAAAATGAGATCCTTCAGGCTGATTCATTTGGCCTATACAACCACTATAAGGCTTCACACTTAGTATTCGTATATGACACAATATTATGATTGCAGTCTTCTGTCAATAAATTCATGATACAATAATGCTACAGTGTGTGAAGCAAATATGAAACACAGGACAATAAACCTGAGAAAAACTTGCGCAGACATTACAGATGTCACATTAAGAAACTAACGACAGTGCCTGATAGACTCCATGAATCTACAGTCTGGGCTAGAAAGAAATCAGCCTCAGCCTCGTTTCATCATATCATTCTGTTTCTTTTTCTTATGGCCATTAGTGATGCTGTTGCTCTTCATTCCACAAGACAAATCTGCCTTGAAGCATTTGTTTGCATTTGTTAACTGCAAATGACATGATGTGGATGGCAAAACTGAAATCTTTTACTGATTTCTTGTACTGAAAAGGCTTAGCCAAGCTTGCCCATTTACCCAGCTGTCCATGGTGATAACATCTTCATATTTCCTTCAACCATTTAAACAGGGTTGTTTGAATAGATAAGGGTGAATAGAAACTAAAACATTACATGGCCAAAAGTATGTGGACACCTGATCATCACTCCCATATGTGGTTCTTCTCCAAACTGTTACCACAATGTTGGAAGCAGATAATTCCATGAAGGTCCATGAAGACATGGTTTGCCAAGGTTGGAGTGGAAGAACTCCAGTGGCTTGCACAGAGCCTTGACCTCAACACCATTGAACACTGACGAATTAGAATGCTGAGTGAACCCACATCAGTGCCTGACCTCATTAATGCTTTTGTGGCTGAAAGAACACAAATCCCCATAGCCACACTCCAAAATCTAGTGGAAAGCCTTCCCAGAAGAGTGGAGGGTATTATAAGAGTGAAGGGGGAGTAAATCTGGAACGGAATGTCCAAAAAGCACATATGGGTGTTATGGCCAGGTGTCCACAAACTTTTGGCCATATAGTGTGTTTCTAGAAAGCATCTTTTTTTTTAATTATCAGTTTTTGCCGCAAGAGTGATGGGGACAAAATTGGGTAACAAAATATGGTGGAAGTATGTATAAGTTACACCTATGCATATTGTTTAGTTATTAATCTTATAACATATTATTCAGTAAATTAATTATTTGGTAACTGCAGTGAAATGAGTAGGAAAGTGTAGTTAATAGAGAGGAAAGTGTATGTCTGTTCCTGAGAGTTTAAGTGGTTGGACCCTCTATGAGAAAGTTTAGCTCTTTGCCACTAGAGAGCACTACTGACACGCTAACTAGATTGTCAAGCCCAATATGGTAGTACTTCAGGTGAATCCTCCTTAGATCAGTGAGCAGTGATAAGCAGAAGAGTGTGCGTGTGTGTGCGTGTGCGCACTGACCCTGTTTGAGGTAAACCTACACTGTGAGTGTTGTACAGCGTGACTGCAGCATGGATGGCTTCTATTATTCATTCTGCAGTGTTCAGCTCTTAAAGGAATAGCTCAGCAAAAAAAAAAAAAATCAAATAGAACACAATTTTCCACTCAACCCAAATGCAGCCGATCAGCTGAGACATGTGGTGTCTGATTTTTGCTTCTTTAGTTTGCACTAGCGCTATGAGATGGAAGTCTATATAAAATTTTAGTCTGTATTTACAAATTTGAAATAGTTTTAAATTACAGCTATATTATCATCTACATAACCGTCTTTCCACGTCTTATGCAGAATCATACTGTATCGCTTTAAGGAAAAAGTGACTCCAGGCAGCTGCCCCAATAATGTCATGGCATTCAGCTACATAGTGAAGTTTAGTTCTTTATAAATTACAGTCAAACTGTATCCTAAATCATATAGGCAAGTGTGTGACATTAGTGAACAGCTGGATATGGTTTGAGGCAGGTTCACAGTGTGTGAGCTTTCAGGAAAAATATGAGTGATAAAATAACTTCATTTACTTGTTACTTAATTTCGCCTTGTAAATCATTACTTAAATGAATTTCGATGATGTTTGGTGGCATAACAGCCTACATAATACAAATAAATAGGAGAATTGTACACCATTAATATCTAATTTTACCCATAGTGATAATATCTTCATATTTTCTTCAGCTATTTAATTTGGGCTCTTTGCATAGTTAAGGATTTGTAGCTTCCTAAAGGGATTCTGCTTGGAAACAAAAACAGGAAGCCTTTATAATTTAGATTTAATCTTTTATACGGAACATACAGTGTCTTGCCTAAGTATTCACCTCCTTGAACGTTTTCACAGCCTGGAACTAAAATTGACTTAATTCGTATTTATAATTTGTGATTAATGTAATGAAAATCAATATGGTTTGCAAAATTATTTACAAAAAATATAAAAGTGTTGATTCCATAATCATTCACTCTCATTGCTGAGGAACCCATAAATTAGTTTCCATCAGTTACCATCAGAAGTCACATAATTAGGCGAATGGAGTCCACCGGTGTGCAATTAAAGTGTCACATGATCTATAAATACGCCTGGTCCTGGAAGGCACAAGAAATCCACAGCTCAGGTGGAAGAAGCTTTTCAGAGGACAACCAGACACTGAGACACTAAAACGCTTTATGAAAGAGTTTTAAGACACATGAAATCCCGTTTGTGAATTGCTAGAAGCCAAGCTTGGAGGCTCAGCAAACATTCGGGAAAAGGTTCTCTAGTCTGTTGAGGCAAAACTTAACTTTGTGGCTTTGGCGCAAAGTGCTACATTTGGCAGAAATCCATCACTGCTCATCACCTTGAGAACACCATACTCTCAGTGAAGCATGATGGTGGTAGTATCGTGTTGAGAGTTCCTGGTTGCTTTTATGAATAATACTCTCTTTAACCAGACCTCTGATAGCAACTGTTTACACCAGAACTAATTTAAAGATTTCACAACAACAGGGGGAATACTTATGCAATCACAACTTTAAATTTTTTATTTGTAAATAATTTTGCAAACTGTATTGATTTTTCCCCTCAGTTCACTATTATGGGCTATGTTGTGTAGATTTGTGACATATAGTCCCCATTTCAGTTGCAGGTTATAACACAACAAAATATGGAAAAGTTCAAGAGGGTGAATGTTTATACGAGGCTCTGTATGTAAACAGTATTACTCACTCTGGGGCAGGCAGTCCTTCCTCGTCTGATTGGTTGGTCTCGTCCTCGGAGGGGTCACTCAGGAGGTCACAGGGCAGGATGGCAGTGGAGTCAGCCAGCTCCAGTACAGGGGCGATGCTGGGCCGCCGGCTGCCTGCTCCGTTCTCTGTGGGCAGTGCCAGCTTGCTGCTGTCGCCTGCGGGCTCAGGGTTCTGCAGGTCTATGGCCACAGTGCCTGTGGTGCGATATGATGAGAGAGAGAGAGAGAGAGAGAGAGAGAGAGAACATAGACAATAAGAGGACAGGAAGAGAAGATTAAGCTTCTGGATGCCCTACTACTGTGTATACAGAAATATGATGAAGTACACAAACGGGGAAACAGGCTACAAGCAGTGGATGGTTCTGCTGCTTTGGGTGTGAACTTGTGTTTTGTTGATAAATATGTAGATCACACCACGTTGCTCAAGTGAAAATGATTTGGCTCAACAGTCCTAAAATGAATTTGGCTGTACGAAAAAAAAAGTTCTAAGCAGATGCATGAAACTGCGTGGCTAGCTGTTTAAACATGCAAATAGAATAGCCGTCATGATCATCTATACAAATAACTAATTGGATAGACATTTAAAAATGCTTTCTGGTGAAAGTCTGCTCATAGTGGATTGAACTACCTTCAGACAGAAAGCTGAACATGGCTGAAATGACTAGCAAAGGAGTTTAAAAAATAGAAAAAGTACAGATTTGCATAAATGTAAACATTTATATGGACATCGTGGACCAGTGGCTTTCAATACCCATCCTGAGATCCTGAGACTCTGCACTTTCTTGTGTTTTTCCTCTTGCCCTAATTAGCTGTGTCAAATATATATCAAGAGGGAACAACTACAAAAATGTGCAGTTCACTGGATAAGCAGGACTGAGAACCACTGTCATAGTCCAATGTCTCATGATGTCGTCATCTCTAATGCTAAGGAAGCCGCATGCACAGACTTACCATATGAAGTAGACTGATCGACTTTACCAAGTCAAAGAAAAAGAAACAATGAAAGAAAACCATCAGCCACACGATCTGACCACTCATGCAAATCTCAAGCATACACCAGAAGAAAACAGTTTAAATAACCATATATCTTTGCAATTATGCTACAAATATTAACAGTTCTCTCATATGGGCTTTTAGATTTGCACCTGCAGGGTCACAGGTGGTACTTCTGCAAAATGAACTGATTTTCTGGTGTGACTTCACTGCGGACTCGTTACCTAAATATAGCTTTGCATCCTAGTTATATAGGAGTTCCTGCTCTGTCTGCTCACTGGTACAAACACATCCCTCTAATGATCCTAACTAGCTATTAAGTAAGTGTCAGGGTAGAAATATGGTATGGTACAGATGGATAACCAGAAAATTCCAGTTGTGCACAGATAAACACATCTGTCACAGTGACAATGGCAAATTAGGTCATTTGAAATCAACAAACAACTGCCTGGATTGATTACATTTATTTTTGTGTTGCTAAGTTCTAGCCTGTTGAAGTGATAGCACTGCCTATAATCTATTAGACCTTACACGCTGTAATTAGCGTGACCTATATGTATAGATAATCACTGCACCTGTTCCTGAAGTGGCTAAAATCGCTGCAGGTCCCTCCCCCCTTGCTGTGTGATCATGGTACACTCCACTGGAGGAGACATAATTTGACTGGGTGTGCTTATTTACATGCCACAGGGCTCTGCACTCACCCATGCTGGCTATGATGCTCTGCACGGGGAGGCGAGAGGGGGCGTCGTACAGACCACTGACTGGCAGGCCCTTGCTGTGCTTCTCTTCCTGTTTAAAGATGAAGGCGGAGTTCTCCTCCTTGGTGATGTTGATGTAGTAGCAGGTGTCTGTGGATGCCATGATGTGCCGGGGGCCAGGGTTGAGCAGGATGCTTTTATTCTCTTCTCTCTTTACGCCAATTAGGCAAACTCCATATCTGAGAGAGATTGGACACACACACACAAAAAGAGGCACACACAGAATTGAAACTTTACCACTGTATTTGTAGCTGGAAACAAGATTCCCCTCGTTTCATTTCCCATAATGCACTTGCGCTTTGATCTGTGAGCACTTATGACAGCACGATTGAGTTTCCAATCCATTACATTTCTATTAGTGATGTAATACAGTTTTACAATTTTATCATACATAGACAGCACATGCATCATTAACTTGTAAGTAAGAATGAACAGGTTACTCAGCAATCCACATCCACTCACTTTTTATGCGCATGAAAAGAGGCGTAAGTAAAACTTTTCCCATCGTACTCTCCAAAAAATTTGCTGTCCATGAGGCGGATGTGGTAAACTTCATTACCCGAGCAGCGTCCGTATGTTCTCTGCCACTGTTCTGGAGACGTCTGTCCCTCCCTGTAACAGCAGCACAACAAGTGATCACACTGGAAAATGGACTAGAATATTAAAAATACAACCATACCTATTTGCTCTTTTTTTCTATTTCTTCTGACGTAAATTTTTCAACAAAAATAATTATGCTGCTGATATTGAATGGTATTGTGCTACACTGATTCCATTACTTTTACATCTGAAACTACAAACTGTACTTGAAGGAATAGTTTCATAAACATTCTTCCTGCAGCATTTTTCTGTGGCTGAATCCCAAATTGCATTCTATTCAGTATATAGTGCACTATTCTAATGTTTGCTCTGTAGCATTGAACAAAATAATTCAGATCCAATTTTAAGTACAGAATAAAATACAATGGGGCGTGTTGTCCTAGGAAAATAATCAGCTACAGGGTGAGACGCGGCTCAACACATCAGAGTTACTCTTACCACCCTGAAGTAGATTATTCTCCAACAACAGCATGTCTTGAAGGGTTTTATTCCTGTTATACCACAGCAATTTGCCAACACTAACAATGTTTATTAATTAAAGAATGACATGTTGTACTTTTTTGTACATTTATAGCTGCAGTTAATGTTGTGAAATGTCAGAGAAACAAGTTAGGTCCTGTTATCACTTATACTATAGCAGCTAAAAAGTAGTTCCCTCACCAGCCTCTTTTTTTTCTCTCTTAAACTTAATGAGAGAAAAAAGTACAGCTTGTAATATTATAGAAAAACCTCAAAACGCAAAGCCTGTGTCTGAAAACTTAAAGGAACAGCTTTACCTCTGACTGTTACAAAGCACTGACACTGGAGACTCCTTTCTCACAGAAAATGTTAAGCTGAAAACCTCACCATATAGACAGTTACTGTTAAAAACGAATGTAACAGGGTGACATAGCAGCAAGCTATAGCAGAGGATGCTATAAATATTAATAACATTCTTTTAATATCAATGCCTCACTGTTCGTATGTTTTTTTGTTCATTTTTATGTTCATTTATTTATGATCAGTGGTTTTAAACTCATCACCACTTTCAGCATATTCTTGCTAAATGCCTGCTCAGGAACCTCAGCCGAGTAATCAGCTGAAACCTCCCATATAATTGCTTGTTAGGGACCCAGAGAGGTAAAGTATTATCAGGACGAACATCGTTATGCTCCATCACAAGTTTTAATCAAATCTAATGAGCTTGTAGGAGGTCATTATTTGTCAGGCAGTTCTTTCAAGGTATGGATGAAATCTATATATAATCAGCTCTTATATAAGAAGAATAGGAGACATTCCACAGCACTACGACTTTGTTCTGTGCTGCTGCATACACACCAAAATCCCCAGTGTGCTATTATTCCTCACAGTGGACAAGTGTCCAGCTGAACTCAAACAAATGAGAAGTGTAGGTGTTAATTCAAGTACAGTGGCAGTAGACTGAGTGGACAGGAGATGAAGCTTTCCTCACTAATGGCTTTTTTCTTTGACATTAGTTCACACAAAACCCTATTCATCTTCAATTATGCAGTGCACTGAAGGTGCTTTTATCTTTTAATTAAAATGGTTGGAGGCTGAAAACATAAAGAATAAGAGAGAGAATAAAGAGTGCCTGACTTGAGGAAATTCAAATCGCTGCAGATATACTCACTGTCCTCGTGAAGTGTGGACCAGGAGGGTAACCAGTGTGGACGTGGCTGGACACACACAGTTAAGAGCCAGCATGGCGTACTTGAACTCCTCTTCACACACTACATGATCTAATACACAAATCACACACAACACTTACACATTCTTCAGTGTGTAACTGCACTCAAACATAACCTAAAGATAATAACAGCCATGATTATCAGCATCTCGCAATTGATAAATAACTCTGTATAGGGTTTTTCATCCTGCTGTGGCTGACAAATAAGATCATAAATGAAGAATCCTGCTAATACTTTAAAAAAATTACTACAATTTTGGAAGGCAGAAAAACTCACCAGCAAACTTCACATGGAATTTGTTCTCAGGTTTAAGGATCTGTACGTAGAGAGGACAGTTTGGGGCGAAGTCCTTCACTGCCCAGGCTCTTAGGATAGTCTGATGGTCCTAAAGGCCAAATGAGGACAATCCATTAGATGTCTTAATAAACACCACCTTTCCCAACATTGCATATCTTTTTCTTAAATGTTTTTTTAATCTGGGATTATTTGCTGTCTGGCAATAGGCAATATACCCTAAAGCTACTTCTTTGGATTTGGTGAGTGCCTCATAAAACCCAACAAGAGGAAGTATTCTTGCTAATTAACACATTATAAGTACAACTGGCACTGTCACGACTAGAGATGTTCCCTGGACCCTAGTTTGGAAGCACTAAAAGCAGGAGTATTCATAATGTCTCATATTAATGGTTCTACTATCATACCCTGACATTTTGGAATTTATGGATGAGTAACATACACTAATGTATATATCTTTATGCATTCAACTTAGAGATATTCCCCACATTTGACACATAGGGACTGCCGGAGAGAACCAAAAAATTGAGGGTGTGGTTGTATTTTAGTTGAATGCATGAGAAAACGCTTGTTGTCATGACAGCAATAGAATATTTGCTTGTAAGGGGGCTTAATACAACAGTTTGGCAACAGACCTGTTCAAGATTAATATCCTTAAGAACTGCACCTTGAATGTAGGTATGGCATAAGAGAGGGATATATGGAGTGTTCTAGGCTAAAACACTAATATTATTATTACAAACAGACTAATACATGAAAGCTAATTTTAAACTGGGTTATTAATGAATTGTTACAAATAGGCTAACACCTGGAGGCTCATACTGCTAGGTTTATACAGAATTTTTACAAATAGGCTAATACAGGAAACATAACAAATATGCAGGCTAACATAATTCTGTTTTCTTTTCCAACATAATGTTAGAAGAAGAACTACCAAACCAAGAAACAGAAATCCTGACCATATCCATCACAGTACCCATCCCTAGTCATGTCAGCTGTTATACCAGTCATATAGAGTATTCATTAGCAATTAGTCATAGTGTAGGAGTGTGTGTGTGTGTGTGTGGTAATAATGAGAAGTGTGATTACAGCTGCGGTGCGGTCCACTTCATTCCTGCTACTGAGGATAAAGCAGGCTTCTGCATCATCCATCCTACAGAAACACAACATGAGCATTATCACACTCACTAATATACACATTCAAGTAAAGAATAAAATACTCATCACCTTCATTATTACATGCATTCATGAAAACAATAAAAGAGCGGGGAGTGCTTTCATAGGTCAAAAAAATAACTAAACGGCCGGGTGCTGAGTTCTTTTCCCATACCAACACATACCGGAGTGTTCTATTCCTTTTTATACCACAGTAGTTTGCCGATGATTTGAAATGTACTTTTTATCCATTTATACTCACTCACTCAGGCACTCACTTTATCTTGAGCAGGTTTGTGGTGGATGAAGCAGGACTACACACTGAATGGGACGCCAGTCCATTGCAGGTCATCATGCACACACATTCACACAATCATTCACAACACAACTAGACGCAAATTATCTCAGCCAATCTGCCCACTGGCACGTTTTTGGAAGAAGGAGGAAAACGGAGAACCCATAGAAAACCCATGCGGACAGACAGTAACCTGATGCCAGGATCGGTTTGTCATTTTACAGAGAAATGTCTCCCCAGAAGACTCTGCCTTGTCAGAAAACCTAAAATAACAGCTTGATCTCTTACTATTACAACGTACTAACACTGGAGACTTAGAAATCTCACAAAAACCTTCACCATATCAGCAATTGCATGTTTTTACATCATTAATGTGGAGCATCTGCCATTCAAGTCATTGTATAAGTTGTGTCTGTAGGAAGAATAACCCATTAGAACAAGCACATTCATATTAATCTGGGATTTGCCTTGTGGAAAGAACTACTGTCTGAGCTGTGTTGTTATAGAAAATGAATTAACACCTTCTGACCAATCAGATTCGAGAAATCAACAGCACTGTGGTATAATCATTATTAATCTGATCAGATAGTATTTACTAATAATCAGAGTCATTCAGTATCACTATCTGCTCATAATGTGAAAATCTTGATCAAGATCAATCACATAAGAGTGCCTGAGAAAACTGATAAAAATGTAACACGCTACAGAGAGTGCATTTCACACTCATTTTATGTCCCGAGGGCTGGGAGGAATCGGCGTGACACAGCTGTACACTCTGCTGCATCCTATTTAATGCAGTGGCTGTCAGAAAGAGGGGCATTACCAAGATTAATTGTGATTGAAAAGACAAGCTCCAGCAACATCATTCTCACTTCACCCAGAAGGACAGTGATAAGATCCGTGTATATTTGCTACCAGCCCAGATGTAATGTATTGATCTTACTGAGCAAAGGTTTCTTACTTTCTAAAACACACAGCATGCATGTCAATGGGAATTCTTCATGCTCAGATCAAGGAAATGGCTTTTGGGCTTTGGGGAAAGGGTACGTCTATTACAGAAATACAATTACTTCATGGGCTCAGTGAAACATGTGAAATAAACCTATCCACAGACTCACATGTTTTGACACTAATTCTCCATTGTTCTCATTACATTTAACCTGTAAGAGTATTTGTATCCTTTAGTTCTTCCATTTTGTTTTAAAGTCCTGCATGTGCCAATTTGATTCAGAGTTTTGTTATGTAGATTTTTTTACTAGTCATTTGTTTTCCTTTGCCAAGTTTTCAAGTCTGTTTCAAATTGTATGTTCTTTGATTTTCTTAATAAACACTACAAACAGATCCAGGGAATAGCTGCCAGTACTTGAAAAAATATTGTAGCAAAGCTGAAAAAAAAGGGAATAGTTCATTGGCACAAGTATTCTAAACGCTACCCAGTGTGGGTGCTATAGCAAAAGGTTTATCCAATCACATGCATTTATGTAAATGATTTAGCTGAAGGCAGCTCATCAGATCAGAAACTAGCTATAGGGCTAGCACCATTAGTTCAGAAAGGGGAGAGGTTTCACAGACTTTTATAGATTTTTCATTTCATTTGCATACCTTTCAATTCTCATGGTTTACCCGGTTTTCCCGTGAGACTCTTTCTCATGAGACTTCTTTTTTTTTGCCTTTGTTGCAGTGTCATGGTAGTGAATGCAAATCTCACATTTTTTTCACTCAAAGCATACCAATAAAAAGGTTCTTTCTGTTTAATACTGCGATAGCAACACTCAGCTCAGTAACGTACTTCGCTTCACTCTGCGTAAGTGGCCGATTCCATCTACTGAGTTAAAGCTCATTTTGGGCTCAGACTAAACCTCCAACAATGGATGCTAATGAGCAACTAGTGGCTAAACAGTCCAGGTACACACCAAAATTTTCTGCTGTATGGAGTGTTAAGTTTGACTGGATAGAGAAGTCAAAACTGGAGAAACAATAACCATCCATCCATCCATATCCTACACAGGGTCATGGGGAGCCTGGAGCCTATCCCAGGGCACTCAGAGCACAAGGCGGGGTACACTCTGGATGGGGTGCCAACCCATTGCAGGGCACAATCGCATAAACACTCACACACCATTCACACACTACGGACAATTTAGAGATACCAATCAGCCTACAATGCATGTCTTTGGACTGGGGGAGGAAAGTGAAGTACCTGGAGGAAACCCCCAAAGCACGGGAGAACATGCAAACTCTGGGCACACAGGGCGGAGGTGGAAATCGAACCCCTTAACAACTAAGCCACCATGTCAACATCAACCATCTCCATACATGTTTCCTTCACACTTAGGTTGACCTCTCTGGTCTGACAAGTAAACAGGTGACATGGCTTGTTTGAAAAAGGTCAACTACAAAAACAGAATGTCTAAAGATGATTGTCATCTGAGATGTCTCATCTGTGTAGAGGCTATGGCGCTCTAGTGGTCACGTGAAGCACTGCTACAAAACAAAACATAACCACTTCAAATTATCTTATTTATAGCCATAAAATAATCATTAATGGTTGAGCATTAAATGGTAGCCATTGTCACCATTCAGCATATGAGGTGCTTATGTGGACTTTTGCAAGCAAGGAAATCTAAGCAGCTGGACTTTTAAAAACTCAAATACCTCTGATCTATGGCAACAGATAAAAGTCTGGCTTGGTAGACTGGACAAGGAATGAACAGAACATTAGCTGATGAGGTTAGCTACTATATTTTATTCAGTATATAGAAATACATTATATTTTGTGGACACCTGACCATCACACCCATACGTGGTTCTTCCCCAAACTGTTGCCACAAAGTTTGAAGCACACAATTGTATAGGATGTTATTGTATGTGGTAGCATTACCACATGGTAGATTTCCCTTAACTGGAACTAAGGGGTCCAAACCTGGTTCAGCATGACAATGCCCCTGTGGACAGTGAGGTCCATGAAGACATGGTTTGCTAAAGTTGGAGTGGAAGAACTCCTGCACTACATTAAGTAATAGTTTTTGCTACAGTTCTTGTAAAGGAACAAGAACTCTAGAGCTCTACTTGTACTAGATGTAATAGCCTTTCCAAAATTTCTGGACACAGCCCAAATCATCCATTTGCAGATACCTATTAGACTCGCTCTTTTCATTTTCCAAAGTCTCAAACTGGCACTCAGATGGAGGTCACACGTCCAGAGTTTACATAAACACCCGAATGGAAACACTGACTTTATAAACAACGTGTCCTAATCCAGCATTGCAGCTACATGAACAAAAAGCCACGCAATAGAAAGACATATATTAGCAGCAAGGCTGATGATAATTTTTAAGTGAATGCAAATACCACAGGTTTTGCATGCAAAAGCTCAGCAAGCTCTCCAAATGATCAGACCTGAGACCTTCATCATTTAGATCAAATAATACTTTAAACCAAATGACATCAGTCCATTGTTTTTTTTAATCATGAAGTTAACACTTAAGAAAATAGAGTACCTAAAATAGATGAGCCTGTCAACCATTTATATCCACCTGCATTTCAAAATCTACAAGCAAAATCTGAAGCCTAGAGCTGGGCTGAATGTTAAGTAGCCTCAAAAACAGTGATACAACATCAAAATGTACTGGATAAGCTGTGATACACACTTGCATAAAAAAAATCAAAACCAAAAATCGAAAGGTTTGTCTGTCACAAATTTGACAAAAGTGGGTTAATTTCATAAACATGTTATTTACATGGCATTGATTATATGTAAAAAGTTTCACACCAAAAATAGTTCATATGGAAAATTTGCAAAATTTGGAATATTTCATATGGAAAATAAGCAGCGAGTCTCACTTGGCTCTCATGAGGTCCTGGTCCTTCAGTGCAGAGCCCTGCAGGTAGATGACTCTCTGAGACCATAGAGGAATCTGCAGCACTCGCCGCACTTGGATGTCCATCTCTGTGGGGCAGAGGATGACCACGTAGTAATCCTGAAAAAAAAAAAAAAAAAAGGATATTTCGAGGCCTGAATTTTATATAGCATATCCTTTAAACGAGGGCACACTTTCTTTACATAATTTTTTTGATTAGTTGAGAAAGAAATTGCCATGAATTCATTCACTGAATTACTTTATTAAGTGGACAACTCAATTTAGTGACTTAAAAGTACAATAGCCTAAATGCTCACAGAACCATAACATTCAGAAAACCTAAAATTGTTAACTGGGATGATTGCAAACACAAATTCTTCTCTCATTCTGTCCAGTACAGTCACCTGCGGTATGCTGTGCTGAGAAGTCCATCATTTAATACTTCCTAATAATGTGTTTGTGTGTATTAACAAATAGGATGAACTAAAATTAGCCACCTGTTGCAACGCTCTAAGATAACTAAATTGTGAAAGCTTGTCTCTGGAGTGGCACCACCAAGGGCATGTCTCTGAACTTCTATTATATTACGTCTAATATATTTTACATCTGGGAAAGTGAATGTAGTAGCACTTCACATTACCTTCATTTTGCTAAGTAAAATATACAACTAAAGCTACAGAAACCAGCCCATGTGACAAGCAATTGTTCTCTTTTAGAATCAATCTCACATTCACAGTCACACTCTTCTCATTCTTATGGTAATGCTGATACTAAATGCTGTTCCATGCATCCACATAAATTTGGTTTTGATTAACAATTGAAAATGAACATGAATATGCCAAGTTTTGGGGGCATCTAAAAAGTTCGTTCCAAATGTGCAAACTGAACCAAACATTACATCTACAGTTATATTCACTTCACAAAAGTGGACCTTTGAATAGAAGCCATTAAATGCAGGCTGGTTAGATCCGACAGATGCAAACAAATTATGCTATAAGCACACAAGACAACTACACAATGTAAAAGTGTGCATACCACACAAGTGCAGATGAGCATCATAAATAACCTCATTTATCTGGATCCCCGATACAGAGCTCTGCTGTCTCATTGAAACACTTGCGTTAAGTGACTCGTTCTCTCCACATAAATTACACTGCTTTAAGAGCTCAGCTTGCCACAGATCAGTGTCATGCTCAAGTTTTCAGTATAATGATCCTTTCATAAAAATGGCATTAGTGAATTACATGAAAATGATGAAAAAGAGAATACAGTAGGCACGTTATATTAAATATAGCCCGAATGAAAAGTGCACAGTGAGCTTAAAAATACATATACCTGTGCTTAGAAAGATAGATGTATCATTGTTTACTCTTACAAATTCAACCATTTGAAAATTTCATTTGTACAATTCATTTATTCTAATAGCAACAGTATTATTAAGGATACACTCTCACTGCTCCCTGGTTATTTGTCATACATCACTTCCACTACACAATTTATACAAATGAATTCAAACTTGCTTGACAGCAGTGGGTTTGACTAATTTACCTGCAGTCTGGGATGCGCATAAAACTCATTGAGGAAGTCCATGAGGAGGTCAATCTTGAGTGAACTGACACAAAGCACCACATGTTTTTCAGTCTGAGCTCGATGTCTGCTGTAGTTACCGCCTGATTTCTGCCTCTCCATCCACAGATACGCTAGCTCCTCAAACTGTACAGAAAGACAGCAATAAACAGCAAATGAAGCCACAATGTCCTAATCATACTATTGTTATGGCAACTCATGAACAACTACCTAGCTTTAACTCCAACTGCATGTGAAATGGTCTTACTTGTAAAGGCAGTACCACAAGCGCCACGCATATCATGATGACCACCAGTAGCTGAGAGGGCCAGATTTTTGGTGTGACGTCTCCGTAGCCCACAGTGGAGAAGGTGACGATGCAGAAATAGAGTGAATCAAACAGGGAAAGATTCTTCCCTGCTCGCTCTAGGTGTTGAATCCCACAGGCCCTAAATATTTTTAAATGAAGCAAAACCAAAATCTCACACAATTAAAAATGATTACAGTGATAATATCAGTGGGCTGACACTTGTAATTTTAGTCAGCATTAAAAATGCAAAAACCCAAACCTTTAATATCTTCTAGAGAATGGAAAGGTAAACATATTCAGATCAAATGTTAAAATCCTATCAGTGATTAACAAATAATACTGTGCTAATGAACTGAACTCGAATAAATGAACATTACTGGTTATTATTATAAATAATAGTATTATTTATACTGATTGCGCAGTTGTCTTAAAGTCACCCTAAACATCTTTTTATTTAGAAATCCTGACACTGATTTGCGAGAATTAATTCAAGAGTGAAAATCCTCTACATTTTTTGCTGCATTTTTTTAAAGAAACTTGGAGATGAAAATGGAGAGTGTGTTAGTATTGGGCATGTGACTGCAAGTGTTATTGCATCATAAAATATAAAAGCCAATCATGTTCCAATATGCAAATGATGGCCATGAAAAACATTATTTGTCTTCTTGTTTCTTGATTTAACAGGAAAAGGGGTGGACATGTGCAGAGCTGGAGACTTTTTCTAATTTACATATTCATAGACTCTAGGTTTCTTGATGCGTGTATAAGTGTAGGCGCTTCTGTGCCTTTTTCTGTGCCTTTTCTCTAATGAAATATTCATGGAAATGTCAATCAATGTATTATTTAATAGAGAAAAAAACAATGGGTGAGTTTGCAGTCAGAGATCTGACTGTTGCAGGTGGGGGCGTGGCTTGGCGGAAGTCTACAGCATGAGGGACATGTCTGGGAGACAAGTTAATGACTAACGTGGCATGCCTGTGCCCTGTTTCCTCAATGAAAATGAAAGTGTTCTTGCTTTTTCTCTCTCTGCCTCTCTCAGTAAGCAGTGAGCTGTCCAAGAAGTGACAAGGTGAAAAGAGGGAACTTTATTTGCTTTTCTTTCATTTTATGTTACTGTCTGTGTACCATACCAAGGGTCGCGAGCAGCAATAAAAAAGCATGTGAAATCTCACCCAGGGTCTGCTGTGTGTTCTCTGCCACTGTTATACTAACACAAAGAAGTTGCTATCGGAGAGGAATGTAATGGAGAGGATTATAGCGCTTACCCGGTGAAGACCAGGCAAAGCAGCGTGCAGATGAGGATGAGCACCTGGTTAAACATGGCAGAGTGTGTGCGCTGGATGGCACGGTGAAGATCATTCTGCAGGAGAGAAACAGCTTGATCACAGTGTTCCTAATGTTGTACAACTGTTTAGCAAGAATCTGACCTTGACTATAAACACAACAATACTGACATGATCTATCTAGACCAGGAGTATTCAACTAAATTTAGAAAGGCCCAGTTATATAAAATGTCCTGCTTACAAAGGACTGGATAATTAACTAACATGACTGAATGATGACAACAGTTACCTTTTAACGCTTAACCATTGCTGAGTAGTTTATGGCTGTAAATTAGACAATTAGAAGTGGTTATGTTTATTTCGAACCAGCACTCCAAATTATCACTTTTGACTAGCAGGAAGGACTCTGAAATAGAGGAGTGTATTACTGTTTTTAAAATTACATTCAAGCTTGTTTCCAGAGTTTTTATTGTCAATATGTACACTGTATGGCCAAAAGTTTGTGGACACCTGACCATCACACTCATATGTGGTCCTTCCATAAACTTTTGCCACAAAGTTGGAAGCACAAAATTATCCAGAATGTCTTTGTATGCTGTTGTATTAAAATTTCCTTTCACTGGAACTAAGAGGCACAAACCTGTTCCTGCATGACAATTCCCCTGTGCACAAAGCAAGCACCATGAAGACATAGTATGCCAAGGTTGGTGTGGACGAACTCGAATGTCCTGCACAGAACCCTGTCCTCAACCCCACTGAACACCTTTGAGATGAACTGGAACACTGACTGCACCCCAGACCTCCTCACCCCACATCAGTGCCTCACCTCACTAATGCTCTTGTAGCTGAATGAACACAAATCCCCACAGCCACACTTCATAATCTAGTGGAAAGCTTCCCAGAAGAGTGGAGGTTATTATAACAGCAAAAATGGAATAAATCTGGAATAGTATGTTCAACAAGCACATGAGTGTTATGTTCAGGTGTCCACAAACTTTTGGCCATATAGTGTAGATGGTTCTATTTCCCTAAATGTAGACTATAAATTAGTAATTTAACCCATGATGACTTACTGCAGATGAATTAATGAACACTGTTTTTCTGATTAACAGCTTTTATTCTTTATTTTAGTAGACAACAAAAACTTTCACACTTGTGTTACATACACACCTGTTCCTTGTCCTGCAAACTTAATTTGTCTTTAAACATTCTTTTTTGACTTTTTTTAAGCAAGTCATGTTTCTGACCTCTGAAGCTTTGTTTCCCTTACTAGTCTGTGGTCTAAGCTGCCTTCAGCTAAAGAATTTACATAAATTCATGTCACTTGATGAGCCGCAACAGAAGATCTGCTACAGAAGCCGCACTGGATCATGTTTAAAAAAGTAGAGTCACTGATACATAGGCAGTTTTTCATACATTTATCGGATCTGCTACAGTATTTTTTCCACCAGTTGATGACCCCAGGTCTACACCATATCAACATCAACACAACAGAAGGTAAATGATTCATTTATAGACATTTATTTACATCTCTAATAATACATTATATTTCTTTTATGAATGCAATGGAAAACTAAGCTGCAATTTTCCTACTATAAATTATAAAACAAAATGATCACTCTTTCTTCTGACTTGAACACAATAACACATGAAACTGTAACAGTTCTCTAAGTGGTGATCCACACTTTGATAAATCTTTCAGCAGCATCTCACAGCTGTGGTGCCAAAAAAGCTCAATATTTGGCTTGTTTTTGTACGCTCTGTGCCCTAACATAATTTCATTTAAATTTAAATTACCTTTGGCTGAGATAGCAACAAACAGTTTTTCTTGACACCACTTAAACAACTCACACGCTAAGTACAATTTGTCTGGTTGATATCTGGCTTGCGCTGTTTAGCACTGTCCACAATTGTACAATTCAAAATAGTACATACTCCCTGCCAAGTTCTTCTTGGCCATTTGACCCAACCATCTGCCAGGAGAAAGGATGTTGGCACATTTTCAAATTCTGATTATTGATGACTCATTGTTAAATCACCAAGCTGCATATTATTTACAGCTTCCTGAACTGCTCTGATTGGAGATTAGACAGCAATTGTTTTTCCACCAGATATTTTTAACTGAATGCTTAGCCATTAGCTGATTTTGCTAATTACTTACGATCATGTTCTCCAGTGCCGACTTGGCAAGCCAGCAGTTAAGGAACACTGGGACAAATATGTTCCTCCATGGGGGCCAAAAGATCTGAAAGCAACAAGAAACATTTGACATAAGGATCGTGTATTATTATTATTATTATTATTATTATTATTATTATTATTGACTTTTTCATCAGTATGCAAATTAAAGAAAGCTATTTAAACAGTGCAATTTAAGAAATTTAAAAAAGTCATTCCTGAATTGGTTTTCGTTTAGTTGCACTTATTGCTGTTAAATGCATTCTATACATAATTTATATTTAAGACCTTAATCTCGCAGGTCTTGCTAGCAGGTGCAGACTTACATTCTCCACCAGCTTCACAGTAGTTACTGAATAAATCAGAGTTACTAAACAATGTTTATGCTTTAAGATAAATAAGTTGGAAGCTTAAGGCGTTAAGATATGTGGAATATCAAGAATTTTTTTTTAATCTTTTGGGTTTTATAATAACAACAAATTAGCTACTTACTGTAATTATGAATGGCACTGTATTGATCATCTCAAGGATGAAAGAAACTTGGAAAATCTGCTCAAAAATGTTTCCCTGAAACAAAATAATTAGCAAAACAATTACCCAAATAATAATTACCCGAGAACGGAATGGTCTGGTCCCTACTAATGGAAAACACTCATTCCTTCATTAGTGAAGTCCAGGCCACCATTACTGATTCATAATGTTTTTATACTGAAAAGCTAATGTCTTGTTGATTTGAAAGTCTATTACAATTTACCCCTTGAGCAGAATATTTTTCTGTTAATTAGCAAACAGGAAGAATAAAAAGAATTGCACAAAGTAAGAAACCAGGGTCATACTTCAGAGAACTATTAGAGCTGAAGCTGGCCATATGTCTCAACACTGAGGGCCAGATGCACTAAGCTGTTTGGAGTTATTTCATACATAATGAGACCTCGTGTTGTGTATGAACATGTGTTGTGTATGAAAACGGCATACAAGGCAAAAACAAAGCAGTATAGGCCAGGTGCATTGGGATATATTGGAACTATATTGAAGTTTGAGAACAGAAATCTGAGGCTACAGTGGGCACAGCTTCACCAAAACTGGGTAGTTGAAGATTGGAAAAATACTAGGTGATATGTTTCCAATCTTCAACTGTCTCTGTACACTGTAGCCTCAGATTCCTGTTCTTGGCTGACAGGAGTGGAATCCAATGTGGTCTTGTGCTGTTGCAGCCCGTCTTCCTCAATATTTGATGTTTTGTGCATTTGGAAATGCTTTTCTTCTCACCATGGTTGTAAAAAGTGTTTATTTGAGTTTCCATAGCCTTCCGGTGAGCTCGAACCAGTCTGCCCATTTCTCCTCTGACCTCACAAATCAAGAAGGTATTTCTGCCCACTGAACTTGCTGCTTACTTGATGTTTTTTGTTTTTCGCAACAATCTGTGTAAACTCTATGTCAGGTATTTCCCCCTCTAACACTCAGCACACTTAAACTGCCCATAGCACAACAGCATAAGTGTACGAACTCGAGTGGCCTGCACAGAGCTCTCGCCTCAACCTCACTAAACACCATTGGGATGAACTGGAATTTTGACTGAACCCCAGGCCTCCGCACCCAACATCAGTTCCCGACCTCACTAATGCTCTCGTGGCTGAATGAACACAAATGCCCACAGCCACGCTCCATAATCTATTGTAAAGCCTTCCTAGAAGAGTGGAGGCAATTATAAGAGCAAAGAGCAATTAAATCTGGAATGTTCAAAAAGCACATATGGGTGAGATGGTCAAGTGTCCACATACTTTTAGCCATATAGAGTACATCAGTTTCTTCACATCTAACCAAAAAAGTTAAACACAATTTAAGCTAAACAGTTTAATTGCACACTTATACAAAGCAGATTATTTAACAAGAACTTTATTAGAACTTTATTAACACATTAATTTTGGGTCTGAACTTGTATTTATATTTCAGTCCCGAGCTTTCTGACAGGTTGTCCATTTCCACCACTTTACTGCGGTTTTTAAATCATTTTAATATGCACCTCACGCAGAGCATGTAGTAGCAGATGCCATGTGCAATTTGTGTAATAAGCTACAGCCTCAGTCAACAGAATGTTAATTTCAGATATTGCAAGTGCATTTCAAGTCTTATTTGTGCTATGAGAGTATGCCTTCTGTTTGTTTGTGCTATGTGAATACGTCCATCTGGCCCTCAGAGTTCATTTGGATCAATATTATGCGAAACTGAAAAGGAAAAGGAGAACCGCAGAGACCATACCTTGTAACTGAGATATGTCAAGAGCATTGCTTCTAGGAAGCTAATTAAGGCCACTGTCACCTAGACCACAGGAAATACAGAAAAGAAGCATGTGTATAATATGAGTGTAGAATCTCTTTCATGAACCAATGAAGAGAAAACAAGAAATTGTTTTAGAACTCTTTCTGCTGTTGAAAGACTCTTTCTACCCGACTCTACCTGTAAGCAGTAAAGAAGGCAGTAGAGTAACTCAGAGAGCTGCGTACCTGTATAGCCCATACAGGAGTCTTTCTGTTCACCCAGAATATCAACTCCCTGAAGAGGAAAAAACAAATATATATAGAGGACAGGAAACCAATCAACAATTCATGACCTCAGCACTGTAAGATTCTATCTGGCATTTTGGTCAAAAATGAGTTAACCACATAAACTTTATCAGTAGGTCATACTTTATTTCCATGTAATGTCCTTTTTTGCAATGTTATGATGTAATATTTAAAAAAATCTATCCCTAAACTAACAGATACACTTCAACCTGCTAGCTAATCTTCAGCCAGGATGAATATGTAACATAGGTGGCTGTCGGCCAATCAAAATCCATGTTTTATTTACATGTTGACAATAGAGTGAGATGGTGTTTGCTGGTCTTACGATGTGTAAACACATTGCAGGTACTCAGCACAGTGTAATGCTAATACATTAGCTAACATCAGCCTTAAACGTATGCAATATGCAACAAACTGACCTTTCCAGTATAACTGGAATTAAAGGCAAATAGCAGACTTCATTTGTAAGATGTGTGTGTGTATTTTACGACTAGACTAGAATGTTTTAGAATAAAGTATTAAATTAAAAAAATCTTGAATTTCAAATGTGAAATACATTAATTTTCAAAACTCATTTAAAAGAACATATGATCATAATTTTGTCTTAATAAGCTTAAAAAATAAATATGTTTGAGACTGAGGGGTTGTTTAATGAGAAAGAGCCAGATAGAATCTTATAAAAAAAATCAAACAGTATATAAACTTACAGGTTCGATCTGTGTTTAGTCACTCTTCAAACATTGTCGCAGAATTTTGATAATGTAGATTAGAAGTAAGCATACAGTGTACGTCTAGTTGAAATATAAATGTAGCTTATGGTACTTTGGAGTTTTCTAGCTGGAATGTCAAATCTTTGATGCCCCATATCTCAAAACTGCCATTCACTCAGATAGAACCTTACAAGACTAAGGTCATGAGTTACTATAATGTATTGTTAAAAAAAAAAAAAAAAAAAGGAAAACCAAGCCATGGACTAAATTGCACAAATGGGAGCTTAGGTATTCAATACTGAGAGAGTTATGTAGCACAAAAACATTTTTGGAAGAAAACACAGGCAAAAGTCTCACGCTGTACAAGGTGACGGCATTCCCTGCTGTGATTCCAAAGCTCGCTTAAGACCCATCAGTCAGAGAATGGTAGAGTCAGGTGTGTTTTCAAATGAAAAGAGGGGGCAACACACAGCACAATCCTCACAAAGCTTAGATTAATGTGTGGATATTTCAGCTGAAATACTGTAACATACTCTATAATAAATAAAATGTAGTGTACAGTAATGTGTATGACATGCACTGAGTTGCTAGTTTATTAGGTACACCTCCCACTTTCACACTAATTGAAACTGACATTCAGATAAGATGGACATCACATGTCTGCGATGTAGGAGTGGGCAACATGGCAAAAATATTATATCATGATATATGAAGAGATATTGACAATACACAAGAGATATTGACAATACATTGCTTCGACATTTATTTATACCAAGTGCTGTTGGATACTTGATTCTGAATGAAGAAGGCATTGATTAATTTTCTATAACAGCAGCTCTAACAGTAGCAGCAGCAGGAAGCCAAATCACAGGGATATATTAAAACACTCCTTCTAAAACATTACCCCAGGGACTTGTAGCAGACCCTTCACACAATCTAAGACTAATAAAAAAGATTTATAAAAATAAGAACTCCACTGTCAGTGCTTAGTAGTACTTAGTAGTCAGGGAATGTAGCTGGTGAGGTAATAACTAACTAACCTGTCCTGTGGATGTTCCACAACAGTAAATGCTGTGGTATAAGAGGAATAAAACATTTTGGGACATGCTCTTATTGGAAAAAGATTGGAAAACCACTTTGAGGTGGTACCGTGACATTGATGATTTTCCTATAAAAGGATATTCTGTTGTGTTTTATTGCTTACTAAACATCTTAAAAATGAATTATTCAACAAACAAATGGAGGAAAAATTGAACTTTCATGCCAAAAATTATTTCAGCGTTCATTCAGCTTGTTACTCTGAGTAACATTAGAGTCAGTCAGTGTTATAAAACTACTAGTGATACTGACAATACTTCAGAAAAGTGTAACACACTTTATCAAAATATCATTATACAACAGTTACAGGGTCCCTGGAGGACTAGTGTTTGGGCCATGGTGTTCTCACCGCTGCCGCCTGGGTTCAATTCGCGGGCAGGGAACCAAAACCCCAGACACTGGGATTGCACACGACAGTGCACTCCCAGTGCCAGTCCCAAACCCGGATAAAACTGGTTAGGGTTGCATCAGGAAGGGCATCCAGTGTAAAAACTGTGCCAAATCAAATATGCGGACCAATGATTGCTGTGGCGACCCCTAACGGGAGCAGCCGAAAGAAGAAGAACAACATCATCATACAACAGTTAGTTCTGGTCCACTAATAGCTTCCACTAAGTGCCTATATTCCCTACAGCCGCACTGGGACATTTCACTATGTGTATCACTCCGCTCGTCTGTGTTTGCCATGTAAAATTCCACTTCCTGTTCCGAAACGATTACTACAGTAGTGTTAGTGACATCATCAGCAAATAACACTTTTCAGGAATATAACTTTTGACTCAATGTGAACTAGCTAGCCAGAGTGAGTGTGGCTGCTTCGGGATCTATTTCCGCTCTATTTCAGCCATATTGTGTTCAAAATGTCACTTGATTAATATCACTCAATATTAATTTTTGGTTTATAGAACTGTTGTATAAAAGCAATACCGCACTCGCAATCATGTGGTTACACTGAATATGAGCACGGCTGTGATTACCTACAGTAATCACCCTGCAGGCTTGTGTCTACGACCGAATCACAGTTGTGCCAGTATTCAGTATAACTGCATGCTTGCTTGTGCGATATTGCTTAAATATAATACATCATATCACCCAAACTTGACAGACAAGCATTTCTAGTAGGGATGCATCAATACTAAATTTTTTCAGATGGAGTACAAGTATGAGTACATGTTTTTTGGCACTCATAAAGACCAGTAATGACACTGACACCTATGAGGGTGTCATGGAACATATTACTTAGCTTTGTTTATGTTGGTTGCTGCAGTGCGCTGCTAGCAGTGAAATCTTCATGCTGAGTTTGAGCAGTGTGAGCACAGAGCAGTATCAGTGAGTGTGGTCATTAAAAATGAGTGCAAGGTGCTGTGAATTGCACCTTTGCACCACGTCTCAGTGCTCCATGCTCAAAGAACTGAAATGCTCTCATGTGCAACAGTTTCTCTCATGGATATCTTACTGTATGATCAATTCAGATTCAATGCACGTTGCACTCATTTTTAATGGCCACACTCTCTGATACTGGTCTGTGCGCTCAGGTCAGCGCTCCTCTCACTCTTTATTAAAGATACTGTTTAAATGTCCTAAGATGTTTTATCACATCATTTGTATTGTAGGAAGATGCTGTAGTTATTTTAGCAGAACACAGTACCCTTTCTTGATTATTAATCATGAAATAAATCCAGACTGCTGTTATTTCTTGTCGTCTTTTCATTAGCATGGCAACATACGCTTGGCTTTCTCTAGGCATAGGATTACATGGTTTCGGATGTTGGTCAGGGCATTTTTTGTGAACATGAGTAAATGAGTGCGTTATTCAATTCAATTCAATTGTATGTACTGTATATAGCGCTTTTAACAATGGACATTGTCATGAAGCAGCTTTACAGAAATCGGTATCGGTATCAATGCATCGCTAATTTCTAGCAACAGCTAGTGTATAATCGAACATGAAAATGGCAAAACAAGTGACAAATGGCAACTGAATTCAATATTAGTGTGCAGATTGTTATCTCAGAACACAGCATTTATCAGCTTCCCGAATGCGCTACAATAGCAAAAGATGATGCCAGTAAATGAACAAGAAGGAGCATCTAAAGTGAGTGGAAGCATTAAAATTGGAATATTGAGGCTTGTAGGAAAAAAGGCTTGTATGGCATCATGCAAGACAAATTTGCAACCATGCAGAGTAACAATATACTCTTGGTATAGCATTCCTGTTCAGTGCATGTAGAATCTTGTAGAATCCATATGCAGGAGAATCCTTGCTGTTCTGTAAGCCAAAAGAGTTGCAACATGCACAAGCTAGGTGTACCTAATAACCTGCAGCTCAGTGTACATAACAGTTATTTATCTCAATCCTGTAGCTACTCAGTGATGAAGATCATGAACTACACACAGCAAATGAGTACGCATCAGTAAATTCTCACCAGTTGATCTGGATGGGATCTGTCGTCTGATTGGCACAGATTTTACTGCAGAGAGCGTCAGTGACATTAGAGCAGTGCTTCCTGCAAACACAGTAACACAGACAGACAGAAAATCAAGTTCACTTAAAAGTCGACACACTGGCAGTGGCGTAGCCAGGAATTAATTTCAGGGGAAGGGAGATATAGCCTACTAAATGAAATTACCATGTGATCTTTACAATTAAACTGAATCTGTACAATTAAAACTAATCCTTTGAACTAATGCATGCCAGACAGTAGTAAGAGAGGACATGGTATAAATTTGTTGTTTAATCATTTAAGGCACCATTCAACTAATCTTGTTACATTAATCCACTGAAAATTGTTAAAATAACATGGTATGGTAGAACCTGGTGTGTGAGGGTGCTGAGGAAGACTCGTGAGTCAGGCAGAATTTTAGCAGACCTCCAGGCTCGAGTTTATTTGCACCATGCTTTTTCAGCGCACTTTCAAAAACTCAATAAAAAAGACAAACCAATAGAAAAGGGGCCATCACTAGCTTGCGGCTTTCACCCAGTTCAAGTTTGCGTTCTGCGGCATGTGTGTGTGTGAGTGTGTGTGAATGTGTATGTGTGTGTGGTTCTGGTTATGGCAGTCCTGAATGCACACAGAAATACAAATAAATAGCCTGGAGGTAATAAGACACAAGTGAGAATCATCATGAGTTACCAGCCGGTTCCTCTCTGTCTGCAGCTGATGCTTGACCACGCCCCCGCTGCCACAGGCAGTAATAGGCAAGATGACATTTTAAGTCATAAAAAGATACCTAGACTTGATTTTCTTTTCCTGCAGTAAATCTTCAGTACTTTATAGACTCTCACCTCCATTTCCAGAGTGTATCTAGCTGATTTCAGAAATGGGAAGAATGTAAAATTCTGATTGGTTAATCCTTTTTCTTACAATAGCAGCTGGTACCCAATAAAATGCGATTAAACAATCTAGGGGCTGTATTGGTTTGATATTTGGGGCAGTTAAATATGCAGTGGTAATGATGACCTCTGCTGACCTTTTATGAAGATCATTATAGTGTAATTACTGTGCAAAACATGTTATTTGACACGTATAGAATTAGTTGTTCTGTAAGTGTGTTAACCACATTTGGATCTGTCATAAAATATTTCAGGGGGGTTCAAACCGGTATCTCCCCCTCCAAACACACACACACACACACACACACACACGCAACTATGCCTCTGGTGTCTGGTTTCTATGGGAACGTAGCAGTGCCTTTATATTTTAGTGTACTCTCTAGTCATTGTATGTTTCCACATTGCTCCAGTTCTCCACTCTCTCTCTCTCTCTCTCTCTCTCTCTCTCTTTCTCTCTCTCTCTCTCTC
This sequence comes from Pangasianodon hypophthalmus, assembly GCF_027358585.1. Classification (NCBI taxonomy): domain Eukaryota; kingdom Metazoa; phylum Chordata; class Actinopteri; order Siluriformes; family Pangasiidae; genus Pangasianodon; species Pangasianodon hypophthalmus. The sequence goes on along the minus strand of NC_069733.1, from coordinate 8,924,623 downwards.
TCTCTCTCACACACCCACACGTAGGTGCACAGACACACATACACATAACACATAAACACAGAGTGCTTCATCGCTTCTCTGAGCCTAGATGTCTGGTGTTGATAGAAAGGGAAATGGACTGTAATGGGTTCATAACCAGATCAGACTTACTATTAGACAATGTGCTCCTGTAAGCAGTTTGTTGCTGTTATTCAGGTACAGCTGTCTAGGTCTGTTTACCTCTTAAGTACTGAGAAATCACTACATTTATTATATTGACTTACCGTGCGCATGTGACTTGGGTGGTGGGGACATCCAGTGATACTCGGAGGATGTAGAGGAGACACGTTAATAACTTCAGCGAGAGGTTGAAAAGGCGTATTCTGAGACCTACAAGACACAAAAAACAGTATAATCTGCTCTACTACAGAGAGTGCAGCTGTCAAGTTTCTTTAAAATGCATTCAAAGTTTAATTACTTAAAAGGTTTAGCATTCAAATGCATTTTATGCTGCCACACACAGAGTGAACATTAATAGTAGAAAAAAGGCAATCTCATAATTTTATCATGAACTCAGCTAATAGTTTTATATTTTAGGTTTTTTTTATTTCTTAGTCAAGCAGAAATCCATATGAATCCCATTCTCTGGCTTCAACTCATTTTCATGTAGCACTATATAAGTCAGCAATTGTTAATTTACTTACATATAATATGACTTTTAAAATGATTTACTATTTAAATAGAAAGATAGATACCTAACTGACTAGAGTCATTTAGCTAAAAAGTCAGGAATCAGGTGTTTCAATAAACATCTTAGGGATCTTACATCTTTGAGATCTCAGACATTTTAATATGAATTATTTTGCCTTCATATGCAAAATATAAACATTTTTACAAAGACCTTCATTCTGACAGCCCTACTAACGGGTATGTCTTGGTACTATATGCTTAAGAGGAACTAATTTAAACTGACTAGACATATAGTAATATAAATGAAATACAGCAATACCAGGTTAATAAAATTTAAAGGCACAGAGTTTTATTTCTCCTTTTCACCAAACATGACACTATTTATCGGTTTTTAGTAATACCAAATGGAGTGCTCTTTACTCTTCTTTCTGCTGATGAACTGTAAGAACATCAGCAGAGCACCTCACTGGACAATAAAAATGCTGAGAGGCTATTTAATTTGCCCTCAATAGCTCTAAATCCATAAAATGTGTTTATTAAAAATGCTACTGCAGGTCTATAAACTCAGAGCAGAAAGATATTTCCTTACATAATCATTTATGTGCTTCTGGATCTCAGGAATTAGTGCTCACAAGAAATCACACTTAATAGTGAGTAAGAGTGCTTTCACAACAGTGCCGGCCAGAGGGCTTTTTATGCTGATATAAAAAACAAAACTACACAAAATGGCAAAGTGATGTACACACTGTAATCATAACAATGCTTTTAATAGACCTATCTAATAGCAGCTGACTAACCTGATACCTAGTTTGATATCTAGATTAGATTTATTATTAGTAGGAGTAATAAAGATCAGATAACGAGTGGTATAACTCCTTATGAGGAGGTTGAAGAAGAGCAGCTGCATGTACAACCTTACTGAATGCAGCAACAGTTAAAGTGGGACATCACATAACACACTGGTGAATATCACAACTATTGCCAAGTTGTTATTTATAGTCACACTGCAACGTTGGAATATTTGCAATGAAACAATCTCAATTCAACATAATGTTAATCTCCTTACTGGCCCACTAACAGGATTTTTTCTCTGACAGCTTGTCCTTTGTTATGGTCATGCTGAAATCGCGCATGACTATGCTTCCCATCAGCCACTGCACCTCATCGGATCACGTCACATGACTGTTTGTAACTGTGTCATGTTTTGGTTAATGAGCACAAGTATTAAGTCACGTCTTGCACCTCACTCACTGTCTAGTTTTTGTCTTTCGTTGTTGTTTAGTTGTCATGTTATGCTCTCTAGTCCATGTATGTCTTTTTGCCTTGAAGTTTCAGTTCATGTTCTTATGTCTAAGTTTATGTTTTCTGTATTGCTCGTGTTTTATTAAAATACAAATCTATACTTGCATTCAAAACCTGACATCCTTCATGTCTGTTTTTCTCATTTGACTCTCAACTTGCAACCTGATTGATCAGGATGTAAAAAAAAAAGCGCATGACATTTTCTGAAAAAATGATTTTTTTTTTTTTTAACTTTTGATGGTTGGCAGCTGAGAAAATAAACACCTAGTGTGAAATCTCCCTAACTGCACAACTTTTTATAGAACAGTATTTAACTGAATATTTTCTTATAACTAATAGTTCCTGAGATACTTCAACTTGAAGTATACATTGATACTTAGTGGAGATGCCATGTGTGGTATATAATATAAAACAAACAGAATAATTTATATGAATTCTATATTATTCGCAAAACAACAAACCAAGCAGTGTGAGCCCCCCAAAAAGTGCCAATACACACACAATTTTAATGATTGAAGTTGTCAGTATCAGAATGAAACAAGAACTTAAAATAAATGTTTGGCCTTGTACAAAGGTCAATACTACAGCAGAACATTTTGGATTTTTCTTAAAAAGTGCTTTAATAAACTCTAGTAGGCTTCACTTACTTGACCTTTGGTTTTTGATGAAGAAGAGCTTCAATCGCTCTTTAAATGTGTTCTCATTCACATAGAACTCCACCTGCACCCTGCACGAGAAATTAAAAGACATTGAAGTTGGTAAATATAACATTGAAACATAGAAATTAGAACACAGCAAAGATAAAACTGTGGATTGTACATACAGCATGTTTCCTGTAGTACATATAACACAATGCTATTACGAGACAGAAAAGATAATTACAGCTATACCGGCACAGTATCATAACAGGGCCAAGGAAACGAGAACATAATGGATGAAAAAGACTCAGCAGGTTACATCATCTGCTTTAACAAGTTATTTTGAAGGTCTTTATTCTCTGCTACTTATACTTGCTTTCAACAGAGCCTGGCTCACACTAAGCACTTAGAAATATAATATTTGCATTATATTACTGCTGTTATAGCTCAAAGCTTCGAATTGAATAAAAGACATGAGATAAGTGAGACACATTAAAATGCACAGCATGCATGACCCTTTTTTTTTTTTTTAGAAATACAATGAGCTCCATTATGTAAACAATACCACTGTCTTTCGTCTGCATTTGAAATCCAATCTATTTACAAGCGCTTTTACATTCATCTACAGATAACACACATGGCTTTAAGTCATACAGTCAGACGCAATGTTAGAGGTTCGAATGCTAGCATTGACCGCTCTCTGAGTAGCGTACAATGATTATTTTGCCAAAAACAAACAAAAAACCCCACAAGATAGTACAATGTGATGTCAAGCACTAAGGATATTATAAGCCTCATCATCATCACTCGTAGAATGTTAGTCCATCATGTTTCAAACAGGCAGGAAACAGCACAATAAAATCTACACTGCATTGCGTCTTCCTATCAGTCTATGAATTTCATCTGAACCACTGATTGGTTAGATGGTTTATACTTCACAGTCAGTATGTGTGTTTTTATTTCTTATTAATATGTACTAGGTTATTGTGATATCAGAAACATCTTATAGTGTTGAACATGTCCAGCACAGGTAGGAATCAGCTCATCTAATCGTAACGTGGATTACAGTAATTTATATCACAGTGTTGTTGATTTTTTCATTCTTATTAGTAAGAATATGTTGATTAACTCACTATAACAGCATGACTTTAACTGTAGATCCAAGGGCAAGGTTTATATTAATGTTCTCGTTCTAACAAGTAAGCCTTTTCTACAGCGACAATTCATGAAAGGACTTTCAAAGAGGACGCTCTACATCAGAGGTCTTCAGTCTTATCTGCAAAGGACGAGTGCAGGTTTTCAGGCCAATCAAGCACAAGCCACTCCTGACTTCCCTGGCTTAATCAGTTCATCATGGTCTCCAGTCAGCTATCAGGTGTGCCTCCTATTTGGCTGGAATGACTGGCCCTTTACAGATAAGATTGAAGACCCATGCTGTACAAAACCGGATTAAAAATGTGCAGTTGTTGATATGATGAAGTTTTCTGTGAGTAAATGTTTATTTAGCATTTTTGGAAGGATTCTTCTCTCCAGTCACACTCTGTAACAATCAGAGCTAAAGATGTTCCTTTTCCGACACGGGAAAGTCTTCAGCATGGAGGCCCCTGCAGTTGCTCGGTAACATGACAAGTGGCATTTTTTGTTTTATTAACTTAAGGAGAAAGAAAAAAAGAAGGGCTGGTGAAGGAACAACTGTTTATAGTTGTTAAGTGTTAAACAGTAAGTATAATGTATGGGATAACAGGAAGTAACTTGTTTCACAGACAACATGAAGTGTAACTATATTCGGATCAAATATACAACATGTCATTCTTTATTAAATAAATATTATTAGCATTGGCAAATAAGAGCTATAATGAAATACTGTGAGATGTACAGTTATTGAAATATAATCAAATTGGGGTGATTATGATTATACTTGATGATTAGAAGTCTATTATTATAAGTCTATATCTTCCCTAAAACAGACCCTCTTGGTGTGACAGCGTTTGGGTATAAAATGTAAATACTTTCCAGGAAAATGTTACAAACATAAACGTTTTCTCAACATTACAGTTGTATTGACAGCAAAATTGAATGAAGATAAAGTGAAGATGGGCAATGAATAATACATTTGATTGCCATTCCGGCACTCATTTCCTCTTAAAAGCCAGATGGCTTGAGAATGAGGCGCTACGGGAATCATTATTGGTTTTGCAGAGGTACTTGTGGAGCCACAGACATTAGAGAAGGGCCTAACAAGCAAAAGCTACAGCTTCTAAACTGATAATCAGACTGACATAGAGCAAGAAAGAGAGAGAGCGAGAGAGAGAGAGAGAGAGAGAGAGAGAGAGAGAGAGATGTTAGAGCTATACATTGCTTGTACAAGCAGTTCAAAGGGGAAAATGTAGAGATGGAGGAACAGGGGGAGGAGAGAATGTGCGGCAGAGAAAGAGAGAGAGCCACTGTCAGCTATTGTTTCCCGCTTCCCTGCTCCCACGTCTCTATGGTGATAGCATTAAAATGGGGCATATATAAATAGAAGTACAGCTACAGAACCAAATAAATACTACTGAAATAATTACTAAACTTTTCTTATCTTAACTACTCTCAAGGAGCTTATCAAAAATAAAAAAAAAACAGGACGAGACATGAAACAGAATAAAACCCTTTGACTCTCTCTCTGAGTTACCTACACTTAGAGCTCTATCCTTAAAAAGATATGCTTCTGTATAGATATCTTGTATACATTTATCCCACCCCCACGTGCCTGCACATCATCGTCCACGCACTGTGCAAGGGCTATAAATAGTGTTAGAGACATGAATATAAAACTGTTGAACATTTGCCTGTCAGCAAGCTTATTTTAGCCTCCATGGTGAGAAAAATTCAGTCAGAATATTCACACATCAGGAGCAATAATTTCGCTTAGGTCATATGCTCAATACGCTGTCGGAAGGAAGGAAAACCTTTCAGACTGCAGATTTAATTCAAGCAAATCTTCCTCGTGTTAAATTATACAGCGGATTTTCTTTCTCTGGGAGTAAAACCGTGGTGTAATAAGTGGGTATTGGCTCTATATCCGGAAGGAAACCATGACAGCCACTTAAAAATGCACAAGAATATGTAAGGGATTTGTATATTTGGTCATTATCAATGCTGCCCATGTTATTTAAAACCTTAAGCACATAAGCATGAAACTGAAGTACTGCTAACAATACTGCTGGCAAAAAGTAGACAATCGTCTTGATGTCCTCTGTAATGTCAAAGTTTCAAAAGAATAATTATTTCCCAAGCTGAAAGTGAGAATATCTCCTTGCATGGTCCCTCACAGATCCTGTGAAAAAATGCACACATCAGTATTCAGACCTCAGATGTAACTACGAGTTAAGCACAATTCAGAAGTTATGTGAGAGTTACACACAGGGTGGAGGTTTCTGAAAAAACAGAGAAGTCTCAGCTATGCACAATTCTGACCTTACATTTAGGCCTGATTTTTCTGTGTGATATCGGTTTGAGTGAGGAACAATCCAGCGCCACTGTCTGACAGTTTTATGTAACCACAATGTCACAATGAAATATATATTGGGATGTGCTGGATCAAGTGCTATTTCCAAATAATAATGGTGAAAGCTACATTTTAATGTGATGATTACTCAGACTACAACTCAAACTACTTATGAAGAAATTTTTAATAATATACCACACTTCTATTAGCTGTTTATTTGAATGTTTGTCATCTTCTCGTTCATATATCATCTTATTAATTTTTTTTTTCATTTTTTTTAAATTGTCTCTTGATTTTATGTTACATCATATTATATTTGTCAGCAAAAAACAAACAAACAAACAACAATAACAACAACAACAACAACAAAATGATCTCTTTCCTGGTCTACACTTTCTATCCCTGATTTTTTTAAAGCAAATATTCTGCACTAACTTCGTAGTCATTGTTTGATTTCCAACATGCAGAAGTACAGACGCAAAATGACAAAATGTGCATTGGAGTGAAATGATTTCATGAGTGAAATCAAAATGTAGCACAGAACAGTAATACTGCTCCTGCAATAGCTGATCCATCACGACTTAACAGCAAAGACTTAGTCACATCCCATTTCCTCGATGCAAACCACCAACACGCTAAGAATAATCTTATACACTTTCTTTCCTACTGTTTGCTCTCTCTTTCTCTACTCTCTACATACTGACTCATACACACACACACACACACACACACACACACACAAAACACAATCAGACAGTAGAAAAGAAGTCTAATAAGCAATTACACATCAATTGGTAGAAACAACTCAAGACCAGCAGAATGCACAGGAATTTATTAGACTGCGTGACAAAGCAGCACAGTACAAAATGACAAACAATTTGCAGAGAAGCAGACTCAGGGCATCGGAGCCAAGAACAATTGCCCCATAATGGACACGACTCTGTGCTTTCTGAACTTACTGTGCATTAGTGGAATCCATGCTGTACTCTTCTGAATACCTGAGAAGAGCACACACACACAAACATACTGTGATAAAGGTAAACATGGCCACAGTACGGGATTCATGCAGAGTCAAGCACGGTGCAAGCATGCGGCAAGCCACGGAAGTTCGAGTTCGTCTGTCCATATGTTGCAATACTTTTTGTAATGAACGTCATACTGAAACATTACACATTTCTGTTTACGATTGCTGGAAGAAGCAGGTAGGGGTTCAGGTATAAGATTCTAATACTACAGAATACAAGTGATTCCTGAAGGCTGAATTGTCATTGGCTGAGTGCACAAGACATAAGAGCAGTAATAAGCTCTTAAGGTAAATAATTTTAAGGTAAACTGCTGTCCTTCCCTCTATAAACAATTTCTACTTGAAATGAACATGAAACAAGTTGAATTGTTCAAGGACTATATTATATACAGCTTTTAAAGGTGGGGTCAGTAATTTTACTGTCAGAACATATTTTGTAATATTTGCAAAATTCTGATTGCTGTCAATAAAATATCTGTACAGAGTAAATGCTCCAGTCTTTATGGATGCTCCAGACTCTGTAAACTACATCAAAAACCAAGTATGTGGGCCACCAGCATCCAACTAATCTGGACAAAAAGGTGTCTCTACCTTCCTGTCAGTCATACTGCCACATATATGTCAATTCAGAAAGCTACCCAAATTACCCAAATAGCATTAGTCCTAGTGTTGGTGTGTTTTGAGGCCATGGATTTGGAGAGAGCAATGAAGTGAGGGACTATTCTGTTTAAGTCTGATTTAAAATAAACTACACTGAGCTATTTATCCAAAACCTCTGCCTATAAACTCAATCACCACTACGCAATTAAAGATTCCCTGGATGGGATATAAATATTCCCTCTGTGTGCAGCGTGAACTAAATAGTCCCTCTGCATGAGCTGTCATGAACTTTTTCTCATCATGCTGTGCGGACTGCAATAATTATTCCCACCGAAGTACAACAGGTTTATTTTAGTGAAGACATGTCTCAGTGGCTCAAGGCAATTACACTGGCTTTAGTGGAGTTACCACATAATGTCTATACGACTATTTGAAAGAAGCTTGAGATACTCTATATGGCCAAAAATATGTGGACGCCTGATCATCATACCCACATGTGCCCATTCCAAAACCATGGGCATTAACAGGGGGTTGGTCCCCCTTTGCTGTTATAATAACCTCCACTCTTCTGGGAAGGCTTTCCAGTAGATTTTGGAGCATGGCTGTGGGGATTTGTGTTTGGGCACTGATGTCAAGTGAGAAGGCCTGGGGCGGAGTCGGTGTTCTAATTCACCCCAGAGGTGTTCAGTGGTGCTTTGTGCAGGCCGCTTGAGTTCTTCCTCTCCAAACTTGGCAAAACATGTCTTTATTGAGCTCGCTTTGTGCACAGGGGCATTGTCATGCTGGAACTTTGCAACTTTGCTACTTTTTATTATGTGTGTGTATATATATCCTTAGTTCGTTGTTGGTACTGTTTGTTGTTGCACTGTGGGATAAGGAAATAAGGAAAAACATTTCACTACATTATATTACATGTATGTAATATGTATGTAACAAATAAAGAACCTTGAACCTTCTTGAACCTTGATATGTGAGTGATGATCAGGTGTCCACATACCCTTGGCCATATGTATATAACCAGAGTCATTCAGTGCTAAGGTACTAAGGGTTTCTTATATCATAAATGCATACTGTGTATTCTTCACATTGCAATCCTTTGAGGCTGGCAATGGAATAATTCAGCTTGACCACTTTCTGCTTATACAGTAATACTGCTAAGAATTACCTGCAAATTTCAAGTTTTTCCTCCACTCCTCTCCCATGCGAGATATCATGGGGCTGGAAAATCATGACTAATTAAACAGGGACACAACCAAAACATTAAGCGTATCATAACTGTTTGATGATTTTAAAAAAGAGCACGCTTGTGCAATAGCAAATGAGCACACAACTCCATAAAAGTGTCAAAAACTGCTATAAAAAAGAATATATAGCATGATGCAAAACACTGGTAAAGACTGAAACAAAATGTGTCAAAATGAGGAAAGTATGGAGAAAAATGGAACTGATGATTGAATGAATGCCTCTTCATCTGTGAAATATGGAGTCTTGCACCAGTGCAAAAAGTAGTGGGTTCACTTATCTTTACTGACATGACTGCTGACATATGGTCATGCATTTCACTTACTAAGGAAAAGATTGAAGGCAAAAAGCCAATGAAGCCAGCAAGAAATGAAAATGGCTAAACCAGAGAAGATACCCAGACTCAGATACCCAGACTCAGATACCCAGCCGTCACTGATAAAAAGGGATTTGTAAAAAGTGCAGTACATGACAATTTTATTATACAAGTTTGTCCAATTACTTATTAATTCACTAATTCCTTCACTCATACATATTTAGTAACTGCTTTGTTCGGAAACAGGGTCGTGTTGGATCATTTGTTTCAAATTTCTGCCCCATTATTTAGGTCTCCTCCTCTTGTACAAGAGTTAATAAACCAGCAGTGCGAATTCAAACACCACAAGCTTTCAAACAGACACCCAACCTTCCAATGTTATATAAAGTTAGCACTAACAGACCTGACTATCAGACTAATGTACAGGGGCCCGTAAGTACAAAAACATTAACAAAACAAAAGTTAAAAAAAAAATAACAGCAAATCAAAAACACCAAAACATAAATGAAAATTCAGAAAGACGTCAACATTAACTCATTCTTACTGAACAGTAAATGCTGCTGCTGATTGGCTACATCATGCGTCAGTCTGAGAAATTGCAGAAAACAGAGACCTAGAGCATGTTTACAGTAAGAGAAGATATATGCCTAAATGAATCTACTGATACTTTTGGATTCTTTATGTCATATGATTTCAGCTTTGCACAGCATTGATATTAGTTAGTGAACACTGAAAGGCTACCTAAAGAAAGCTGGAAGAATTACTCCTCAATATAATAACATAAGTAACTTTGCATTAAATTGTTTTTGCTAGACTAATTTGAAAACAGACTGAAAAAAATGCAATTCTTTTTCCTAATGATATGATATAGTATAGTCATATACCATGTCCAATCAGCAACAAGCATGTGATGTTCAATAAGGACCTGCCCTTTCTGTTTTGACCTAATGTTGATGTGTTTGTGAAATTGCTATTGTGTTTCTCATTTTTTTGTTGCATTTTCGGCTAATGTTAATGTTAATTGTTAATGTGTTTTGCACTTACGGGCCATCATTCTAATCAATAGTGGGAAACAAGGCCAAATATGCTCTTTGGATTTCCACTCAAAGATGCTCTGGCACTGAGGAGATCCAATCTCATAATTTCCCAACAACAGAGCTAAACCTTAGACAGATGCACCACTTGAGAGTGCTAATGCTGACAATCTGCACTATAATCTCAAATTTATAGCGCCATTTTCACAAATCTAAAGTGCTGGAGCTTTCAGACGACCTACTGATGCTAGGTAGCTCCAGTTCTTAGATATCACTGAAAAGTTTCCACTCTAATACAAGAAAATTTTCCCTGCCATGAAAAAAATCAGGGACATTTGCTTAAAAAAATACATGCAATACACCCTAACCTTATGGAATTCCCATACTGTACTGCTTCATTAGGGAAGCACACACACACACACAAACACACACACAAAACCTGAAAAGTTAGCACTTATACCTCTGATCTTATATGACACTATATAAAGGGCTGAACTGGATGTCATGGTTCCCCAAGGTTAGATCTGATGACTTTTGCTCTTTTTCAATATATGAGCAAACAGTTAACAGCAGAAGGATGCAGAAACCTTGGTCACATAAGTCTTAAATGCAAAATAAGCAAATTCAAGTATACATGATTTATAATTGTGCTCAACTCCTTGTCAGCTTACCCCTATACAGTGTCCCTGAGTTTGACACAGGCACTAAATTTAATCTGAAACCAGGAGCTTAAAAAATAGTGAGGCTTTATACAGAGACCTTGAAAGTACACATTTTATTTGCCATGCTCAGAGCAAAACTACGGCCACCCTTACACCTCTTACACAGGTTTTACGTTTGTACAGTACTGTTCTTATGGATTTGCTTTATGAATATTCAAAACACTTTGTAAGAAAATAAAAACCAGCAACCAGTTGATGATAAAGAAGTCATATCAGTCTCCATGGTGTGAGGAAGCAAGTCAGATGAAACACAACCAGTTAAACTGAACAAAGTTAACTAGAGAAATCAGATAAATGGGCATACCATATTATACATTATTGATTAAGGTCATTGACTAATGCAGTTATTTTGATGGAAAGATGTCATTAAAGTTCATTTACTGTCTGTAACTGCCCTCATTTAGCACCACTAAATTCAAGGACACTCGAATTTTATGCAAATACACTGTCATGATAACCTCAAACAGGGCTGACAAAATGTTGGCTACAAATACTCAGGCCCCGATTTACTAAAGGTTTGCTTGTGTAAAAACATCTCCAAACTTGGTAACACCTGCAAGAAACATGCAAATATACTTATTAAAGGAGGACTGCATTTTTCAAATTAGCAAACGTCTCAAGTTTCATATTAGATATGAACTGCTGTACATTTGCACTTCTGGTGCCAACAACATGAAAATAGTTACTCTGAAAAGGAATTCATTCACCTTAAGATGCAGTCCTGGGAAAAAGCATACCCTCCTTCATTTCTACGTTTTCATTTAACACGGCCAAAATAACAATTGCGTGGTCCTCACCAACTTCTCTAAAAAAACATAAAACCTCAGGTGACAACAAAAAAACACAACAGATTTCAATATGTAGTCATTTGTTTGGTACAAGGTTATTGGTTCAAGCAGCACTGAGACACCTTCTCACCTTCAGAATCAGACTCAGGCTTAAATATACAAAGCTGTAGATGTTGAGGTGATGTGAACCGGTTACCATCAGAACAGAGGGCATTTACACATATTAGCCTTACAGACACAGTAACAAACACAGGTTGTCTAATTCTATGTAATAGCATACAATAAGTGGATTTCTGTGTAATTAATAAAGTATAAGAAAAAAATGTACAACCTTCTAATGAAAACTGAATAGAAATGTGATAATGGATGGCTAGAATAAATGAGCTAAGCCTGTCTTTTTTCCAAAATGCCTTTGGAGGAGAAAGTAAAAATAAATGGACTAAGCATACATTGTCCAATCAAAGTTACACAAAAGGAAAGTTTAATGTTTAGTGGGTGACAACTATTCTGTTTATCACGTTTGCTACCTGAACCTGGGAGGGTATAGACTGCAGCTGTCTATCTTCTTTTAAGTGTGTGTAATAATTTGCCCCATATTATGCTCTTATTATGCCATCAATGAGACTGATAACATAATGCATTGCTTAAGCCTGTGAGTTTAATTGCCAAGCTATTGTAGATTGTAGATATTAGATTGGAGCCTTTCCATCTAATGTCATGACCATTTTGAATTCCTGAAGAACCCATGACTAACAGAGCTCACACCATTCCCTGTTTTTACTTAACAGAGTTAAACATGTCTTAGAACAGCGGTCTGGACTCTTCGATCCGAGGAACCCCTGCACAGTTTTCTGTTTGTTTTCCCTGCTCCAACATCTGATTCAACACACACAAGGCTTCATAATTAGCTGATATGTTGAATCAGGTGCTTTCAAAAACGGAAAACACAAAACTGCAGTGTAGGGGTCCTAGAACTAAGATTGAAAATATCTCCTTGATGAAAACTAGGATGCTTGAAGAACCACAGGCCAGGTCTTTCACATTTAAACGCACAATTTGTCTTTTTTGAACCATGCAAGCCTGTAATAGGGTCGTTATGGATAGAAAGGTACAGGTCACCAAAACACAGTTACTATCTCTGAGAGTAAAATTTCTGTTAGCTGCACTTTCTGACTGTCAGTTACTGTTATACTGTTTTGGTTCTTCAAGTAACATACACTCACTGACCACTTTAGTAGGAACACATGTACCCCTGCTCATTCACGCAATTATCCAATCAGCTAATCATGTGACGGCGGCATAAAATCATGCAAATACAGGGTAAGAGTATCAGTTAATGTTCACCCTGAACATCAGAACGAGTAAAAAAATGTGATCTCGGTGACTTTGACCCTGGCAAGGCTGTTGCTGCCAGACGAACTGGTTTGAGTATTTCAGAAACTGCTCCCAGAATCTTCTGGTATTTTCACATGCAACAGTCTCTAGAATTTACACATAATGGTGCAAAAAACAACATCCAGTGAGCAGCAATTCTGCAGGTGTAAACACCTTGTTGATGAGAGAAGAGAATAGCCCGACTGTTTTCAAGCTATCATGAAGGCAACTGTAATTCTAACAGCCACTCTTTACAACCATGGTGAACAGAAAAGCATCTCAGTAACCACAACATTTCGCAGCTTCAGGCAGACAGGCTACAATAGCAAAAGACCAGATCAGGTTCCACTGTCCAGTTTTGGTCAGATCTACAGTTTTTGAATTACTCAAATCAGCTCATCTGGCACCACCAACCACGCCACAGTCAAAGTCACTCAGATCACATTTGTCTCCATTCTCATGTTTGATGTGAATAATAACTGAAGGTCTTGACCTGTAGCTGCATGATTTTATGCATTGCACTGCTGCCACATGATTGGCTGATTGAATAATTGCATGAATGACCAGATTTATTGATGTTCCTTTTAAAGTGGTCAATGAGTGTAGAATGAGAATTGAAACTTAAGGAATGAGATAATATCTCCTATCTTGTTTGAATGCAATTCTGTCAACAAGCTCGTAAGACCTCAAAGGTGTGTTTAGATTATATCTTAGTTGTGTCGTGGTCATTAGACTTTGTGGTAAGACAAACTGCAGTCTTTGACTCTAATTAGGTTCCTTGTCACTTTTAAGCTTTATATAGGATGCCTTCAGGATCAAATGAAATGAGCTTTTAAGTGTGAACTGCACACAAATAAGCACACTGTTCTTGAAAGAGAGGAAACCTTACTGAGGAGCTAGATATACAATATGCGGTTGTGCTTGCAGGGGTGTGTGCGAGTTGCGGCAGGAATTCAAGAAATCGCATGCACATGTATGTATGTCTACAGCTGTTATGCAAAGAAATGAAAGTAAAACATACCAATCAGAATGTGTATAAAACACTGTTCTCGTGTCACGTTACATACAATGCTATTGCCATGTCATAGAGCATTTCTGCAGTTTCCTCACCTTCCTGTTTCCTGTTTTCATTATGCTGACTAGAAGAACAATTCACCCACATTTTACCCGCACTGAACAAGCTCTATATTGCTACACAGTTCTTTGTCTTTAACCGCAGCCAATTTTGGTTACCCAAAGTACCTGTGTAAAACAATGAGCTATATTTCAAAGAAGAAACAACTGAAGTCTGCAAAGAGAAAGAAACAGGAATGAAGAGATGTAATAAACCTAGATAATACCTAAAGATTTACAGTTCAATACATCAAGTATGATTAAACAAGATGGATGTCTTGATTAATACTTAAAGTACTCAAGGCTGAAAGGTAAAGAGCTCTCTGGCAAATGCAATATTTTTTTCTAAAGAGGATATACACCCAAGACTATTCATTCATTCATTCATTCATTTCATTCCGCTTTATCCTGCTCAGGGTTGTGGTGGATCTGGAGTCTATCCCTGGAACAATGGACTCGAGGCGGGATTACACCCTTGATATAGAAAAATCTCTTTTTCTATAAAACTAATATGAGTTATGGAATAGTATTCTGTTTGAGGAGAGTTTGGAGTTCTCTTCGGGCATAGAAACTCTATAAAGGATTCATTTGTGCTGTATTGTTAGGTGAAGTATCTATAATGAAATGTAGTAAAGAAAGCTTCTGAAGGAATCATATTAAATGGGGGATTGTAATCAGACAGCTGGGTAGTTATAGTTACTTCTGCTTAACAATGATGGTAAATAATAGATCGATGGATGGAATGATGGATGGAAGAACAGAAGAAAGAAAGAAAGAAAGAAAGAAAGCATTTTTCCGAATGTTTTTTGTTTTCTTGGATTCTCCACACTTGTCCTCCAGCTAAACTCTGCCCTG
Organism: Pangasianodon hypophthalmus; assembly: GCF_027358585.1. NCBI lineage: Eukaryota > Metazoa > Chordata > Actinopteri > Siluriformes > Pangasiidae > Pangasianodon > Pangasianodon hypophthalmus. The sequence goes on along the minus strand of NC_069733.1, from coordinate 8,909,459 downwards.
CACGTGTCAGCCACTGCGCTCTCCCACTGTCACAGGCATTTAAAACACACTCTGAGAGTCTGCAATAACACCAGCCAATTATAATAAAACCAAAGGACAAGGGTACACACATGCTGTATACCTCAACCTCGCAGAATCTTGTGACTATATTTTGAGTCACAAGCAATTTCCTCAAGGGTTGTTTGGACATTTAAGGAGTTCCTTGCTTCTGGAAGAGGTGTCCATGCAGGACAAGATTGGGTTGTAAATTTAATAGGTGGTTCGTACTTACTTAATGAGAACCTTTCAAAAGTACTTATGGCAAAAGTGCATGACTGGTATATGACAGCAGACATACGGCAGACTTTTGTTGTTTTCTGAGCCCGTCTTGTCTATGTAATGAATAGAACACGCTGGAGCATGCTGTTATGGGAAAATAATCAATAACAAGGTATTGTAATATGGCACACTGCAAAGCAGAGTCACCATTACTGCCACAAAGTGGATTATTTCAACGACGTGCTCTTTAAGTGTTTTAGTCCTCTTATACCACAGCAGCTTGCCAGTGATTATTTTTAATGTGTCATAATCTTACTCAATTAAAAGTGGAAGTATCCACTCAAAAATGTGCTTGAGTGAAAGTCAAAAAGTTGCTGCCTTTAAATGTGTTAAAAAACTCATGAAATTTAAGTTAATATCTTGTTTTTATGTGAAAACATTATTACGTTTATTACTTTGTTACTGAGTAACTTTTATTACTTATCCAAAACTTTAAAGAGAGCATTTATTTAAAGCATCTACTCCTTTTTGCCAAAAACATCATTCAGTTTCTGTAAGTTTGCAATATTTGCATTAGCTATAATTTGACATGCTGCCAAACCACTTATGTTAGTTACTGATGCTAGTCTAACCTGCTATATGAGTCTTTGTCACTAGAACATTTTGCTTATCCATCTTCAAACACACATGGATAGCTACAGCACTCGCTACATTGTGTAGCATTGCTGTGATGAATTGGCATGATTACTGATATATTTTTCTTCATTGATGGACGAGATTAGTTCCTAAACTGAAATGATTGGTTGCTAAACTGAGCCCATTCCATTGATGTGTAGCATATCCCTAAATAAAAAAATCTAAGGAGTAAAAAGTATGTCTTTTCTTAGAAATGTAAGAGTACAAGTATTCAGTATATATATATGCCAAAATAATATGTAAGAATAGTAACAAAGTACTAAAGTAAACTCCGGTTAAATAACACTTTTTCATCCATTTCTTATTAGTCTTGGATTACATATACAATCAGACTTACAAGTAACTGCACAGCTGTTACTATAGAAACAATACCATATTACAATGAGTACAATATAAACCTGTGATTCGCCTTGCAGCTGGAAATACTCTCAGAGCTGTTTTATAGAAAATTAATCAACTTCTGACCAATCAGAATCAAGAATTCAACAGTGCTGTGAATAAAATTACCAGAAACTGATTAACCTAGTACAGAATATAGAGAGAAAAAGAAATGCAGAGACAAGTGTTCTTTTAATAATAATAGCACCATTTTGGCATTTTCTTATGCTTCTCAATTAAACTAAAAGTGCTAAATTTCAGACAGAATTGCACAGGATTCAGAGGTCCATTAGAAACGAGTATTATCAGGAATGATTGAGCAAATTGACCCCGATCCATTCTCATGTCATTTAGCTGTAAAATGCACCCAGATTGCGCTCTTAGGGCTGTTTCTACATGCAGCCTTGCTAGAATGACATCCTGTCCTTTTCACTACCATGAGTGCCAAAGAGTGCTGACAGCACGAAAATGAATGTACTTTAAGAATTAGTCAAGTGTGTCAAAGTGACAGTGGCTCTAAACACATGCCACTTCACATTAGTCAGCTAATCTGAACTGGAAATACTAAGAACCTTTTAGGGACTGTGTGGAAGATTCGGAATACTGGGGAGCTGTTTACAGCACTGCTGATCTTATTCATGCATTTTTCAATCTTCTTTCATCATGCACAACAATTCAGTAAAATGCACTTTTACTGAATAATATTAGATCAAAGTTTTGCAAAAACAAACCAAAAAAACTTTTATATAGGACCGACAGCACAGAAAGCATTAACAAGTTCCTTCAGCAAATTAAAGTAGAGAAATTGGTTATATTCAAGAAATGGAAAACTAATATTCTTGTCCGCCATTTTCAGTTTAGCACTCACATAAATTAGGCTTTCTCAAGTGAACTTAGAGCAGTCCCAAGAGTAAAACTCAGAGTGGGGAATTGAATCAAGGATGATTTCTAGTCACACTGCATCTTCTGTGTACTTTAAGAGACATTTCCAAGAACTGACAGGTCTTCTTTCATGTTTCATGACTCGGCAGACACAAGCTCTGTGTGCCCAACAAAGCCAAAGAGTACACTTTTGGTCATAAGTGAATTATGATTAAAAAAGTTTGGACTTTTTGACCAGATTCAAACTCAGGACAAATCTCGTATAAAATGCTACCTACAGCATATTTAGCAAGACTCTTAAAATTGTTGAAGCCATTATTCTCATTTTCAGTCTTCATGTAGTTACTGATAATTGCCTTTGTAAGACAGCAGAGCCGGTTTCTTCATTAAAATTCACTGAGGTTTTAAGTAGAGTTCATGATAGCACAGATACTATAACATTGACCGCTACAACTACTACCATAGAGCTTAGTGAGCTAGCTTAGTGACTGTACTATATACTAGCATGCTAATACAATCAGTACCCTTACTTAAGCTTTATGATCTCTAAAAGGCTCTGCTCTTTAGTTAGAAACTCCTGAAGTGTGTAGGATAGCAAATAGCATCAATAATTAACTGTTGTAAAATCTAATGCCTTCAGATTGATGGCAAGAGACAGTGAAATCAATCACACACTCTTAAACCCTCCAGGACTACTATATTATCATTGTGTTTCACACACCGACGGTGTTACCCTTGAGCTGAGTGCTTTGAGGATATGAAGTGATGCGTCATTAAATGAGTTTAGGAGATAACAGAAGAAACCATACATCTTGACAGTGGAGACACTAATATTGATGGCACATCTGAATTTTTATATGGCTGATATTTATCGACGATGGCTTGCTGAGACAAGAAATAATTGATAAGGAAGTTAAATATCATTAAATCCTGCAGTCAGAAACGTATTACAGCCAAACAGTTAAGCTGATATCTCTGGCCTGTTATATTTTATATAGAGTGAAATCAAACCATTAAAAATACAACAACATGGTTTTCAGAACTGTGACATAACGTCATTACGCTTAAGGAGGGGTATCTTTTTAACAACTTAAAAGCCAGTCATCAAAAATGTCAAACAGACAGACAGACAGACAGACTGATAGATAGATAGATAGATAGATAGATAGATAGATAGATGTGGTCACTAGGGTAGAGGTGCATTCATAAACGCATAGAAATAAGGTTCTATCTAGCACCCTTAGTACTCTTTGGTTTTTTCCCCTAGAACCTTAGAGACAGATTGTCTCCCTAGAGAGATTTCCAAGCAGAACCCCATTAGCTCGAAAAACTCTTAACTCTCTACTGTAAGAACCTAATAGGAACCATTTTTACTCATCTGTCTGATGATTAAAATAATCAAAAATCTCAAAATGTGATGAGACATGGAGCGAAAAATGCAGATTAGGTTGATGAAAAAACACAACAAAACAGCCATTTATGGATGCCAAAATCTGAGACTGCTCATGGCGTGTCTTTTTAAGGTAAAGGCTGACGTGTCGCTGGTCACATGTGAAATAATGCACATGTACACACGCCTCTTATTTGACTGGCAAATGTGCAATCAGAACTGAAGCTGCTGCAGGGTACAGCACTGTCCATGAAAACTAAGCAACCTACAGGCATTCGCAGTCACATTCGAGTGTGGGTCTCAATAAATAAGTTAAACCTAGGCCTCCTTAATTAATTAGATATTTCTGTAATGTAACAGAGTTACTTGAGAAAATGCCAATGAGAGAGGAAACAGGTGCAGAGCACTTCAGGAGCTATGCAGGTTATCATCAGTCTTGTTAAGTACCAAATGTTCCTGTCTGATTTGATGCAAACTTGGACGGAGATGCTGCCAGTACTGACTGCGAATAAGTTATTTGACCAGGAAGGTTGCAGGCTTCTCTGTCCATAGCAGGGTTATAGCATGGTCAAAAGAAGCACTACAGAAATGTATAATGTCCATACAGTGGAGAGAAATCACTGAGGAAGCATGCGACATTTCAAGCACCGTCACGCTTTAATAACACTGCCTCACTGACACTGGCTTTCACACTCACGTTACACGGATGACCATTGCACAAAAGCATGCATGCTCAAGCTCGGCTGAATGCAGCGTTACCAGGTGCTGAGAATTTAAGTGGCGAGCCCAAATCGCGTTTTTGCGCCCCGGCTGATCCGGGATCAGTTTCTCCCGCACGCGCTACTGATGCACTGAGAATGATGAGGCTGCTGCTGCTAAAAGCACGCATCTCACTCAGTTTGGAAGAGAAAGTAAGGCTCGCGGGTGGGTTGGTAATTGCTGCTGATGGTGCAGGGATGCAGCGCTAGGTTAAGCGGGTGCACCTGGCAGCGCGCTGCTCTGACTGACTGCTGATCTCTGCGGTACCTCTGGCCGCCGTCGCTCGCCATGGAGCTGCTGGTGCGAAGCGGCGACGCCGCGCTCTTCTGCTGCTGATCCGCTGCTGATTTCCTCAGCTCGCTCTTCACCTCCTGATCGCTGTCACACGGAGACTCGGTCCGTTTAGCTCCCGCCATTCAATCCGAGTATCCGAGTTCAGGCAGGGAGGAGAGGAGGCGGGAACATGGAGGAGGAGGAGGGGGTCCGAACAACACAAACTCCGTCAGGGCGCGCGCATGGTGCACTGCCTGTACACTGCCTGTACACAGACATGTCAACTCACCAGAGGCACGACTCAAGCTCTGCACCTCTGCCAATATGTAAATGAATGTTCTTGAAGACAGATGTGTGTGTTTTTTTCCGCTTAGAGTTGCTCTCACACATGAAGCTTCACACAGAATTGATCATGGATTAGAAAAAACACACTGCAGCTTTTTTGTTGTGTAACTGTTGTTGCAGAATTTCAGTTACTTTTCCTCTAAAACTGGTGTCCAACTGAATTCTGCCCAGGCAACAACATTATTTTTATATGAGCCTTTGATGGGCCATAATCAAAGCCCAAAACCTTTTATTTTCCTTATTATGATCTATTCTATTATATAATGTCAGTATACAGTAGGCGGTGAAAGGAGAATAAGATGTTTCTAAAGGAAAAAAGAAAACAAAGTATTCTACTTTTGTTTTAAATATTGGTCCATATCAGATTTCCAAAAGTAATAAAAATATATAACATTAAGAATGATATTTAAGAAGAAGAACATACATTATACAGTATAGCCAAAAGTTTACTTGGCCATCACACTCATATGTGCTTTTTGAACATCTCATTCCAGATTTAGTCCCACTTTGCTGTTATAATAAGCTCCACTCTTCTGGGAAGGTTTTCCACTAGATTTTGGAGTGTGGCTGTGAGGATTTGTGTTCATTGAGCCACAAGAGCATTAGTGAGGTAAGACACTGTGAGGAGGTGATGAGGCCTGGGTGTTCCAGTTCATCCCAGAAGTGTTCAGTGGGGTTGAGTTCAGGGCTCTGTACATTCCAAATTTGGCAATCCATATCTTTATGGAGCTCGCTTTGTGCACAGGGGCATTGCCATGCTGCAGCATGTTTGGGCCTCATAGTTCCAGTGAAGGGAAATTGTAATGCTACAGTATACAAAGACATCCTGTACAATTGTGTGCTTGGGGAAGAGCCACATATGGGTGTGATGGTCAGGTGTCCACATACTTTTCGCCATATAGTGTATTATGGATGTAACCAAATACATGAATCAGCTTCAACAGAAATGTAGTCTATGGTTAAAAAAACACAAGGATGCGGCAGATAATATTAATAATATAAAGACAGTGCACTTCACATGTATGCTGCTTAAAACTGTGGCACCCCCAATGTAAAATACCTTCCCATGTCCTTGCAAATACAGATACTAACAGAATGTGCACTTTTTTAAAGGTTGCCAGAAAGGTTCCCAGGGCATCTGGTTGAGACAAGCAGTGTGCATTGGGACTGGGATCTCACTAAATGCAGTAAAAGGTCACCATTTTGATATTATTATTCGCTCTAAAATGATGTAAGAGAAATCCTCCAATCCTCAGTGCACTTTACTCAAAGTGGATACACACTTTGGCACTACTTTGGCTCAATTATTTCACCTGAGCAGGTTCTTCAATATTATTTTTAATGATTTGACAAAATAGGGCTTGAGAATCAACATTATGCAGTGATGTATTGTGCGGTTGATCCGCCATATTGTTCGTATTAGCTATTTGTTTACATATGTTAAGCAGAAGTGTTTTTTTATATGGTGTCTTTTGGTTTGTCTGGGACAGATAATCCAGCAAGCAGACATTTAAAAAGACATTTAAAAGCCATGAAAAGATGTCTTTTTCAATGTTAAGTTCATGTCTAGATTTATTATCATTATACCAGTACAGTACAGCATAATGAAAAGCTTTCTCACTGTTTTCTCTGGTGCAACAAACATTAAGAACACAGCAGTACAAAGTAAGAAGCAGGACAATACTAAAGGTACTGCAAGGCTGTGATAAACACTGGATGTAAGGCAGTACACAAATTAAAAAAAAATATTACAAGCTTTACCTATTTTCTATAACTAGTACGCCAAGCTTGACCAGGTATGACCCAAAAGAACACTCAAAAAGCTCAAAAGCTCAAATGCAATTCACAAATTGATGGATAAAGGAATGTGACTGAAGGCATTTCAGCTGTGTCACACAGGCCTGGGTCAAAACCTAGATTACTGACCCATATTTTAATCAAATTCTGAAAATCTAACCAAGGAATAGCTGCCAAAACATAGGCTGAGTTGGTAAGTGCTGTGTCTGACAAGATATTTTAAGATAAAGGATATATTTTAAGGCAGTTAAAATCTTAAATGTTTATTTATCAACTTATTGAAGTAATAAGGAAGTTGGAAAATAGCTACTGGTGAGTAAAACTGGCCTACCAGTTACTAAAATAGCTAATGGTAGATGGTCACAGCAAGCTTGTTGTTTCAGCAGGAAAGTGAATCAAGACATGCTTAGCATTTAATGTTTAGTGAATTGAGAAAAGACTTTATTTTATTCAGACATTTATAACCTAATTGGAAAAGGCCAAAATCACACTAAGGTATTCGTAGTACATCACATATTTATGTGTTACAGTTAATACTAGCACTGTCTATAAGTCTTTATCTAAAGACTTTAAGGGTTTACCCTCCAAGCGTGCCGGCTTTTAATAAAGCTCTCATTTACAGTATCGTTAGGGTCTAAGAGCGAGCAGTTCCTGAAAGATTTGGGTTTCCTTATTAAATTGCTATTCTGTATTATTTTTGCTTGGTCCGTGGCAATAATAGTGATTAAACTGTAATAAAACACTTGAAACTCCAGGTGTTCAAAAACATTACACTGGCAGGGGATAAATATAGTGCAAACCTTAAACCCAGAAGAGATGATTAGCTTAGCTTATTAATTTCCTGTTCCCTGTCCATTTTCTCTCTTTTGAATAGACCTTATTGAAACATTAATAGCTTTACATAACGGAGCCTTATGTGAACTCGTATATGTTTTGCAAGTGAAAGTTTATTCTCCATCTATATCAGTCTATATTGGTGAAGCTGTAGGCCGAGGGAGCTTGGCAGAATAAAACAGAGTTTCTGCCAACTCGCACTCTATTTTGGTTGCGTATGTGCCTGCTTTTCCAGATGCTAAAAAAGGTGTTGTTGGCTATTAGCTGGCGTTCAATGTGATTTTACAAAGAGATGTCTAACAGACCTTTCTTATACCTAATTAAAATAAATACGTGTCCAATGGAGCCATTTATTAAATGTCTATTCTTCATAATTTGTTAACAAAGAGTTAAAATAGACTGGCAAATTAATCTGTGCCCAACAAATGGCTATGTCCAAAACCACATGCTGCCAAAGTACCAAAGAGGAATGGTACATTGACTTTGGATTATTTAAACACTAAAATGGCATTTTTAAAACTGAATTACGTGAGCATTTTCATTTTCTGTAAGTATACAAAATAATCAAAACAACAAGATACAATTTTATATAAATATATAGATGGTAGCATGTCAATTTAGACATAGTCAGTTCTCAGATTTTGAGAGGAGTCTAAGGTTCAGATACATACGCACAGTCCCTTGGTCATAACAGTAAAGGGAAAAAAAGAAATACATCTAAAAACACAATTACAAGACATCCATTTCATTATCAACCTTTCAAAAATGAGTAAAAAGCTTTAGGCTGCAACATTACAACAGAATAAACTGCTACTGACTACACAGGGCCACTATTTGGAAAGGGCCCTTAAAAGGGCATAGACAAAAATCTTTGCATTTGTAGTAGATAAGAAGTGGACCCACAGAGACCACTTTCACACAGGCCTAGAAATTTGTAGACGATCCCAAACCTCAGTACTTCCTCTACCACAACTTACATTCGAACCATCTTATAGTTTGTCCCTTCTTGGAAGGGGGACACATAGACCTAACACAGAAATGTGTAAAAGTAATCATTGTTAATGTTAAAATCATTCTTTTACTGAATTTATGTATATAAAGGCAAAGCGGTATTATAATACAGATACATACACTAAATCTGCTTGTTGTTCCATGAAAGGTGTCTTAACGTACATAATATTACAGGTGTTGTATGTTATTGTACAATATGTAAGTTAGACTGAGAGAGAATTATTATAGCCAGAGTACAAACCAAATTAAATTAAAACACCAGCAAGCGGTCTAAAACAATAAGCTAAGGGGGAATCCAAAAATAGGTCTGAAGGTCAAAACCATAAAACAAAATACTTATCAAGTGACAGAGAAAAAGGGCAAAAAAGTAGGCAAAGATCATACACGGAGAAACTAAATGAGCAGACAGAAAGCAGAGCTGACCAACAAGACCTGAACAAACTGAACAATGAAACAAACTGAGTGAGGAGAATATGTACAGAGAATGATCGCAATAAATTAGCAACAGGGGATTCTGGGAATTGGAGCTTCTAGTCGATGGATTGTTTGTGACAGTAAAATATAAATGTAAGTGAGTAGTCAGTCAATGATATACAAAATTATTTTAAAATATATTAAAATATATTTAAGCAGAAATGAATTAATGAATGCTATATACTAATTTATACCACAGTGCAGTTTAACGGTCAAATCTGATTGGTCAGAAGGTGTGCAATATTTTATATAACACCACAGGTAGTTCCGGCTGTAATAAGAAAGATACGTTTATATCGGGGTGTCTAAGGGGTCCAATTTAGACCTCATCAAAATACCTGATATACAGTATATATTCAAATTAGTGTGTGTGTGTGTGTGTGTTTGTATATATACACACACACACACATATATATATATATAAACCATTAAAATGCGTGACATTTCTTTCATTAATAAATGAAACATTGTAATCGTTAGCAAATAGCTGTGGTGTAAGTGGAATAACACACTCCAGACAATACTGTTATACAAAATAATGCACATTGGGGGGTTGCGTGTCATGCCATATCATAAAAGCTTGGTCTGTTGTGTGTTATTCCTTACATAACTACAAATGTTCTTACTTTTCAGTGAGTGAAATGATTGGTAAGTATCCAGTTGATGTTCGAGGGATTCCTGGTTTGTGACACAGCAGCCTTGTACACAATTTCATCTTATTTCTCACAGCAAGTTGTGTAGTACTGACCATAGGGACTGAATAAAACATTTAAACATCCAGTCTGGGAGTAGTACAGAGTGCTCATATAACTTAATTAGAGCACTATCATTTTGTCAATGCTCATTTCTGAGAATTCTAGTCACATAGAGATCAAATTCAACAGTGCTTTATCATGATGAACTCTTCCTCCTTTTATAAGGCAGCAGTTGTTTTGTCTTCATTGATTGTCTAGTCTTATTTGTCTTCCTTTTAAGCAATTAACACGGAACAACTGAATTTCACAAAGTTTAAATTAAAGCAAGCATTAAGCAATTCAAATAAATCAGTGATTTAAACAAAGTACTATGTATATAAATTTGTAGTAACTCATGCCTGTTATATGTTTAGAATTTTTTCAATCGAGGTTCACTAGTGAGGTTCATTAGTGAGTCTCTAAAATTTACGTAAATTTACACAAGCTCAGGAGCTGTCATAGGATACAAATGCTTTTCCTAACTAACTGGAAAAAAAACCCAAACTGATTACCCATACCACATTCCTTTATATAAATTCGATCATATCCAGTTTGACATGTATATGAGGCCAATGTTCCTGAACTCAGTGTTATGGCAAATGTTCTTTGGTATGTCTGCTATGTTACATTAGGCTAGATTACCTCACCTGTGACATGAATACCTAAAAGGCATTACCATTTTTTTTTTTTTTTTCAGATTATTGACTGAATATGGTACATTTTGTTAAGTTAGCCTAAGGTTATTGGCATAACATTACATACATTGATATATTTGGTATTGTCAAAGGGCTTCAGGCTCAAGCACTTCCATGCTGACCTGAAAAATAGTTTTTCAGCCACTTTCTACCGACTCCATCAATGGAAAGTGACCACCACAGGCCCACTGCTGCACAGATCTTATTTGGTTGGTGGACATTCTCATTCAGCAGTGACAAGGACGTATCATTGTCATCAGTAAGACTAACACTGGAATTGAGTTGGTGGGAATTAATAATTTGTTATTAAATTACTGTCAGGAAATGATCTATTCTTCTTTTTTTTCAGTTGTTTTGAATGCCTATAAAATACACAGTGCAGAGTGATTTCTACAGCCTGTCACTTGAAAAAAAATGGTCACATCCATAACTCCAGATTTTCTACAGGTAATTTAGAGTAGCCCAGGGCTAAAGGCCTCCTTGGGTGAAATCAATAGAAAGCCATAAATACTGCTGAAGTGCTTCAGGAATCACATATCTCCACAAATAGCACTTTCTCCAGTGCCCAGAGTTGGTGTTTTACATTTGCAATAATGAATTTTGCATTCTGTATGCTATATACACCATACATACTACAGTATCAACTCTCAAATCTGATTGGTTAGAAGGTGCTGATTAAGTTTCTTTATACCAGAGTGTGGCTGAATTCTCAAATCTGACTGGTTTCAAGGTCTACATCATTTCTGTATAAGAGCGTGGCTCGGACAGTTGTTCCAGCTGTAACATGAACGATAGATTAATATTAATACGCTCGTTCTAATACATTATTGTTTCTATAGTAACAGCTCATACACCGGAACTTGTACAGAAGACGCTCCACATAATCTGAGACTAATAATAAACAAATTTAAGAAAACATGTTGTGTAACAAAGTGAATCATATAATCATTGATTTGGTGAATTTTTTAGGAGACATTTATTTTACATTTATGAAAGGAGTCCCGGTTGTAAGTGCTTTGTAGAAGCAAAGTTTTCCAGCTCAGGAAAGTCTTCAGGACAGCGAAGTTTATGTTTTCTTGGTAAAGAGGGAGAGAGAGAGAGATCTGACTGAGAGAGAGAGGGAGAGAGAGACTGTTGGAATGACTCCAATGAGGGAATGATTGTTATTAGCTATAGCGTAGGTGATAACAGGAACTAACTTGTCTCTCGGACATTCCACAACATTAAATCTTGCTGTAAACTGTTAAAATGCGCAACGTCATTCATTAATAAATTGAACATTCTAAACATTAGCAAACTGCTGTGGTATAAGTGGAGTGACACACTCCAGACTGTGCTGTTATACCAAAATAATGCACTATTGGACATGCATTATTTTAGTATAACAGCATGGTCTGCCATGTGTTATTCCTTACATAACAGTAGCTCTGACTATAGTGTCGGCTGTGATTTAAACAGTAGGCTTGTATTAATGAGTTCATTCTAAAATTTTACTGTTCTATAACAACAACCCATTCACAGAGACCTGTATGGCATAATCCATATAATCTAAACAAAATAAAAAGATAGTCAAAAATGTTGTTATGTAAAAAAGCAACAAATTTATTTAACAAAGTATAGTTGTTGATATGATGAAGCTTTCTGTAAGGAGATGTTTAATTATGGAAGTAGTCTCCAATTTCAGTGCTTTGTAATAGTCAGGAGGATTTCCACCACAAGCAAGTCTTCAGGACAGAGGAGTTTACACATACCAGTTTCTCTGTAACATCACAAGCTGCATTTTTTGTGTCTTATTAACTTCAAGAAAGGGAAAAAAATAGAGGTTTTTGAAGGAACGACTGTTTATAGCTGCTATTATGAAAGTGAGAGTCTTATAGATGGTTAAAAATATGATGTCATTCATTAAAAAAAATAAAAAAATGGTTGGTAAAACTGCTGTGGTATAAAAGGTATAAAACTCTTTATGATAGGATGTTGTAGGAAAATAATAAATTTCAGGGTGGCGCCAGTAACTCCGATTCGCATCAGGCCACATCACACCACCCTGTAACTGATTATTTTCTTATAACAGCAAACTCTGTCATGTTTTATTCCTTACGTATGTAATGTTTCCTCTAAAGGTGTTATTTAAAATTCATAATTTAAAATTCATTCATCCCAAAAAGTCGACCAAGTAACACACAGAATGACAGACAAACTACTGTACATCGCTAAGGTTATGTAGACAATGAAAGATGTTGTGATGTCACGTCCATAAACCTGGAATTGTCCATTTCTGGGATGAAAGTCAAAATAATTAGTCAAAGGTATTCCCTACAGCCCCATCTCTGAGGACCTCTGTTTTTCTTTCTCACTCTGATTCAGCTTTAGGCAAATGAGAAACCTTCTGTCCTCTCTCTCTCTCTCTCTCTCTCTCACACACACACACACAGAAAATTAGAGAGCAAGAGAGAGAGAGGAGACACTTAGCTTAGGTGAACATTCTAGCTACTCTAACACCCTGTTCACGCAGAATACACATTTAAGAGCTGTCTCTTGAAATGCAATTACAAAATGAAAATCCAACATTAGCAATCTGTCTCAGTGTCTCTCAGGCAGGCAGAGCATACAGGTAAGTTTAGCCAATCGAACTTGTTAGCCACGGCATAATGTGATTTTCTGGACATAGATAAAATCCTCAGTAATGATTTGCTACAAGAGGCAGACCAATTTGCAATATTGCAATAACAGAGAAAAATGCAATGGTAAATGAACTGGAAGATATTTACTGGAAGATATTTGATGCTGATGTCGCCATTATCATTTTTCAGCATTAGTTATATCAGTGACAGGAGATGATGATGATGATGATGATGATGAAGGCCTTCAGTATAATAAAGGGGAATAGACTTTTTTGTATTTCTGCTGTCTGGTAAGAATTACATGAGGCACTCATCTGTTCCATCAGATTGGTAAACGGTTTCCTTCCTTAAGCAGAGATGCTACTGAGCTCCTTTCTTCTGTTTTTCCCTCAAGATTAACTGGCAGTGCAGTCCCACCATGATTTTTTCCTTGCACATTTTCCCTGTTAACACCTTCATCTCTAAATTTATACTCTACACCTACAGACTTCTTTATCATAAAGCAGCAAAGCATTAATGATTCACATTTTAATATTCCAGGCACGACATTTCATAGTTGGTACAGCATCAAAATCTTGTCACTGTATAAATAGGCCTATCACAGTTATTGCATAATCTTCAAATCACAATTATTTGAGCGATCAAGATTATTTAAGATAAACACAATTCATTATTACATTCCATTATCATGTTTAAATAGAAATATATGTAGGTAGTTTCTTGCTGCGTAATCGTTTTCATTATTCTCACTCAACGGTTTCTGATCTCTGAACTAGTTGTCTTTTTTTCCTGGAACACAGAAATAATTAGTTGTAACTTTTCTGTTGAAAGTTAAATTTTTTTTTTCTGTAGTATATTTTCAGGTGGCAGAGATGGTGGTAGTTGCAGGTAGAATGCTTTATTTAAAAATTGGCAAACTAATCTAAAAAATAAGGCAAGGTCATAGTCATAAAAAAGGCAAGGGTCATGTGATGTACAAACAAACTGATTCAGGCAATGTATGAGGATCCAAAACCAGGAAACCAGAAACCAGATCAATAACCAGGATATCAAAAACACACTGGATATAAGGCTTCATTCAGGTACATCGCAAAGAACATTAGGTTTGGGTGAGTTTATATAAGAGTGATAATGGGAGTGTTATAAGTCCATGTGTATGTGATTAGTGTGATGGTGATTGAGAACATGACAGAGTTCGTGTGTGTTGGGTGTTGTAGTCCGTAGCACCCATTTATGCAGACTGTGAAGCAGGTTGGGAGTTGTGGTTTGTGGCGGCCATCTTTGTAGGCAGCGATGCGTTTTTGTGATTGTAGAGTGACGAGGACACACTGGAATGGGGCGAGCTGGGTGGCTGAATGGCAGAGACAGTTCTGGGCGTATTCGACCCAGGGTAGGAACCAGGCACAGTCGTCTTGATTATCGGCACAAAATGTCCTCAGAAATTGGCCAATTTCTTGGTTTGCTCTCTCTACTTGGTCATTAGCTTGGGGGTGATAACTGTCAGACTGACAGATACCCCCAGCTTTTCCATGATGCTCTTCCATACTCATGTGAATTGTGCCCCCCTGTCACTCACAATATCTTCTGGGATACCAAAGTACCTGAACACATGGTTGAAGATGAGTTAGGCTTTGCTATATGAGACCACGGTTGCTGTAGTATGGACAATGGGAGTAGTTTTCCGGCTGGCGTGGTTCTGGGAACTTTGGTTTGAGCACAAACTGTGCACAAGGAGATGAACGTATGAATATCAGAGAGCATGTGGGGCCACCAGTATTTACACTGGAGAACCTGATGAGTTCTGTGGGTGCCTGGGTGTCCTGTAGCTGTGGAGGTGTGTGCCTACATGATGAGTTTGTCTCAGAGATGGGGTGGCACATACTTTTTGCTGACTGGACACTGAGTGGGTATTCTCTGTTCAGGAGTGTGTCAGTCTTATGGTTGAATTCCCAGGTGAAAGTCCCCACAAATCGTGACTGTGGCAAAATGCATTCTTCCATGTTCTCTTTGGGTGGGGTAAGATATAAGTATGAGAGGAAGTCTGCTTTGGTGTTCTTGGAACCTGGTAGGTAGGAGAGGGTGAACTGATATAGGGCAGAAAACAAAGCCTAGCGTGCTTTGTATGACTTTAGTCTTTGGCAGTTTTGACGTATTAAAGATTCTTGTGGTCAGATTACAAACGGGTGAAGCACCCTCTCCAGCCCGTGATGCCATTCCTCTAGGGCCATCTTGATGGCAAGGAGCTCCTTGTTTCTGATATCATAGTTGTATTCTGCTGGAGATAGTTTCCTGAAAAAAAAAACCACTGGATGGAGCTTGGAAACATCTCTCTCCCCCTTGACAGAGAGATGGTTTTCTTAGAGACAAGCCAAGACCTGTGTATTTCTTTGGATGGGGAGTAAATCAATATGCCATCCATGTATGCAATGACGAACTTGCCCAGCATGTCTCAGAGGACATCATTTATAAGCATGGGGACACCAATAGAGCGTAAGGCAGCCCATATGGCATCATTCAGTTCTCAAAGTGACCACAGGTTGTGCTAAAGGCCGTTTTCCATTCATCTCCTTCTCAGATGTGGATTGTAGAGTGATGCCGCTTCTGGTGTTAACGTGACAACATTGTTTATTGCTCAATAATATATTTGTCTATTTTAGCAGTAGGTAAATTTTTATTTGTGACTTTGTTTTTAAATATAAAAGAGAAATTTAATTCATTTGTCTTCATTAGCCACTATTCACAAGCGGCAGTGATGGCCCAATGGTTAAGGCTCTGGGGTTCCTGATCAGAAGATTGGGGGTTCAAGCCCTAGCACTGCTGTTGCCACTGTTGGGCCCTTGAGCTGTTAACCATCTGGCACTATATGAGCTCCTGTACTCTGAGTGAAAATATTTCAATGTAATGCATGTGGCATAAATAAAAGCTTCTTTATCCAGGTCAAAATTCACCCCAGTCTATCACATGGAACCATATACACACATTCACACCCAGGAGCAATTTAGCATAGCCATTCCATCTACCTGCAGGCTTTTGGACAGTAGGATGAACCCGGAGAACATGAAGGAAACCCACACAAACATGGGGAGAAACAACACAGTAACCTGAGCTTAAGATCAAACCTAGGACCCTGGACCTGTAAGTCTGGAATGCTACCCACTGCTGTGTTGTCATATATGCACATTATCATACTGCTTTTATGCTGTTATTATAAAATTGACAAAGTCAGAAGAGAAGATAATTAAATTAATTACAGTGAATAGTCAGTTTAAATTTCAGAATTGACAGGCCTATGTATAAGCAGGATCAGCAAGGCCCTAAATATATTTCATTTTATTATGATTTCAATAGTATATATTCACAATAAAGTTAAGATGTTACTTGAGAAAGCAGCAGTATACAGTATTTGTCATTTAAGCTTTCAGATTTCTGTTTTTTTGTTTGTTTGTTTTTTAAATCATAATTAAATAAAGGAGACATTTTATACCAATATGTGATGCTGCTATTGCCATTCATGCTTTTAGCACCGACACCATAATTAACATTTTGATAAATGCGCAATTAACTTTTGCATAATTTTCACAATATGCACAGTGCAGTGGTGAACATTTACACATGCTTCAGATAAATGAATTGTGTTATTAGCTAACAAGAGCAAACAGTCTTTGTTCTGCCTTATTTTTTTTTTTATTTAATTTAAATGTACAGCTAATTTATTGTGTTTATTGCATATTATTTCTATGTTATTTCAACAACAATGTTGGACTTGACAATCGAAAAGTGCTGTTATTTTTAAAAAAATTCTTCTTTTACAATGTACAGTTAATAATACAGTGAATGTGTTCGTTCAGATGTTTCTGCATGTGACAGTAAGACTGCAGGGATGCAGTGTGAATATGCTGCTGTAGCTCTGCTCTCCTCCAGCCTCCTGGATGTGGTTGTTATGTAACATTACTGAGGAGACAGATCTAACAGAGAGACACCACGTGGTAGATATGAGAATCACACAATCTATACACTTTGCCCTTCACATTGCATACAGTATATAGTTGGGTGCATTTGTTTTCACTGCAATTTGCTTTCCATTTATAAATTGAAAACAGATTATGCTCATCACATCATTAGTAAATTAAAATCTAAGCAGTGATCATTTGGGAATCAACATAGTTTGTAGTTTATCAATCATGGTACACAAAAACTTGCGTAAATCATTCTGACATATAATTAATGAAGTATCTCCTCTGACTAAATACCAAAATGCCACCAGGCAACCAGACAAGCTAACCAAGTTTGAAATCCTTTTTTTTTTTTTTTAAAAAAAAAAAACCCATCATGATCAGAGCAGCAAGAATAGACGAAGAGCAGAAATGTGCCACAGCACACACAACACCTCATTCAGCACTTACGCTTCAGTTCTCAGCCCAAAACGGCAGATGGAGGTGGAGAGCTGTGCTAGCAGTCTGCTGTTTCTCTGTATTAGGAAAAATTCACAGTCACACATCCACAGTCACAGGGACAGCAGAAACTGATTTTGCTGTCAAATTATGGTGTGCAAATTCCCCAAAATGAGCCATGTTTTTCTGATGGCAGAGAACCCAAAGGATAGCAAACCATGGTTATACCACTATGGTCACTATGTCACCCTCTTAGTACACAAGTGAATCTGTATATCGTGGATTTGCAGAAATGTTAAACACTTCTGTAACTGGATAAATGCATCAGATAAATGCTATAAATGTATATGTAATATTTAGGAGTTTCTTGTGTAATGCATGAACAGTAGGATGCATGGTTGCTACAGTATTTTTTACTATTACATAATAAAATTGCATCTTAATCCTGGAATAAAGTAATATCACGTAATAAATTACTCAACAATCCAGATCCTTAGATTACTGTCTGTGTGGGGTTTTGCATGCTCTCCCCATGACTGCTTGGGCTTCCTCTGGGTTCTCTGGTTTTCTCTCACCTCCAAAAACATCCTACTGTAGTAAGTGGACGGACAGCTCTAAACTGCCCCATGTGTAAGTGAGTGTGTGACTAGCCAATACAGGGTGTATTCCCAAATAACCTCTAGTGTTCCTGGTATGTGCTCCAGAACTTTCAATGAATTAGCTGCTTTATCCTGGTCAGGGTAATGGTGGCTCCAAAACCTATCCTGGTAAAACTGTACACAAAGTGGGAATACACCCTGGGAGGGATGCCAGGTCATCGTAGCTCACCATACACACACTCACTCACTTACTCACAGTTGCCAAATCACTCACTCATTCATAGTTGCCAATACACCTACAGGCATGATTTTGGACAGAGGGAGGAAACTTGAGAACCCAGAAAAAACACACATAGTCTTGGGGAGAACATTGCAAACTCTACACTGACAGTAACTCAGAATTGAACTCCCAATTCTGGAGCTGTGAGGCGGCAACACTACGCCCAATTGCTCTTCCATATCAAACATCAACCCAATATCAAATCTACAATATAGTAAGCTATAGTATTGTCATAAGAGTTATGTTAACAGTAAAAGCCATGGCAATGTCATTATCAAGAGTATACACCAATCAGCCATAACATGAAACCCGCCTGCCTAATATTGTGTAATATTGTGACGTCTCCCTTGTGCCATCAAAACAGCTCTGACCCATCAATACATGGACTCCACAAGACCTCTGAAGGTGTGCTGTGGTATCTGGCACCAAGACGTTAGCAGCAGATCCTTTAAGTCCTGTAAGTTGCGAGGTGGAGCCTCCATGATTGGACTTGTTTGTCCAGCACATCCCACAGATGCTCGATCGGACTGAGATCTGGTGAATTTGGAGGCCAAGTCAACACCCTGAACTCTTTGTCATGTTCCTCAAGCCATTCCTGAACAATTTATGCAGTGTGGCAGGGCGCGTTATCCTGTCGAAAGAGGCCACTGCCATTAGGGAACACTGTTGCCATGAAGGTGTGTACTTGGTCTGCAAAAATGTTTAGGTAGGTGGTACGTGCCAAAGGAACATCCACATGAATACCAGAACCCTAAGTTTCCAGGCAGAACATTACCGAGAGCATCACACTGCCTCTGCCGGCTTGCCTTCTTCCCATAGTGTATCCTGGTGCCATCTCTTCCCCAGGTAAGCAACACACACACACCTGGCCATCCACAGGGTGTAAAAGAAAATGTGATTCATCAGAGCAGGCCACCTTCTTCCATTGCTCCATGGTCCAGTTCTGATGCTCATGTGCCCATTGTAGGCACTTTTGCTGGTGGACAGGGGTCAGCATGGGCACCCTGACAGGTCTGCGGCTACACAGCCTCACACGCAGCAAGCTGCACTGCACTCTGTGTCCTGACACCTTTCTGTCATAGCCAGCATAGCCGGCATTTTCAACAATTTGTGCTATAGTTACTCTTATGTGGGATCAGACAAGACGGACTAGCCTTCACTCCTCACGCACATCAGTGAGCCTTGGGCACCCATTACCCTGTTGCCAGTTCACCAGTTGTCCTTCCTTGGACCACTTTTGGTAGGTACTAACCACCGCATACTGGGACATACCTGTCAACATTGGGATTTGAAAATAAGGGAAATCCAACCATAACTCTGACCTAGTCATCTAGCCATCACAATTTGGCCCTTGTCAAAGTCACTCAGATCCTTACACTTGCCCATTTTAATGAGATAATCAATGTTATTCATAGATATAACAGATAATCAATGTTAATGTTATGGCTGATCAGTGTATAATAACCAGTTACCATTAAAAAACTACTGTTACTGTATTACCACAGTAAAATCATGATACTAGTCCAGAATTAATAACTATATCTACAATAAGCACCATAGTAAAACCAAGTCAGAATATTGTAAATGTGTGTAAGGAAAGTTTAATCATGAAACCAGAAAATCAGAAACCAGATATTAGTTGCAGCTTTACCAAACGACATGCCATGACTAGATGGATGACCCAAGTTGTCTAAGGCCTCAGCTTTTTATGAGCTAATCCGTCATTTCTATTTTCAAGCTTTAGTTTCACATCCATTTCTGCAGATGTCTCATTAGATAGCAGCTGCTTGATTGGGTGACATTTGTTTCAATTGGATTGTATATCAGCATCCTTTAGCACTAAGTTTACAGACAATTTCACACATCTAAAACATTCTCTGTTGTATTTTTTCTTTCTAGAAAGATCTCAGTAGCATTTTGTCTTCCTACTGCTACTAATCAAACTTATAAGCATATTATTCAGTTCAGCAACTACATAAAATTAATAGGAAATGTTTACAGTCACAAAAGTGGGGAATATTCTTCGTGGGATTTTAAGGAAGCTCTAACCTGGAGCTCCGTTGTTGTTATATAACTCATAACAACTTAAACTCACCTGGTAACAAAACTATAAATGTGTTATGATGAGGAATATGCAAATGAATAGCCAAGGCACAAGCGTAAAATTTGATTAGGGCTCTAGGGAAAGTTTTGTAATGTGTACTGCTTTGGCTCTTGAGCAAAGTGTTCTGTACTTTATTTATTTATTTATTTATTTATTTATTAGCTATACAACATATCTACTGCAACATTTTGAAAAAGAACGCCTTAAGATTTAGGCATAAGGTATAAAAACGGTTTAATTTCAACTTCAACATCAGCCAACAGGGGACTGTAATGTCTCACACACACACACACACACACATGCTGAGCCTCCCTGAAGACACAGAGGAATTAAAAGAGAGTGAACAGACAGAAAACTACTAATAATGCATACATATAAGGACAGAAAAAGCCAAAGGAAACCAAAACAAACAAAGTATCTAAAGTCCAAAACTTATATATTAAAAAGCAAACCTTGTAGCTTGCATAATTAATCATATTTGTCAATGTCTAAAGTGCAATCAGTCCACGGGTTTGAGTATTTATTTAAACTACTGCACTCAAATCAGAGGGAAAAAAAGACAGTGAGTGAACACAGAATATTAAACAGATGTGTGAATGCAGCTAATTATTTGGCGTGGAATTGCTTAGCTGAGAATTGCCGAGCAATCATCATGAAGTGCCTAAAATATCACGGTGATGTCTCAGAGAAATCATTTACACATTCTGGGGATTGAACTGTGAATCTGCACCTTATGCCTGATCATGAAACAGGATTATTATTTGATGATTTTGGTATTTGCCTTTCAGCATGTCTGTGATTACGTCATTTCTCTGATGGGGTGTTTCATGACTCCACAGCACTATTTTGCTCATATGTTCAGTACATTTTGATTATTTTGAACATGTTTTTGCATGAGATTGAAATACAGAACATTGTGGATGTGCAGAGTATTAAAGTAGAAAATGATTTTGGTTGATGTGTTTCCACTAGACGCTAAACAACTAAACTGCTGGAAAACAGATTTGAGCACAGATTGAACCTGTTGCTTCTAATACCGCTGCTGTTGCATTACAAAACACTGCGATGGAAAATCTATTTCTCTAAGATTTCCATGAGGATCTGCATTACCAGTGCTTGTCTGGTCGCATAAGAGCACTAAATCCTCCACTCTCCTCTCGAATCTAGCCCCTGAGACTGCATCTCTTCACACTGCACTGAGCACCATGACACACACAAACAGTTTCCTTCTCTCTTTTCCCCCTGAAGCAGCTTATTACACCCAACAGCCAGGGCTTCAACAGTGTCAGCTAATTTAATTGTCAGGGCACGGCTTGAGAGCTCATTTGCAGCACTGCCAGAAAATTTCACATGGACACATAGAATCATCACACTGCACTGATGATGCGTTTCTACACTCACCAATCACTTTATTAGGGACACTTGTACACTTGCTCATTCATGCAATTATTCAATCAGCCAATCATGTTGCAGCAAGGCAATGCAAAAAAATCATGCACATACAGGTCAAATCATGCGGAGCTCCAGGTAATGTACACCTCAAACAACAGAATGGGGGAAAATGTGATCTCACTGACTTTGACTATGATGTTGTTGGGCTGGATTGAGTATTTCAAAAACTGCTGATCTCCTGGGATTTTCACACACAACATTTTCATAGAGTTTAGACAGAATGGTGAAAAAAAAAAACATGCAGTGAGAGGAAGTTCTGTGGGTGGAAACTCCTTGCTGATGAGAGAGGTCAGAGGAGAATTGAGCTGACAGGAAGGATACAGTAACTGAAATTACCACTTTTTACAACTGTTGTGAGCTAAAAAGCATCTCAGAATGCACAAAACATCGAGCTTTGAGGTGGATGGCCTACAAAAGCAGAAGACCACATCAGGTTCTACGCCCATCAGCTAAGAAGAGGTATCTGAGGATACAGTAAGCACGGGAACTGTGAAACTGGATCGTTGGAAATTGGAAAAAGACCCGGTGATTGCATGAATAAGCAGGTGTACAGAAGTTCCCAATAAATTGGTTGGTGAGTGTACAATATAGATATTTAATGAAGCCTATTGTGCAAAAAAAGCTCCTTTAAAGATGAGATGATATTCACAGTCATGGTAACAGTGAGTTAAAATAATCCAGGCAGTGATGCTGCAATCACAGTAAGCCTTGGCCAATGTTCACACCACATGAAGTCTATTAAATTTGATTTAGAGGAGGAGACCTACCTTGATGACACAGTGTGTTGATTTAATCATTTGACAGAACATCCTCGTTACATGATCGTGCCCTAGCCTGTGTGTTTTTTTCTTCTTTTCCTGACAGCAAGGCTTTCTGCTGCCCGCCCACTTGCTGTACAGTACATCAGTGACTAATGTGGCCTTTAGTCTAGACTGTAGCGGATGACGAACCACTCAAAGTGCCCCGCGCAGCTAGCTGAGCACTCACCTCCCATCAGCCATCACACTCACACGCGCTCATTAAACACCTCCAGACTCATACAGGCATAAGAGGAAGGCTAAACACCTCCAGATTAACACGTAGACGAACATCAAAAATGACATTTGCTGATATTATAAGGGAGGACAAACACAGATTAAGGATGATAGTATTTCTTGTTGGTGTGCTGTAAGTGCGTTGCATAGTGTGATCTGTATGTATGTACTTATCGTCAACTACTAAAGACCGATCTACTTTACGTTTTACTTATAGATCCAGCTCCGGCTGCTCCGGCAGCATACGTGCATCCAACTCTCCGCCTCTCCTGATTACCAACACCAGCATTTAATCACATTTAAGCACACTTTACAACCATGGTGAACAGAAAAGCATCTCAGAATGCACAACATTTCAAAACTTAAAGCAGATGGGCTACAACAGCAATAGTCCACATCGACTTCCACTCCTGTAAGCCAAGAACAGGAATCTGAGGCAACAGTGAGCACATTCATCAAAAATGGACAGCTAAAGACCAGGTGAAGTTCTGACTAGTATTTTTTTTCATCGCCTATAATTGCATGAGGCTTTATAGATTAATAATGTGTTTGTTCTCCTTTATAACAGCAAGTATATATTTTTTATTTTTGTCTACATGCACTTGTGTATGATGTTTTATAGAAAACATTATTATATAAATGCCTGTCATAAAAGCCTAACCAAGCACAAGGACTGCAACTAAGGACTTTATCAAGGACTGCAACGAAGGACTTTATCTATAGCTAGAAGTTAGCAATTATCAGTATTTTGCTCTTGTCACAAGTTACTCTTGTCTAGACCTGTAAACTACATGCACTTAGAAGACAGCGTAAATGGCTGGGCTACTGATCGTGGTTTGTTGTCTTGTTGTCCCCTAGTCAGTAGTGTAAACCCGTTACATTCTCTTAGGTTCTAGTTTATGTATGTATGTTTACTTTTATGTACTTTGCTAAAGGTTCAGGTTTTAGTCCTGTAATAGCAGGCCGCAACCCTCCCCAATTTTATCTGGGCTTGGGACCAGCACTGGGAGTACACTGTCTTGTGCAGCCCAGGGACTGCGGTTGGTTCCCTGATCAGGAATCGAACCCAGGCCACGGCGGTGAGACCACCAAGGCCTAACCACTATTCCTCCAGGGACGCATGTACTTGAGTTTATACTATACATAAAACTATTCAATGTTACACACACTGCTGACACTAATATGGGCATTATACATCTGTAGCCATTATATATTCATGACAACATATGAGGCATATAAATTAGGCCCACAGGCTTATGCATATGAAAGGACATGGTAGTAAAATTCCCATATTACACAATAACCAAATGACATTTCTTTTAGAGAGCTTTCACTATTGGACAATTGGCCTTTAAAAGTATTTTCTGTGTTATATATTACTTGTGATGCTTTGTTTGGAAGCATTATCTATACAATACACTGTAGAATATTTGAAAAAAAAAGTCGAACATTTTCTCTAAGATACAAGCACGCTCTAAATACAAACATTTTTGTATGATTTGTAATAACGTTTCTTCATGAGGTCTCTCATCACATTTTTAAAATCTGGAACAATACAATGCTGCAATGGATTGAGATTAAATCACGAAGCACAAGCTGTTCATTACTAAAAGGCGTATACTGAATAATCAGTCCACCATTGTTCACAGATTTCACCATTGTGCACAGAGTGCATTTCCAATTTTATTTTTCCAAATATTACTTTGATTATAATGATGAAACAGGGTTTAATAGGATTTTCCCCCATGTAGCGCCATAGAATTGTTATGGCATTGTTACAGTGGACTCTACTGAAATGAGTTATATATAATTATAATTATACACTTATATTTACATTGACTGTTTTTATGCAAAATGTAATCACATTCATTAGTTTTTTTCATTAGCTTATGTTTTACCATTTAAAGATTATTTAAAATATATCTTAAACTCACAAATTTGTGAATTTTGTTTAATGGAACTGAATGAACAAGAAATAAGACAAGCTAATATTATTCATCAACGATTTAGTAGAGTCATGAATCCTGATATTTACTCCAGATTCCTGGTGATAAGTCATACTGGCCCTTACTCAACAAAGTTGCATAAAAACAAATGTAATTCGAGTTGGCAGTCATGTATGAACAGTACCTTACCAGTCACAGCCACATTATATAGGTATAACACATAGGCATATCATTTTATATGTATATAATGTATTCAGGTGTAAGGGTACAAGCCAATTAAAAGGCAAGTACTAGAGTTTTTACAGCAATTATATGTAACAGAAGCTTTTAAGCTTTTTTTTTATTCTTTATACCTTTATTCTCAAAATCCTATATTTATAATTGTTTACAATGTTTATAAAGTATCTAGAAGCTCTGACAGAAAGTTGAACCACACAGGTAATGGATGCAAAAAAGTATGTAAAATATCATTAAGCACAATCAGCACCATGATTTTTTAAAAAAGTTTCAGAAGTTCACAGCGTCAGAATTTCACTTTAGCTGATATTTCAACTGATTAGATCCCATTCACTGGGTGCCATTTCGGTAGGCAGATATAATTCCTAGCTTATACAAAATGCATCTTAAGTAGCCTAGGTTATGTGAACATAAATCAAACCAACTGTGCATATCTTTGTTATCTCAAAGCTCAGTCTATGGTGTAATTTGTAATACAGAGCATGAGAGCGCAGTCACATGTGCACTTCCTTTCCCCTCACTCGCTACAGTCTAAATTATGCTCGCGAGGCAAGTTAATTACAGTAAAAGAACCATGACCTAAAGTACAAAAAAGTCATTTGTAATCTTTAATTTATTAATATTCTGGCAATTTGTGTTTAAATATAAAGTAAAACAAGCTACAAACAAGTTAAATTGAATTTTTAATGCCACTCTTTGATAGTATTCGAATTATTTATCATTATTATTATTGCTATATGTAAACACTTAGAGTAAAAAATAAAATGTAAAGCAAAATAAAAACAAAATCGCAGCTTTCGCCTCCATTAAAGTCTGTGTCAAATACTTCCCTCCCGCCTCCCCTAATGTTTAACTATTTATGGTGGTTATTTTCCATGCAATTACCCAAATAAGATTATTCTGTTTTCAGCACAAGCCTAATTGTATACAAGGAAAAATCAGCAGACGCAATGTAAAATAATGAAGTGGATTACTGTTGCTTTGGGGCTATTTTGTGACTGGTGTGGGGGCTTTTTTGAAGATTGATGACAACATAAAATTTGCTAAGCTCAAATCTTGGTTTCCTCTGCCAGGAGGTTAAGACTTTACCATAAATTGTTTTTTTCAATAAAATAAGTCCAAACCTGCATCTAGACCAACACAAAAGTGATGCCTGAATAGCATGTAAGTTGACTGTGGAACTCAGTTGTGTGGACCAATTTCATGCTCACACCGTGCGCAGCGAGAAAATGTTGGACTCACAGCGGTAAGTCCTGGCTCATCAAAACTGTGTGGGGATTTTAATTAAGTAGATGATTGCCTTGAGGTGAAAACATGCATCTACAATCCTAAACATGAGGACTGATTCCAGCTCAGACGCACAACATCCAGAATAGAATTTTATAAGAAACATTGTACAGGTACATTTAAGCCTGTAGTTTTATCATTGCTTCTAGGCAGAATTAGTCACACAGCTTTGAATGCTAAGAAATACAAAACTAGAACAAAAGCACCTTTAGATAGCATAATGCAGTGCATAATTCAGGTACGTGGCCTACACTAGAGACATTTGTGCCACTTATGTCATAGTGGCACCACAATCCTTCCTCTACTGAGCAGAGGAGCGCCGTATTCTCTCCACTGAAATTATGTCTCAGTTCAGTGAATCCAGTAAAAAAAAGGAAGATTGATGTGACTGGCTGTAATAAGAAGCACAGAAAAACTGCTGGTGCGCTGGAGTCGTTCTGTCATGAGTGATTTTTCCCTTTCCACTTGTCAGTTATGTGGCTCTCCAGCTCCCACACACTTAAACGCAGACACACATAAATATGCACACGCACACAGACACGCACACATGCATACTGACACACACACACATAATTGAGAAACAGAAGGAAAGACCTCAAATCACTCAATTTTGGAACACATCCCTGGAGATAATCACAGTGCATAAACAACACCTGCAAACACACACACATACATACAAATACACACACACATACACACACACCCATTGCTCACCCCTTAAAGTCAGACAGCTCCCACCTTTTTGCAAACACACACACACACACACACACACACACACACATACCCCTTGGCATAATGAAGCATGTAGAGATTCCCTCTCTGAACGCCCACACTCTGTGACCAAGCAGAGGTGGATAGAGCAGCCAAACACTGTACTAAAAAAAATGACTCAGGTAACAAGAGAAATGGCTCTCAAATTCAGAGAAAAAAAGGACAAAAGAACTACCACTGCTATAATAAGTATCAATTTCAAATGTATATATACAAATTTAGTCTACAAATTCAATTCTATCCTTTTCCCCCCACAAGTACAATGATATAGCACAGGTGACATCTTTTGGCACCAAAAGTAAAATCTGTTTGTCAATCTTCAGCTTTTGTAACATGGCCTAGGCAGTTAAAAACACACACATAAAGTATGCCCACACATTAATTTATTAAAGGTGGGGCCAGCAATTTCTAAGTTAGAATGCCATATATTATCTGGCTAAATGATATTTTCCAGAGGCCTGGCTGTAAACACAGAGATGACCCAAACAAACAAAAACAAAAAGATACATTTAACAGTTCTGATGTTAAAAACCTGTAGAATAAAACTGTCCAGCATTTCAGCAACCAGCATGACAACACTTACACAAAGCACATAAACACTGTACACTGTAAGCTTCTAATGCACACACACACACACACACACACATTTTATTTTGTGGGTCGTTTCACACTCTTATCCACTTCACAAGATGTAGCTGTTTCAATAAATCATGGTACGGAAGATTGAAGTGATAAAAAACAGCATGCATTATAGGTGATATGGTGAAGTTTTCTGTGAGGAGTACATTTTTGGAAGGAGTCTCCAGTGTCAGTGCAACAGTCACAGGTAAAGCTGTTCTATTTTCCGACTCAGGAAAAGTCAGAGGACTTTGCACTGTGCTATTTCTTGGTAATATGAAAATCTGAATTTTTTTTGTCTGTTTTATTAACTTTAAGAGAGAGAGAGAAAACAGAGAGGCTGGTACATGGCAGTTTATAGATGGTATATCATAAATGATAATGGAAAACAACTTGTTCAATGTAACTATAAACATATAAAAAGTCTGATGTGATGTTCTTTAATTAAAACCCAGCAGGTCTAATCCAGGTAGTAATCCAAATTTTAGTAAGTGATCTTATCAATCACACGAGTCAAGTTTGGCGAAAAATAATGCAAGCCAATATCACATTAGGGTTTCCTCTGTGTGTTTTTAAAATATAACTAGGTCCAATACAGTCATAACCACAATATAGTATATTGTTCATATCCCACAGCCCTAATCACAGCCTGTATAAACAGTCCCGGTGTTTTCCTGCTTGCTCCTAATTTACTCTCAACCCCTGACTGTGTTCCTGATTCTTACTATAAGTAAGTGACCTTGTTTGTGTTTTCTGCTTTTAAGTGGAGATTCGCCTACGCTGTGTTTGTCCATATTACCTCTTTTTGACCTTGAGGTTTAGAAAAGCCCTAACAAAGCAACTTATTTCTATCAGACTCCCTCTGGCTATAGTGCATATACAACACAAATGATGCACTCTCACACATTCATATACGCACACAAGAAGGCACACACACACACACATCGTTGGCTTTATATGAATATGTACAAACCCTGAATAATAAATACTCTACTATTTAACTACATTTATTAGTTTTTTATCTTGGATCATTTTGTCTGAAATGTCACTTTATGTCCTTTAACACAGAGCTTTAAACTGGTTCATGTCTCTAGAGAGGAAACCAAACCTCTGTCTCTCACTACCTATTTTAAGACAGTGTACATTATTTATCCGCTTCAAAGCAAAGAGGTGATAACAGCAGGTTTGATTTAACATACAACTGAGAGCAACATTTTCATTGTGTGTGTGTGTGTGTGTGGTCTTATAGATAGCACACACCACACCACTGACTAATCACTAATCACCCTGATATAGTGGTGAGAAACAATGGTCTCAGACATAAACAGAACTAAGAGTGCAACTAATCACTATTTCAGTGATCACATAAGCATATTAAACAAATCTTTTCTTTAGTGCTGTGACTAATCATTCAATTAAATAAGTAAGTTTTGAATACATCATTCACATGTTGAAACTGAACAAGACAATTGGATACATTTAAGAATTAAATATGCAAGGAATATATAAACATGTCATTGCATGCTGTTATTGGAAAATAATCAATGACAAGGTGGTGAAGTTTATTTTCCTATAACAGCAAGTGTTTTATTCCTCTTATATGACAGAAATGTTACACTTTTTTATCTATTTATAGTTATTTTTGATGTTGTAGATGCAGCAGTTGAGGACGCAAGTGCAGGTACTCAATGATTTTATTAATCTTAGCAAACAGGACAAAGACGTAATCCAAAAATGTAGTCCAAAAAAACAGGCAAGGGTCAAGCGATGAGCAGACAACATAAACAAGGGCAGACAGAAGCAAAATGTGAACAACAACTAGGTCAAACTAGATAGACCATAACAGTAAGAAAACGACTGGCGCAAAAGGACACAGCGTATACTTCGCAATGCATGTGTGTACTGAAAGTCCTTAAATACTGTGAGTGTGGCCGTGACTATGACTACAATGGCCTACAAATGACTACAATGGCCTACAAATATGGCCGCCAAGGACTACAACACCCAAACACTCTCATGTTCATGTCACCACTGGAATCGGCATCAACGTGAGAGTGTTTGGGTGTTGTAGTCCTCGGCGGCCATATTTGTAGGCCGTGCTAAATTCTGGGATGTGTCGTTAGACGCCAATTCCAGCATCGGCATGACAGTAGAATGCCCACAAGTCAAATTAGTTCCTGCTTTTACTTATGATACAACAGTAATTCCCTCACCAGCCTCTCTTTTCATTCATGTTCAGCAGTGGACAAAGTAAAAAACTCCTTCACTTGAGTGAAAGTAAAGACACCTTTGTTAACAGGCTACTCAAGTAAAAGTAGAAATCTTCTATTTACATTTCTACATTCCTACAAAAGCACCTGCTTTTAACTGTATTTAAGTGTCAAAAGTAAAAGCATTAAGGTATTTTAGTTGAGCAGTTTCTGGAGACCTCTCTGACGGCAAATCAATGCAAAAGAGTTTAGTTAAATTCCTAAACATTCATTTCCTAAAATTAGAAGGCTGATTTTTGAATGCTTTGATCCTCAGTGCACCAGGGAGACACAACATGCACTGGAAAAAAACGTCATTCTTCTATTCCAATATTTCAGACATATCTCTTAGATAAGTCCAAGAGTGTTGCACTGCCCCAGCTTTGTTTGATCCACCAGATATATTTCTGCCTTTTGAAGCTTGTATGATATGGATGGCTTTCAGTTACCTTTCTTGGCCAATTAAAAGGTGTGCTGTACTGTGATTCGTTTCCTTCAATTTCAACATGTCTTGTATTTAGATGTTTTAGCTAATCTAGTTCCCTCCTACTTCAGAGTAATAAGTAATGATTAACAGAGTGCAGAAAGTAATGCTGTGAAAGTAGGATAATTTGCTTCAAAATGTAGTGGAGTTAAAGTATCTGTAAAATCTGAAATATTTTAATCAGGTACAGATACTTGAAAAAAGTACTCTCCCATGTTGGAAAACTTAACATTAAAAATGAACATCTCCTCACAGAAAACTTCACCACAACAATTACACACTTCAATCCGGATATGTGGGGCGTCCACTTTACAAATCCACTTCTACTACAATATGGAAGGTGACACATCATCTCCTCAGCTATCCAGAAGTCCTTCTAGAATGCCACCATAGAGCATCCTCACTGGGAACATCATCGCCTGGTACAGGATCTGCAGTGCTGAGGACCACAAAGCCCTGCAGAGGGTGGTGAGGTCTGCTGAATGGATCACCAGGTCAGTACTGCGCAGTCTGTAGGACATGTACACCATGCGGTGCAGGACCAGAGCAGGAAAGATTTTAAAAGATCCTACACACACACACACACACACACAACAATGGACTGTTCCGGCTGAAGGCTGGAAACCACCTCCGCAACCACATGGCCAGGACTGAGAGGCTAAGGAGGCGCTTCTTTCCCCAAGCCAACAAAACCCTGAGCTCATGACCACCAACTCCTTTCAGCTCCTCTGCACTTGATATTACACACACACACACACACACAGAGCACCTGATCATACATACATACTCATGTACATATATTTTATATGCTCTTGGTTTGTCTGCACTCTCCCTTACCCCTATAACCGTTGTTATATTGTGTGTATAGTGTATTTATTGTTCTTGATATGTCTTTGGAGTAACTACAGAAGTAACTACAGAAACCATAACATACAACAGTGGCTTTATTAATATAGACTTTGCAGACGTAACTATTACCAGTGCTGCTGTTGTAGAAAATTCAACACATTCTGACTAATCAGAAGCGAGCTTTTAACCTACAGAATTTTACAACAATCAACGCAATTGATAAAATAATCTTCTGTAACATTTATGAGTCATTCTGGTGTTTTACTTTGCCTATTTCTCGACCATTTTTCTGCGTGTCACAAAAAAAGAAGCAAAAATTCATGCATACTTTACAAGGCCACCTGAGGTATGCTGAGATAGAACTATCCATTTCTCAAAATCATCACTACAGAATTTCAATATAATTCATTAGACCTAATGAGAACCTTTCCATCTGAGTAGATTTCAAGTGCTATAAAGTTATTGTGTTAAAAGTTTCTTTGGTCACAGTAACAAGCAGAGCAGATAAAAGTGACATTGCTCATGAATCAGGGAGATAACTGTTCATTAAACAAACCTACTGCCAGCAATTGATTTCCATTAACAACAGCCAGAAAGGACACACACTTTCTGAGCCTGTGTTTGACAATAAAACATCAGCGTACAGTAAAATGGATACCACAGACATAACTAATGGAACTGGAAGGGAATCTGGTCATTAGCAAGGCAGTTTATTTAAACCTGGGTGGCAAATGGATATCATACACACACTCCGAAATTCTGCTTTTAATTAAATTTAATAAAGAGAATGTGGAATTTTGAGGAATTAGCAGAATAATCATCATGATTAATGACATTATATCACAATATTTTAAGGGTAATGTTTCATGATGTTGAATATTTTATAAAGCAAAAGAATTTCTGTAAAACAATGTTTAGTCATTTTTTGTTTCCTGAATTAATTGACTGTGATATTAGTGAGCTTCGCTAAAATTAGCTAACTGGCCAATGTAAAATAACAGTGTCTGATTGATTGAATACATTGTTGGCTTATTTATTCATTCATTTCTTTATTTAATTTGGAGGCCCATCATTTATATTCATAATTTAAAAGCTTAACACAATTAATGTGATCGGTAATGTGGTTGTGCCATATTGACCACCTCCTTATCAGGAATAAATGGTCACATTGAGTTTGTTATAGCTGTTCAGAATATAATAGTTTATAATATAGCTGTCTATCCAAGGTAATAAATCATAAAATTCTATTTTTGTTTGCTTCTTCATGTTTGTGGCGAATTGAGAAAATGTGAGAAAATGTATCACCTTTAATAT
Organism: Pangasianodon hypophthalmus; assembly: GCF_027358585.1. Taxonomy (NCBI): domain Eukaryota; kingdom Metazoa; phylum Chordata; class Actinopteri; order Siluriformes; family Pangasiidae; genus Pangasianodon; species Pangasianodon hypophthalmus. The sequence goes on along the minus strand of NC_069733.1, from coordinate 8,876,697 downwards.
ACAGTTTCATGCAAATGTTTGGGCACCCATCACCAAATTACATATTTTGATGATTTTTGAAGGGAAAAGAAGTAAACACAACTTCTGTGGCAATTAAAAAAACATTTTTCTGCAAATTTTAATGAACAGTTACATTATATTTGATGAAAAACAGAAAATACTTTAATAGTAATGGTGGCATGTGCAAACGTTTGGATGCTCTACAAAATACCCCCTTTGGAACATTTCACAGCTTCCGAATGCTTTTTGTAGCCAGCTAGGAATCTTTCTATTCCTGTTTAATGAATTTTCATCTACTCTTTCTTGCAGAACCTTTCTAGTTCAAAGATATTCTCGGGCCATCTTGAATACACAGCATGTTTAAGCTCTACACACAGATTGTCAATGACTCTCAAGTCAGCATACCGTGAAGGCCATTTCAAATCCTTCAGCAGTTCATGTCGGATTCTGAGGTATGTTTTGGATCATTGTCCTGATGTAGAAGTCAATCTTCAGGTTTTTTTTTTTTTGATTGACTCTCACATATGCTTACAGAATTTGCTGGTATTTCCTGGAAGGCATTCTTGCGTCTACCTGAATACAATGTTTGCTGTGCCAGTGGCTGCCACACAGCCCCAAATTATAATAGATCCACCCCCATTCTTAACAGTTGAAAAGTTGTTGTTTTCATCAAATCCTGCTTCTTTTTTTTGTCTCCAAACATACCTTTTTTCTTTATTGGTCCACAGCACCAAAATAGATGTTGTTTTGCATACTGGACTTTTGTGATGACGTCGCAGGTAAGGTTTCCTTCTGATAACTCTTCCATACAGAGCATGTTTGTGCAAGCAACGCTGCACGGTAGAATGGTGCACCACCACTCATGTGTCAGCTAAATCTTCCTGCAGGTACTTCCTGCAGCTGTCTTACTGGGATTTTGCTTTGCTTTGCGTAATAACTAACTCTTTCACCTTCTGCGCAAAATGGCAATGTGTGCACTTTTACGTAAGAATAATGGTAAGTTTTATTCTGCAAGACTGATATCTATTATTGTATCTCCTTGCCCTAACAATAGAATTAAAGACCACAGGATAACACACAGCACTATGATTAAAGCCATAATCAGAATCCAATATCATATATCAATAAGTACATATTTTCTCTCCAAGTTAAATTGTACAAAAGATGTCACCTCACAGTAAGAAATGTAAAAAATATGAAACATTCATATGAAATTCAAAGCATCTCATTATAGGCAACAGCTTCCTGTCATTGAAATAAGGCAGAGAAGGAGATTAGGACAGGAGATAGCCTTGAATCTATCATAAAAGATTGAGTCATTTAGCAAACGCTGCAGTGATATTTAAACCCCGATCTATTCAGCCTTGTCGCCTTGTACAGTTTCTCTCTCTCGCAACAGTGTTGTTTCAGCACCAGTGCCGAGGACAGCTCCCTCAGCACACATTTCTCTACAAAATGAGCACACTGAGCATGTGATCAGCTTCAACTGCACAAAACATCTACTGAGTGTGTGTAAAGAGCTGTGCCTGATATTTGCAAGAAGAAACATTCTTTGTCATTGTGCAATTCTTTATACTAAGGTCAACTGTGTAAATTACTGCCCAGTGTGTTACAAACAGCGATAGCACTTGGACCTTCACAGCACATTCACAAGCAATGCAGTATGTAAGTCATTCATTTATATTTACTGAGAGATGTTTTATTTAGAATATACAGTACCTGCAGTCTTAACCATTATGGAAGGGTATTTACTGTATTTACCATCTAAAGAAATATGAAGCCCATGTGACAGAAATGGAATGGATACTTGAAGGTTAGTAGAAAGAAACTAATTGTTTAAAAGATAAGGATAAAAAATTACAAATATAACTACAACGTTTTTCATATAAAGACAAAGTCACATAAAGTCTTATCCACCAGCATTGCTTTACGAAAGTTGTATACAACTGATGTTAGCTTGCTATGAAGGCACAATATAGGCATCTGTCAATATTGTTATCCAAATATTATGAAGTCTTGCAAAAATGTGTATTAAAGGCTCAGCTTGTTGCATGACTCCCTTCAATATTCATTTCATCACATGCTCTCAAACTCCAGAAAATGTGTTATGAATGCCTGTGTTTCCCCAGGCCCCATAAACGCTTTATAAACATAGGACCTCGTGTGTGATCTGTAGAAACACTCTTACCTGTCGTCATTCTGAAACGACTGATCCCCCAAAAGCAGGTCTCTGAAGCGGTAGCGTGGTGGGAGAGGAGGAACCTCCGAGTCCACATCAGCCATCTTCAGCGCCGAGCTGTCCAGAATCAGTCCAGTGTTACCGACGCTGCTCTTCTTAACCGTTTCAGCAGGTGGCCTGACAGGGAAAACCATGAAAAACATGTTGACAAATAATACAAATGCCATGCAGAAGCTATCCCAGCAGCACTGCACATAGAGTAGCGAAGCATCTGCCTAAGGGAACAGCTGGCAAATTCTACACAGCTGGAACTGGCAGTATCGGACAGTGACATATGAGATGCAGAATTTGTAAATATGTTGCTATAGCTCCTGCTCTTTTCTGGTATACTGCATGAAAAGAACACATTCACAAGTGCATTGCTAATTAAGATGCATGCCGATTCCTATAAACAGTTTGATGCAGTGCACATAAGCACTTAAGGGGAAAAAAAAAAAGCTTTAACATATACTGGTGTCTAACGATATTGTGAAGAACATTAATGCTGGCTCTTATGCAGATGTCTGCTCATAAACTTATCCTGATATCTGAACACAGAAACTAGGCAAAGCATTAAAAGTGTAAGAGCATACCTGTCACCAGGGTTGGATGGGCGATGTGGTGGAGTCATACTCGCCTCTGGAAACGGAGAGAATCATTAGTTATTTCCATAAAAAGACAGTCCATTCAGAGATTGTTTTATGAATGAATATCTGACATTATGATGTAAAATCCGAGCAGATCCCTTCAAGACCTTTTTTCCCACGTTCAGTCAAAGTGTTAAACCAATTTTCATTGAAGGTACACCGTGTGATGTGTGGTAATTTACATCTCTGCCTATTCAAATGTGAAGCTGGTGAATCACCAGCAATTACATCCAAGCAGCATGCTGGTATATCTCCTAAGCAGCACCTTCAGATACACTTTTACAGACAGCCTGTCTTTTACATAATTACAGGTCATTTCTTTAAGCATGTTTAATAGGCCGTTTACAGGGAATAGCCCGGAATTACACCTTAAGGCTAAACAGGACGTCTAAGGACTAATTCTCATTGTTATTATTGTTGTCCGTGTGGCAAAAGGTACACTGCAGCAAAGTAGCTCCTCTGTGATATCTAGAATGTTCTCTGCATGTTCTCCTTTGCGTGCCCTCAGGCATGTGTGTGTGTATCTGTGTGTGTTTAGTGTGCAGAGGTGAGGCGTGGGTGCAGGGTGACTTTAATGGCAGAGGTGTAAACAAAAGAGCAATGTGTTGTTGAGGGCACTGTGTGGATTGTGTTTACGCTTTGGCAAAGACAGTCACAAAAATCCCTGAGTGTCAGCTCTCAGATATATGGTATTCATTTTAAAAAAGTAGCTTGGATAGCTTTGAGAAGTACCAGAGAGGTTGTTATATTTTTCATTTCGAAGCAGTAATCCCTCTGCAGTGTGTCTTAATAAATGAGAAGGAGAGATGCCAGAAGGGGGAAATATGTGATAATTGAAAATACAAAATGATATCAAATGTACATAGTGGCTTCACAGGCACAGCCACAGCGCACTAATTTACAAAATGTACTTATAATAGGCTGTTTATCACTTTTTATATAATATCCATAATTGACTGGGGAAACAGTTGTCAGGGGTGTGGCAAAGAAGTAGAAGCACCACCCCTTGAAATCGTGAAGTCGTGACACCCTAACTCTGAGCTTAGATCCCATCTCTGAGAGGTCTGTTACTCTATCCAATTTATGCAGAAAAAACTCTGTGTTATAAACTAAAAATTAAACTAAAACTAAGCTGAATAAAACTACATTCTCAGAAATAAAGGTATCAATCTTTACTTTTTCTTGTATATTTTATGTATCTTTAGTGTCTATCCTTTATCTGGGAAGATACATCAGTGGTCCTTAATGTCCGATATACAATTTATGTTGTTTTAAACATATACTATATTCACGTTTTCAGGTAAAAGATACATACTAAACGTACAAAAGATGCTTGATGATACCATGCCAGCGACAAGGAAAGTTCTGAGACAATATGAAGCCAATCCAGTAATATCATTATGTGTCCACCAGGAAAACAACTCGGATATTCTCCAAAAACAACTTCATCACATCCAAAAGCAGGAGCTTTGCCAAATCCATGTCATAAAAAAAACCCGTCAGTCCCTTCAGTGAAAAGAAATAATCTGCAAAGTGTTCTGTGTGTAAACTAATCAAGCAAAATATCACCAGACTCCCTCCGTCATTCAACACACACCATTCTGTTTCTAGAGTGTTTCTGAAATATTTCATCTGACACACTCTGTCAGGAGATTAAATGGTACTGTACTGTTTCATCACTCCAGTGATGCACTACTGCTCTTTAATCTAATGCCACAGCAAAACGTCTCAGTGTTTATTGGAACATCCAGAGGCTGGTAGCTCAGCAGTTAAGGCTTTGGGCTTATGAGTGAAAGGTTTCGAGTTGAAAACCCAAGCTGGCACTGCTGGGTCCTTGAGCAAGACCCTTAACCCTCAGCTTCTCAGATGTAGGTCGATTTGGATAAAAACTAAATAATAATAATAACAAAGCATAAGCTAAATGAGTGCATTATTATTAATATATATTATTATTATTGATTTTTTTTTATCCAAATCGACCTACACTTGAGGTTATAGTAGGTTATAGTAGGTTACAGCTGTGCACTAAAGGATCTGAGAGTTAGGAGAGCAGTTCAGATGTGTTAAGAACTATAAGGTTAAGACCTGTAAGGTTTGGATAGCTGGGATGTCTTACCTGGCTGTGGCTGAGTGCGCGGTCCCATCATTGTAAAGAAGCGTCCTGATGGCGAGTCCAGCGCCACACATTTTCCTCCAAATCACAGCTTTAAGAGTCCACAGAGGACTTCCGATCCTAGTGTCCTCTCTGTGTCTCGAGATCTGAGAGAATGCATGAAACGGGTGGGTGACGACCCCGAGTGGAGAAGCTACACAAGCCCACCGGGTTTAACACAGCATCCAGCATCTTCTCCCTAACCCGAGCGCAGTGAAGGCGAGCTGCTGATCCTTAACGCCTAAAGCGTCCTCCTTCATCTCCTACACTCATCATATGGCTTCAGGTTTACGGTTTACACACTCACACACTCACACACACACACACACACACTCTCTCTCTCACACACACACACACACACACTTAGGGCACTAAATGCAGCCGAAGTGGACTTGCCCTGGAAATCAACTCCTCCTATGGGAGTCGAGAAATAATATAGAAATATAGAAATATAGAAATATATATCCTTTGCTTTTAAATCTGCTTTTGGAGAAGTTTTTCTCATGAGCATCCAGTACAACAAAAATACCCGCTCTTCAGAAAAACAACTAGAAAAATGTAAAGAGAAGGGGAAAAAAAGCTGAAAAAGCGCAAGGTCTTCCTTCAGCGTCCTCTCAGTGCGGTAAAAAGACTCTGGCTGAAACCCAAACGACTGCCTCCTCCCTTTATAAGTGCCCTACCTAGTGTTAAGCTAGAGGTTTATCCGCCCTACGCAGTGCACGATGTGTCCTGTATTCTGACATTTGGGATTAACCCGCTGTCACTTCTGTAGATAGCTCCGTATTCCCTAGCTAAGTGCCCTATATAAACTAAAAAAAAGCTTCAAGTGCACTACATTTGTTTAGCAGGGAGACATTTAGGATTCAGCCGCTGTCACCTCTGTATATGAGTAAGTGAGATAGAGGCTTGTGCTTGTCCTAAAAGCTCAGCAGCTCGTTCAGAGTTGACAGCGCCATCTTCTGGACAACTCTGAGATTTTTTTTTTTTTTTTTTACCATGGACACGACCCAAGAAAACCAAACCAGTTCCCAACCCTAGACCTTGAATACCTCCTGTCCTACACTTATTAGTGTTTTCCCTGTACCAGATTCAAATAGCTATTAAAGCAGGAGAAATACTAAAATGTGGTACTGCATGGCCAGGAAACTGTTCCCTAGAGAAGTCTGGTGTTTTAGAAGAAAGCTTTATTTGTCACATCAACATTACAGCACAGTGAAATTCTTTTCTCTGCATATCAGAGCTTGTTAGGAAGCTTGTTAGGAAGCTGGGGTCTGAGTACAGGCTCAGCCATGATACTACACCCCTGGAGCAGGGAGGGTTAAGGGCCTTGCTCAAGGGCCCAAGAGTTGCAGCTTGGCAGTGCTGGGGCTTGAACCCCTGACCTTCTGAGAAGCAACCCAGAGCTGTAACCGTTGTGCCTCCACTACCCGTGAAAAACTAATTTTTCAGGACTTTTTCTACAAAAAATTTCAGACTGTTCTATGCACTTTAAAAAGTAGGATTTGAAAGACTTAAAACATGATCTGACGATGATCTGATGTTATTATCTCATTGTAATACTGCTTGTGTTTAGACAAAAGTTTAGACAAAATGCTCCTTTACCAGGGTGTCAGATGAAAAATTCTCGGACTCATCCCCTCTTTACCCAGTCACTAATTTCTGGTGGATGGTATCCTCTAGTCACGGTGTTGCCGTATTACTTCCATGCTTTAATAATGGGTTTAATGCTCTGCAGGATGTTCAACATTGTTCATATTATTTATCTTTTTAATATAATCAAACTCTGATTAATATTTTTCCAGAACTTTGTCTAGACTTGTCTTGTTAGCTCCTTGCTCTTCATGATGCTGTTTGTTTAGATATGTTTTCTAACAGACTCTGGAGCCTTCCAGAAACAGGTGTAATTATATTCAGATCATGTGACACTTTTATTGCACACAGGTGAACTCTTTGAATTTTTCAAACTAGATAGATTTTTTAACCCCCATTTCAATATTATGGGCTATTTTGTGTAAATTCATGACAAATAATCCCAATTAAGTCCATTTCTGTTCTAGGTTATATCTACAAAAGCTTGGGGGTGAATACTTATGCTTATACTTAGACTAATGAATAGTGGATGTAGAAAAGTTAAACAAGTACACAAAGTTTCCAGAGAAGCAGGACTTTTCAGACAAATGACCAGCTGTGCAGAAGCTTAGTGCTTCTATTAATATTCAAAATGGCTGATGATGTGTTAGTTGTTGTCAACGCATGACATTCATAACATGGGCTTCCAAAGTTCTGAGAGTGTAGATGAGCTCTTCTCTCTATGCTTCCTCACTTCGTTACCGCTATAACAACTAACAATACAAAAAGACATGGCATTAATGTTATGTCCATTGCACTTGAAGTGTCACTATAAAGGAGAAATCCTTCATTCTGATGGTATGAAGGCATTTGACAAAATGGTCTCCAATTCTGCCAGTTTACAGCTGATTACACCTCTTGCAGGAAAGACAAGTGGGATGATAAGTGGAATTCTCCCTGTCCTAGCGCTGGATTGTTAAGAGGTCAGTGCATCCATTGTCTCAATAGCGAATGTGACATCAGCAGCATGAATCCATGGACCAAACACGCCTTCTGTCAACAGATCAGGCTGGTGGTGGTTGTGTAATGGTGTGGGGAATGTTTTCTTGGCACACTTAGGCCCCTGAATACCAATCAAGCATCCTCTGAATACCACGGCCTATCTGAGTATCATTGCTGACCATGTGCTTCCCTTTATGACCGCATTTTACCCGTCTAATAAAGGCTACTTCCAGCATGATAATGCTCCATGTCGCAAAACTAATTTCAAAGTCATCGCAAACTGGTTCCATGAACAAATGTTTTCAACAGCTTGTGGAATCTACGCCACAAAGACTCCAGGCTGAGTATTAGTATGCTGTTCATAAGCCAGTCTATTTGTCTTAAATGCTGCTTGCTGCACAACTGCTGCACATACAGTGGATACATACAGAGGAAATAAGTATTTGGACACTTTTCTTTTTGTTATTTAATTTACAGTACTTCCACTCCATGTATCCCCTTCAAACGTATGCACATAATCACTTATAAATATGTAGGTATTCATATACAAAGTATGTATTTGTATACAAAAAAATGTTTTTAGCATAAACAAATATGTTTAAAAAAAATGTGACATGGGAAAAAAGTATTCAGACACCACAAATTAACAACATAAGTATTTTGTTGCAAAGCTGCTGTTAGCAATTACAGCTTCAAGATGTCTGTGGTAAGAAGTAGTTAGCTTTTTGCAGCATTGTGATGCACTTTTGGCCAATTCCCCAAGATTAGTGGGCCCCCGATGGGCTCGCACAGTACATCGTTCCAAAAACATTCTGATTTGTCCTAATGCATTTAGACACACATCTCCGTCCTTCTTTTTTAGCAGAGGAGTTTTGTGTGAAGTGTAGGAAAGGAGATGATTGTGGTGTAGGTCATTGCTTATTGCTATCTAAGTAGCTGTTGTTCCTGCTGCTTTCAGGTCTTCCTGAGTGACTGCTGGCCTCTCTCTTTCTTTATCATTACTCTGAAATCACATTATGCAATCTTGTCTGGTATACCAGTTGTACTGACAGAGATATTTAAGTTCTATGCTATGGCTCTTTATGCATTCAAGTGTTGTTTAATAATGTTGTACCTGAGAACTTTAGGAGGCTCCTTCAGCGTCAGCGTGAATTAGAATCTTTTCTAATGACCAATGTCCATATCCAATGTCAATATCTTTTATAATGACACCAGGTGCAATTTGCACGAGAACATTATTTTTTTTCCCCACAGCATTTATATCTATAACTTGATTTATTTTTGTGTACAATTTAAATATATATTTTTCACCGCCATGGCACAGGGTTCGATTCCCGGGCAGGGAACCAACCCCGCCACTCGGAGTGTATTCTCAGTGCCAGTCTCAAGCACGGATAAAATGGGAGGGTCATGAAGGGCATCCGGCGTTAAAAAAAAAAAAAAAAAAAACTCTTAAAAACTCTTGATAAAAAAAAATTATCAAAACATGCAGACCTATCATCCATTCTAGTAACTCCTAATGGGAGCAGCCAAAAGAACAACATAATTCGTTTATGCTGCTGAATACATACTTTTTGTGCAAAGTCAAATTGTCACTATGTGTGTAAATTTGAAGTGGATATATGCAATGGAAGTATATTAACTAACAAGAAAAAGTCAGAATACTTATTTCTAGGGGTTGCGGAAAATGAAAATCCTACTGTTTTAAGGCTGGTATTTATTCTTTTTAAGTATTTATTAAAATTGAATTTTTATTCATTTATTTTTGTTTGTCTAATTTTCATTATTTCCAATAGTAGAGTTTACTTTATTTTATATGAAGGTAGCACATGGCATCTGGAAGAAATGTGCATAAAACCTCATCAAACACATTTTACATTAGTTAAAGTCCAGGATCAAACATGTAAATCCTTCCATAATCTTTATGCAATCTAGATTTTTCAATTCACATTTCATGCTACTCACAACTAACTGAGCCTGGAGCTTAATTTCTGTTTTCTTGCCAAAATGAAGGTAATTTAATGTGCAAATGTCTGTATTGGAGTGTCTGATATTATAAACATGAATTACTACTGTATACACACCATTAAATTTATTATCCTCAAAAGATATATTAATTGAGCATGTCTAACAAAGGAGCGTATTGCAAGTGTCATTGTTAGTGTTGTAAATGGCTTTTAACTCTACTTTAGTATAACTCATTATGACTTGCATATAAATGTATTTGACGCTAGCCAGACAACTCCAGTAACAGCCAAAGAGGGTGTGAGCACAAAAGACTATGAGCTGTCAAAATGACCCAAATGCACATCTCTATCTTCTATAGGCATGCAGGTACATTATCCGAGAGCATCATCCTGTGGTTGACTCATCACGTTGGCATCAAAGGAGTTTCATAACAGCAGGATAGACTGTTGGTGTTGCTTTTCAAAAGCTTTCAATGAAAGTAAATAGCCACTCCTTAGCATTATGAAAATTACATCATGCAAAACGATTGCTATTGTTGTTAGTTAAGTTAGAATTTTGGTAAGAATATTACTGTAAGCTTTATGTCTGAAAATTTAACCCTCACCCCAGTCTTTTAGTGATTTCAAGACCAAGTGCATCCAGCTTTAATATAAACCTAAATGAAGCTGTTTTGTTTCTTTCAGCCATACTTCCCTGTGACAAAGAGGGAGAATTGCCAGTGCTCAGTTCCTCAGGACCTAGGAGCTAGAGATATTAACACCACTATCCTCTCTATTTGTACTGAAACTGTTCCTCTGGGGCCCATTTAACCTTCTCTCTCTCTCTTTCTCTCTCTCTCTCTCTCTCTCTCTCTCACACACACACACACACACACATTGTAATATCTCTTTTAATATGCCTTTTAGTTGCTTGGCAAAGTAATCAAGTAATGGCAACTCAACCTTGGGACTCATCCATGTGGATAGTGTTGATTCCTCAAATACACAGTTCAGATGAGACAGTGACAAAATGTAGGATAAACATTTATTTTCACAAAGAAAAAATATTTGATAAGAACACTGACACATACCTCTACCTGTAGGCTTCTTTGTCAGTTATACCTTGTAAATTTTCTCCTCAGGGTAAAGAAAGTGTCAATGAATTGAATTCATAGCCACACCAATGTTGCGCATGGCACGATGCCAGTGCACAGCAGCATGGAAGAGGTTTTTTCAGTGAGCTCACTTTAAAGTCTTTGCACTGTTTTGTGGAACAGCTTTCCATTTTCAACATGCCCTTGAGAGCGACAGAGACTGCTTTTCCCATACCAGAAGCCATAGCTGTGTTTTTCCAACTACTTTCTCTTTCCTTTTATATAATTCTATGTACTACTCTGTGGAGAAGCAGAAAAACAGTCCTTCCCTGATGTTTCAAAGCAAACACAGCTTGTGTTTTTCTCTTCCTTATAATGAGAGTTGTTTAAATGACTCATGTTCAGATGTGAGCACTTCAACTATCTTGCTCTTGTGCACATAGGTACATATAATGAATCGTACATTAGACCATTTCATCACTTACTATCATAGTTTATTCTAAAAGACTCATTTCATTCAGCCTATAAAAAGAATGTTGTAATTCTTCTGAAAGCTCATATTGCCTCTTCACCGTCACAGATATAATATACACTGGACCAAGTGATCAAAACAAAATACTTTGAAATGCATACAAAGTTATAACAAGTCTTTTTGGGGTGTTTTCACCAAAGCACACCGGCCTCCTGGATGTGATTTTTCATACAGTGTCTGTGAATAGAAAGGATTAAAAACAGATTGGATGTATGGATGGATAGATAAACAAATCGAGAGACATGATATAAAAATGACAGGTGAATGACATGATGTACAAACACTTTATTCCATAGCACAGTTGTAATTCTCATTTCTGACTGATCAGAAGATAAATTGATAAATTACGTATCTATAACAGCAGCTTGGACAATAGTGCTGGCTGAAATTAAAATAATAGGTATACTATATTAATGCCTTTGCTCAGTATTGTCATTGTTTCGATAATAACAACTCAGTCACAGGTATTTGTATGTTGGATGCTCCACATAATCTATGCCTAATAAATAAATGGATTAAAATGTGTTGTTATTTAACAAAGAAGAACGTATAATCAGTGATAGGGTGAAACTTTCTATAAAGAGACCCCATTAATGGGAGGAATCGCCACTGTCGACATTTTGTATTGGTCAATGATTTTTCCACCACAAGAGAGTCTTCAGGCTTTCTGGTTTCTTGGTGTCATGTCAAGTTGTGTTTTTTTGTCTTATTAACTTATAGTTAAATAAAAAATAAAATAAAAAGGAGGACATCTGTAGCAGTCTCTGTATAAATCACAGAGATTGGAGTACCTTTTTTGGTTAGCACACCAAAAATTCCCTGCATTCTACATACACCTCATTTGAATACAAACTGATTGATTTGACCTATACTATAATCTCTAGAGCACATTACAAGGTAAACATTTTGCACATTCTTGTTCCTTAGACTTACAACTTAAGTCCAAATGTACTGCTCAAGATTGCTCACAGTTCCACATTTAGGGTCAATTTATAACGGGAAGAGTTTGAGCCTAGGTCTTAATTTTTTAGGGGGTACGTAGGTAAGTCTAGTGTGTATGCAAAACATTTCAGGTTTGAGACTTCTCTTATTTTTTTATGGGGGTAAGAAAGTGCAATTTTTAAAAAATTTCCCTCATTTTTGGTTTTAATATCTCTAGTGGAGGTCCAGATAAGAACCTGAGCCTACTTTATTCATGCATTTTAAGAAATGAACAGATGTAATATAAGCATAACAAATATAAACAATATACTTACTATACTTAAAATATGCACTCCATACTTACCTAGGTACCCCCTAAAAAAATTAAGACTGAGACTCAAACCCTTCCCATTATAAATTGACCCTAAAAGAGGAACTGTGAGCAATCTTGAGCAGTACATTTGAACTTAAGTTCTAAGAAAGAGCAAAATGTTTATATGTACAGGTACCTTGTAATGTGCTCTAGAGATTAGTTTTTGTTCCAAGGAGCTAGGACCATCCTGAGCCAAGATATTGAGGTTTCTGTAAACAGCTGTATAACCAAAATTTTTGGTGTGCCATGACACAAAGATGATTGTAGTTAAACCGTGGAAAATAAAAATAATAATTAAAAAACTGGTGGTTTTGCAATGCCAATGCATAGAGGTGATCACTCAAAAAAAAAATTAGAAAAATTAAAAACGATCAAGCAACCAACTTTACAATTATTGGACCACTTGAGATAGACTGACCCATGCAGGCTATTACCTGTGCTAGGAGCTCAATTACATACCTACAACTCCTGTTTGGTTTCATTGGGAGATGATAGAGAAGATTGAACGTTTCCTGTAGTGTCTTTATATTGAAGAAAAAGTGCAAAACCTCTTTTCCCACAGGATATAATGGACTCTTTAATAAAAATAAATAAACAAACAAACACAGCTTGCCATGTTACAGAGAAACTTATTGGTAAAAAAGCTGATCTGAAGATTCTTCAAGCGTGCAATAAACATGTCAATTTGTATGGGGTATATATGTATACACTCACTGAGCACTTTATTAGGAACACTATACTAATACTGGGTAGGTCCTCACTTTGCTCTCAAAATAGCCTCAATTGTTTGTGGCATGGATTCCACAAGATATTGGAAACATCCCTTCAAGATTCTGGTCCATATTGACATGATTGCATCATGCAGTTCCTGAAGATTTTTCAGGTTCATGTTCATGCTGCTAATCTCCCGTTATACCATATACCACATAATGACATGACGCATTATGATGCTGGAAGTAGCCATTAGAAGATGGATAAATTCTGGCCATGAAGGGATGCACATGGTCCGCATTCAAGCAATAATTGATTGGTATTAATGGGCCCAAAGTGTGCCAAGAAAACATTCCCTGCACCATTATACCACCTCCACCAGCCTGGACTGTTGCCCCAAGGCAGGTTGGGTCTATGGTTTCATGCTGTCAGCACCAAATTCTGACCCTACCTTCTGTATACCTCAGCAGAAATCAAGATTCATCAGACCAGGCTACATTTCCCCAGTCTTCACCTATCCAGTTTTGGTGAGTCTGTGCCCACTGAAGCCTCAGATTCCTGTTCTTGGCTGACAGAAGTGGAACCCGACAGGGTCTTCTGCTGCTGAACCCATCTGCCTCAATTTCAATGTGTTGTGCATTCTGAGATACTTTTCTGCTCACCACAATTGTACAGTGTGGTTATCTGAGTTACTGTAGCCTTTCTGTCAGCTCAAACCAGTCTGGCCATTCTCCGTTGACCCCTCTCAGCAACAAGGCATTTCCGTCTGCAGAACTGCTGCTCACTGCATGTTTTTTCTTTATTGCACCATTCTGAGTAAACTCTAGAGACGTTTGTGCTAGAGAATCCCAGGAGATCAGCAGTTACAGAAATACTCAAACCAGCCCACCTGGCACCGACAGTGATGCTCATTCTCATGGTTTATGTGAACATTACTCAACAGCTGGCCTGTATCTGAATGTCTTTATGGATTGCACTGCTGCCAATTGGCTGATTAGATAATTATGAATGAGTGGGTGTACAAGTGTTCCTAATAAAGTGCTCAGTGAGTGTATATTACCTGGGGTTGTTTCTAATGGTCATTTTACAGAAGGTAAAATATGGTGTAATATTTTTAAACATGTCAATGTGCAGTCTGTAAAAATACTGAAATTACAGTTTCAGACATAACTAAAATCCCAGAGATTCTAAATACATTAGGTAATTACCACAGAGTTAATAATTACATTATCATATCACGCCAAACTTATCCAATCTGAATAGGCCTTAACTTGTCTTGCAGACATTCCACAACATTAAATCTATGTTAAATGGTTAAAAACCGTGGCATTCATTAATAAATGTTACAAATACATTATCATTCACAAATCGCTGTGGTATAATAGACATCACACACTTTGAGATGTGCTGTTATAATGTGCTGAAGCAAAATAATACTCCTTGGGGTGGTGACAGCACCCCATTGTTGGTTATTTTCCTATAACAGCATACCCTATCATTTTTTCCTTACTTAACTCTCACCTCCACATATTTGTGTAAGGATTATAAGTCTTGATAGTTTGGAGATTGGATGAGCCTCCTACTGCCAGCAGGCTTCCATCAAACATCAGCAGAGACACCTAGATATTAATGAGACAAAATGTAACACACAGCACTGCACTAACCACTTACTAGGCCTTCACCTGTCAATCAACTGACAACCCACACAGAAGCAATTTCCCATTCCAGCACTCCCATAGTGCAATAAATGTGTATGATGTCACTTGTATTGCAAAGTTTGGGAAAAGTCTTCCAGACAAACTTCTGATGCCATACTTGTGTCATACGTGTTGCTTACTCCTCATGTGGTGACTTGGGGTCCACTTAAGGGAGTCAGGGTCAAACTTTTCCACTTTTTTCACTACAGAGCTCCAAGGCCTCCAGCCATGTACAGCTGGCCCTGGTAGACAGCACAACTCTCACTGGGGTGTCTCGCTGCGGGGCAACACGTCTGCCACGTTCACTCCTCTGGGTTAAAGTACTCAACTGGAGAGTACAGCACAGAATAGGAGAAATGACCAGACACGATTGTGAGACTATGCCAACATAACCCCTGATTTTCAATTATAATAAATACCAGACTGGGTTTCTTATTAATAAAAATATTGTTAGAAGTTATTGCTGAATAGCAGCAAGATCATAAACATATTAGGTCCTTCCACCATTATGCCAGGCTTCTGATTTTTTCAATAACTATAGGGTAATTTTTTTTTCTTTTCTGTAACCATGCTTAAGGTTTGCCAAGTAAACTTTAGAGAGCGGTCATGGGAGTGTCTCTCAGGCTGACTTCTCACAGAAATATGTGGGTAATTTTTTTTTAGCTATTCTTGGAAGTCCCAGTTATGACATCGTATGAGATTGCCAAAGTCTGTGTTGAATTGATAAGAGTATGTGAGCGGATGTATGGCCTTAAGAGGGAACTTAATATTGTATAAAATTTGATGTCTGTTTTGACTGGTTGAGCATCACCTATGTCATGGGTCTGATTTGAGCTCAGTGGTAAAAATTCAGACCACAACTGTAGTATTTACCTCAGTATATTCATCAGTGGTTAACAAGAGTTATATGCATCTTGAATGGACAGGTATACCAGGATGTGAGTTTTGGGCAGTGGTTGATCAGAGGGGAAGGATCTGAGAGAAATCAGATGACACTGAGAAGAGTCACTGTTGAGTCACTCTCTCTCTCTCTCTCTCTCTCTCTCTCTCTCTCTCTTTTAAGAAAGCTTGCCAGAGAGGTTCACAGGGCATGCATTTGAGACTAGATGTGTGCACTAGACTGGGATCTCACAGAACAAAACAAGTTGTGTGAGCAGGAGGTTTTTAATTTCATGCAGGGGTGAGCGAGTTGTCAGATATGAAGCTCAAATAAAGACCACATTCATTAATGAATGTGCAGTGGTGCTTTGTAACTGCCTGGTCAGGGTTGGGAAACAGAACCACCTAAAATATTGCAGGCAGGTACAAATAAAAATAGGTATGAATATTTGGCACACTAAACAGATACAGATCAAGATATTGGCAGTGTGTTACTTCCCTAATGTTTACAATTCAATGGTATATCATAGGGTATAAAAATGTTAACAAAATAGGGGGTCACTAGTGGCACAACAGAAAAACATAAAGCATAAATACAGGAAAGGGAAATAGTGGAAAACCACAACTCAAACATTTCGAGAACAAATAAGAATATACACAGACAACAGCAACAACAACAACAACAATTCTCTCCATTTTTCAGTGTCTACCTGAACTCAGCTTTATTCTCCCTTTGTACCACCCATAACTTACAAGCAGCCATTCAGTGCAGCCACGGCAGCTCCTCAGTGATGCTGCATCATGGGGACATTTTACACCAGCTATTCAGCTCCGGATCATATCTTAGGAGATATGTATGTTGTATATGTATATACAACCGTGGTATTGACATTAATTCTATTTGTTTAGCCATTCATTCAAAGCATCTATAATGATCTTATCAGATAATCAGCCTAAAAACATAATAATACACAATGGTTATTTCAGAACCCTTGGGGAGTGCACTATACAGTAAAAAACAAGTCCTTTTATCACCTTTATTTCAGTCACAACAATACAGAGCCAGATGTTACACGATTAGGCTTTGTAGCTCTCCACAGTGTTGGTGCAGGTAGTGTCATAGTAGCCCCCCAGGGCAAACATACAGCCATCCATCTCCACCACACATACAGCTCTACAGAGAGAGCTCAGGGAGGCCACTTCACTGCTCCACTCGTTTGTCACTGGGTCATACCTAGCATGGCTCAAGACCGATGCTACTGTATTTTATCCCACTGATATATCTCTCCTGAGATTTTCCTTGCGCAAGAGTCTTTTTTTGGAGGGAATGAGATGAAACCAGGGAATAAATCAGGAGGTCAATCTGGATGCCTCGTCAACCTGGGTTATCTACTGTTCACATACCCAACACTGGTCCATTCATTTTCCTTGTGTGGCTGTGAGAACCACTTACATTTGTATGCTTCCCTGGGCTTATGGCCAGAAGCAAAGCAGCAAAACAAATGTCTTTTCCTGACACTCTGCCTCTCATCAATATTCCGAACCACACTACACAGACTGATCCTTTTCTATTCTGTGTATTTATTGTGCTTGAAGAGAAATGTATCTTGCAAGTACTCAGGAATTGTGTTATTATTTATTTATTCATCCTAAAGCCATTATTATTGATTAACTACTGAAAAATGAATAGGTGGGTAATTAATAAGTTAAAAAGGCACTGCCATTACAAAATACACAAAAGTTAAATCTTATAAACAGTGGCCCATTAGAGTTATGTGAACAGTCACAGCATAGTGATTCTTAAAAGAATACTCCAGCGTTTTTCAACCGAATCTCTATCTACTGTATCTGTACTATAGGTCTGATTGACATGTCACCCTGTACTGTATTGAGAAAAGAACAGAAATTAAGCATAATAGATGGTATTGACTCAAATCTCACTTATGAAGGTCTAAGGGCAGATGTTGTATTTTGTTAACAAACCTTTAAATTATGTGACTATATAATGCAAGTTCAAAACAACAACAACTTTACCATCTATAAAGGTCTTAGAATGAGACAAACATAAGAAAATGTCTCAACAAGGCAGTTTTTGTGTAATCGACTAATTTTTTCATGGTGTTTATGCAAGAAACAACTGTAACAGTGTCACTAATGCTCCAAGAAGTACCGCTGTTCCAGTATCCAACACTCGATTCTAGACAATCTCTCACTCACTGTCATTCTAACTTCTTACCCCTACTGCTTATTTTTACTGGCTGGACTCTAGTTAAATACCAGGCCACTCCACAGTCTCCTTGGGAGATTTTTCCATCTTCTTGCATTTCTGAGCATCAAAGAGGCAAGCAGGAAAAATCATCAGGGACACCTCCCACCCCGCTAATTACCTATTCCAAAAAGTACCACCAGAAAAGCGATTCTGCTCCTTGATATAAAAAAAAAACAAAAAACTGCACACCGTTGAAACAGCTTCTTTACACTGGGAATTCTTGTCTTTATTTTTTAATTATTTTACAAGTTAAATATCGGCATTATTTTAATAAATAGTACTGTTTATTACTGTTTATTAAATATATTATGTTGTCATTACTATCTATCATTGCTATTTTATATATATATATATATATATATATATATATATATATATATATATATATATATATATATATATATGTGTGTGTGTGTGTGTGTGTGTCACAATTGTTTGACTCTGTATAATGCACCCTGTACCAAACACGATGAAAAATTCCTAATACATGTAAATGTATATGGCATATAAAATGATTCTGATTCTTGTCTGTACTGATTTCTCTGTTTTTTTAAATCCCTTTCCTGTTTTTCACTTTACTCATATATTTCATGTTGTATTGGATTGCTCAGTGTGTTTGAACTCTGCCTGTTTTTTGGACTACATTATTGCCAGCTTTTGTTTTTAAGTTGCCACTGAAGTGTGATAATTGGTAACATTCACACATTCACCTTCATTAACCACTTTCTTGGTTAGGGTTGCAGTGGATCCAGAGAGCTGAAGATCAAGCAATGTTTTTCCAATCTTCAACTGTCTGGATCCATCACAACCATGACCAGGAGAGTGGTTACTGAATTTTAAGCCTGTGCTTACTGTGTGAGCCTCAGATTCCTGTTCTTGGCTGACAGGAGTGGAACCCAATGTGGTCATCTGCTTCGTAGCCCGTGAGCCTCAAGATTCAAAATTTTGGGCATTGTGAGATGTTTTTTTTTTTCACTATTTCTGTAAAGAGTGGGTATTTGAGTTACCATAACCTTCCTGTCAGCTCGAACCAGTCTGATCATTCACCTTAAAAACAAGATGTTTCACAGGATGGTTGCATTGCGCTGCTGCCACATGATTGGCTGATTGGATAATTGCAAGAATGAGCAAGGGTATATAGGTCTTCTTAATAAAATTGTTGTGCTAAGAACTGCCTTTAGACTTATTTTATAATTCTTTTTGTAGATTATAGTTAACAGATTATCGGTTGTTTTCTCATTACAAGGAAAATATGTTGAAATTCTTGTAAATGGTAATGTAGATGGCACAGATGCTGTAGAGGTTGAAAAACATGAGGTTTTTTTAATATTTACTGAAATAAAAGTAAATCAGTAGTGGTGACATATTTTTGTATTACATCAGTTCTGCAGTGCTGGAAAAATTGTGCTCATGCAGGGAGCAGATCAGGATGCCATTAGATGATTGGATTATTCTCTCATTAATTGCAGACACAGAGCCAGAAGACTCAAGAGCAGGAGGCTGATTTTGTGTGTGTGTGTGTGTGTGTGTGTTTTTTTTTATGTGAGTTTGAGGAATAGTATCCTATTGCTCTCATTTACCATCAGTACTCAAGCCAGGGGTTCAGGTTGCTAAGTGAAAGCCCATCAGCAGATCCATATAAGAATAGGATGCACTCACATCACTCTTGCATTCACACACAAACACATGGTTGTCTGTCAGCTAACCCTGAATGATCACTGTTCAGTCAGCCATTTTAACAACAATTCCATGTTTGCTCACATACTATTCAGTAAGACCTCATCATCTTATAAATTACACTGGGGAGCAATAATAAATGCATTATCTCCAGACCACACCCGTGCCTGCCAGTTCCGTGCTCCTAAATATCCAAACTTAACATTATACCCTTTGCAATCTTTATGTAGCAGAGACAATTTAAATAAAGACAAATCTCATATGGCTCTAAGCTAATTATCTAAAGCAGAGTTAATGATGTGATGGATATATTCATTTGCCTTGATGAATGAATATTTGTGAAAAAGCTGTACAATACTTTTTCATTAGTTGTTAGACTTAAGCTAGAGCAACAGATTACTAACCAGACAGAAAGAGGAAAATAAGCTCCGTACAAACAAATCTCAAAGAACTAAATAGTAGAAGCCACTGGGTCAATGTGCATTGCAGTAATTCATTTAAAAGAAAAAATTAAAAATAGGAAAAAGCTTTTTTTTTATTTTCTTTTTGTTATTTTTGGCACATGCTAAAATAGGAAATTAATATTTTTTTTCATAATTCTCTCATTTTTAATTGTTTTGGCTTGCACAAAATCTAGAAATCAAATATTCAAGACTCCAAATATGAAAAATACCCACTATTCTCTGTCAGATGTGTGTGCTCCAGAGTTTAATTCTGTTTTGAGAAAAAAGATATGATAAAAATGGGAACATGTGCAGAAATACATTTTGAGTGATTAAAATATGTTTAAAATTCAGCACCTGGAAAATCCTTGCTGTAATTTTTTTAGCCACAAGGTCCTTTACTATCATCCTCTTGCTATTACTTTTGTTCACGTTTGTGGCAGATAACCAAATAATGACTAATCTTTAAGAAAAAAAAACATCCCAGAAGATATTTTTGGAAGATTTTGTACACCCAGACATGTTTTAGTTTAAATTTTACATCAAACGTTTTAATCATTATCATGATTTTACCTTTGCGTACAAGAAGAGTATATAAGTTAATTTCAGTGTCTCTAGCTTTTCCCCAAACAGTTCACTGCAGCAAAAGTTAACGAGCAAATGGTGGCACAGGATGGCTCAGGACTGCATCTGTTTAATTCTTGCTAATTTTCTGACCAATGATTTGTTCTTAAGACCATTAAAAGTTTAATATTTTGCCAATTTCGGCTTGGACCATTTTTTTGCCCAGGAGTGAACATTTGCTCATTCATGCAATCATCTGATCAGCCAATCATATAGTAGCAGCACAATGCATAAAATCATGTAGATACAGGTGAAGAACATGTGCAAGTGGTGCAAAAAAACCAAAAAACAGCTAGTAAGCATCAGTTCTGTGAGAGGAAACACCTTGTTGATGAGAGAAGTTAGAGGAGAATGGCAAGACTGGTTCGAGCTGACAGGAAGGCTAGGGTAACTCAAATAACCACTCCTTACAACCGTGGTAAGCAGAAAATCATCTCAGAACAGGTGGATGGGCTACAACAGCAGAAGACCACATCAGGTTCTAGTCCTGTCAGCCAAGAACAGGAATCTGAGGCGACAGTGGTATCAGTATCTCCATGATTTTATGCGTTGCGCTGCTAACAGATGATTGGCTGGATATTTGGATGAATATCCAGGTGTATTGGTGTTCCTACTGAAGCGGGTAATGAGTGTATATTTTCCATGATATTGTGCAATTTAATCAATAATCTATTTATTAATTAGGTGTTACGGCCTCTGGGGTTGGAGGTTTGAATCCCATGAACTCCCCGTGCTTTGGGGGTTTCCTCCCACAGTCCAAAGACATGCAGTATAGTCAGACTGGCCTTTCACATTGTCCATAGTGTGTGAATTGGTGTGTGAGTGTGTGTGTGATTGTGCCCTATGATGGGTTTGTGTCCCCCGCCTTGTGCCCTGAGTTCTCTGGGATAGGCTCCAGGGTCCCCATAACCCTGTGTAGGATAAGCAGTATCTCTGGTATTTATTTCTGAAGGGGCTGTGTTTATGCCCAGCATGCTTTGGGTACTTCAATCTCAGCTTGAGATTTGTGAGATTGCCACTGACAGATATGTGGTGTGTAGCCATGAGAAGGTCAGCTAACCATGCACTGTTCTGTAGGACATCACTCATCATAATTATGGACAAAAAACAGCATCAACATGACTGGAGCCATAACTTTGCTAAATTAAGCATACAAAATCATTGCAATTCTTATGATACTTACTCTTCCACAGTGCTGACACAGGTGACATTATCTTGCCTGCCAACAGTGTAGATCATTCCTCTCGGGGTGCAGACGCCTACATCTTCTCGGTGCCCAATCATAGGAGCCATTGACTTCCACTCATTATACAGTGGGTTAAAGCACTCAACAGGATATGATGGGTCCTTCGGGGTCCAGCCACCAACTGCCGTAAAGCCAGGAGAGTGGGAAGGCAATTGGATCTGAAATTACTGGTGGAAAAGCGAAAGGGTTTTTGCGGTCAATTGCAGTCATGAGGACTCAAATATACAGCATGCAATGAAGAGAACACTCTAAAGGGACATTCTCATGAGATAGGATAGAACATCCATCATGTCATCCATACTGTCATGAAGTTATGCAGTCATTCAGCAAACTAATAAAAAAAGATTCTAACAAAAGCAAGAGTTTTAGTAGCATGTGTAATCCAACTTACTTAGACTGCGCAGTAGCCATATAGTTTATGATTTGTTTGTAGTAATAACATTATAAATCTTAACGCTTTCATCCACAGGTGCCTCTGAAAAATCTGTCATGTCATGTTCGAAAAGTTTAAGGGGAATTTACTGCCAAATAGAAACATGATGCCAGAGCTTTCAGAGCTGGATTAATATGATACAAGCTCCAAAAATATCAGAGTTCATCTCACTCCAGCTGGTGAGTATTTATCATCTTGGGTCTGTCCTGAGACAGTGCTTTTATTTAAGGATGAACTGTTTCAGGATGATCTAAGACCAGACTTTAGTGTGCTTTTTTCCAACCTAACCTTGTTTGTTGTGAGGGAAAATGGAGCTGAAGTCAAATGTGCCGTGTAAGCTATGAACACTGTATAGTACAGTGTATGAGATGTGGTTTCAAGTTTGCTCAAATACACACCTTTTAATTCATTAAGAATAAAAGCATGTACCATATCAGAGCATTCAGTTCTGATTTATACACAGCATTTATTAAATCGCTGAATGAATGGTGCAAAGAACTGCATATAAAATGACTAATTAATTTACGTGCATGGTTTTTGAGCAATATAGTTAAATCCATTATACTCCACATATAAACTTCTAATTCTTTGCCTCCTATTACGATAAAATGTGGTATCTAAAAGCTTTAAACCTCAACACCAGGGGACTCTACCACAAAGCTGATGAACAAACAAACATCACTTCAGTGTGCTGTTCTTCTGGATGGAGCTCACTGAAGTGGTTCCTTGACGTCCTTTTATAACTCGTGGGCCATTAAGCACTTTCTTGTGTTTCTTATACGTGTCACGCCGAGTTTCTCCTGGAGGCCCCCTGAGATGAGATTCAACAGAGGAAACAAGCTGTTTCAAACACACATATACTGTAAGCACTACCATTATGCAGGATGGAATGCCCCTGGAACTGGAAGATTCAGACAGTATCATTTTTTCTGTTGCAGTCATTTTGCTGAGTCATGTCACCATGAACCAAAGCTTTCACTGTGGAGTCAATAATGTTCATATTAACATTCTGTGTAATAAAAGCAGAAACATAACTACCAACATGTTTTCCCAAATGAACTACTCTAATGTATAAATCTGGCAAAACAAGAGTATTTCTATGCCCTGACTGAAGCTCAGATGTCTTTGTAACACTTCCTAACTGTAAACATGTCTATTTAAGAGTCATATAATAGACAGTATTTCATAGTTAATAAATATTGATATAGGTAGGGAACGGCTTATTAGTGCTTTATTCATGGTTTTCATATTATTAGCTTGCACTCTAGGTGCTTGCTTTATTATAACTACTGTTTCTCTCAGTGTGCAGGCATTTATGAGTTTTAATCTCTTGAGGGCCCAATTAGAGTTGTACCTATCATTTTCATTATCATTATCATTTTAATAATCAGTAAGAAACCTACACATTTACAGAATCTGTAGTTATTAAGGAAAAACAGGATACACCTAAAATATAAGCAACATAAAAATATGAAAACACTGCATAAAGCACTAATAAGCTGTTCCTTACTAATATGTCAGAATTATTGTAATTAATGATTAGGAAAATGAATGCAACACTGTAATTGATATAAAATCTTATAAATACCTACTCTTAAATATTTGCATTAAGGACAAAGCTTTACAGTTTAGAGTTCACTTCACTGTTTTACAGTGCAAACTCCAAAGAACTGGGTATTAAGGTGGTAAGCATCAAGACAGCTGAACTCAATTGCAATTAAAGGATTCAGATTGATGGAATTATAGGAGACCAATTGTGTGTAAACAGAATATCCAGTATCCATATCAACACTTTCCATACATTAAAATACTTTACATTAAGAAGCAACAGTTAGTAAAGCACCTATAATATAATGTTAGAATATAAAGACACTAAATAAAGCATTAATAAGCATCTAATGCTGCCAAATAACTTCAATGTTGTTCTCTACTTATGTTATTAGCTATGAATCAATATCTCCATAGTGAAGTGTTACCATTTGTCTCTACGTAGGCTACATGTTGAAATGTAGCTCATCATTGAGGTCATCCTGCCAGTAATCCCAAATCGAACTCACTTTAAAATGCATATTATTGTGTCAGTGTCAATTGGCATCCTGTGGTCTCATTGTTTCCCATTTACAGTATAATAATGTTGAGCCTAATGGCACCAGCTTTTACATTAACAGCCACATTATACAGTATTCAGACACTCCTTCATTAGAGCCAGTGGCTGTCTTGTCATTCAGAGAACACCAGTGTTAACCCCTGCTCACAGTACGTCCCAGCACTCCTTCTCAGAAAGGTCTTGTTGCTGTTGCCTTCAGCTAAAGCACCAGAGAAGGCCGACTGCTTCTTATCCTATGTCCAAGCAAGTGGTGGTTCAGATTAAATGGTGTTTCCACTGTATCTTCGATCAAAATGACTTGGACTTATTCAAGTCAGGGAAAACCTAAGATCTCCAGAAACCCCTTCCATTAGTGTTTTATTAGACCAACATCTCCACAGCTAGTGGCATGCATCTGTCTAGTTGTTCCTGATATAGCAAGTCTTGAAGACAATATGGAAATGTAAGTGCATTTTAAGAGTTCAAACAGCGTCTATTGCACAATTTAATAAAAGTGATTGTTCTATATGTAGTGGCCTGAGATGTGGCTGATTTCTGGAAAATTTCATGCCAAATGGCATTTTCTGCATATAAAGTACTTACATCAACCTTACAGAGACCGTAAATATATTTCACTAAAACAAAATGGAACAAACTGTTTTTATTTGCTTTTTAATCTTCCTGCAAAGATCATGTTGAGTAAGAAGCCAGTTTAACAAATGTGATGGTAAAAACAGTCAGCCTACATAAAGTGTCTAAAACCTCGCTAACTAGGTATGATTTTCTCTTGTGAATGTCAGACTCTAGCAAAACAGACATAAGCCTAATCAGTTCAATTTGTAATTTGATAGTGGCTGTCAAAATGTTTGAGATGCTCCTGCATCTCAAAATTAAAACTAATGGATAGAGAGTCGGACTTGTAACCCGAAGGTGAACCTGAAGGTTGTGGGTTCGAGTCTCAGGTCCGGCAGGGATTGTAGGTGGGGGGAGTGAATGACCAGCGCTCTCTCCCACCCTCAATACCACGACTGAGGTGAGACCCTTGAGCAAGGCACTAAACCCCCAACTGCTCCCCGGGCGCCACAGCAAAAAAGGCTGCCCACTGCTCCGGGTGTGTGTTCACGGTGTGTGTGTGTGTTCACTACTGTGTGTGCACTTGGATGGGTTAAATGCAGAGCACAAATTCCGAGTATGGGTCACCCTACTTGGCCACAAGTCACGTCACTTCACTTCACTACATTAAAAAAGGGAAAACAGAGATCAGTTCAGGAAAACCTGTATCCTTTTCTGGACAATATACAGTTGTAGATGTTCAAATTTTGACATGTCAGCTTTTCCCAGCCTGCCACACATATTTAGGAAAAGCTTTGCCTACACTGTCACACTGTACATGGATAACCCTGTATTTACCCTGTGGCCGACTATCTTGTGGAATTTGCTGATTATGCTACTTTAAATATGGAACATCCATTTTCTAATCCTATGAATATATTATCTACAGAGCCTGAGCACAGTTTTGCATTTAAGTAATTTCTTGTGCATTAATTAATTAAACTATTAATGTCCCTTAATCTGGCTAAGGGTTTTCAGCCTAATCTTTATATACATATACACAATAACTGTATTGTATGTGTGATTACCATGGACAAGAAATTCAACATGTTTTCCTGTACTGAGAAAGAAGGACAGAAGGATTATACTGTAAATCTCTATTTTGTCTTCTTAAAGCACCTTCCTTTTTGTATAGCAGTATCTTCTTCTTCTTTTGGCTGATCTCTTTAGGGGTCACCACAGCAGAGCATTGGTCCACATATTTGATTTGGCAGTTTTTTATGCCAGATGCCCTTCCTGACACAACCCTCCCCAATTTTATGGGGTTTGGGACTGGTACTGGAAGTGCACTGCTGTGTGCAACCCCAGTGGCTGGGGTTGGAGTCCGGGCCGTGGTGGTGAGAGCACTAAGGCTTAACCATTAGTCCTCCAGGAACCCCCTTTGTATAGCTGTGTAATACCTGAAAAATATACAGCATACTTGAATCATGGCTAATTTCCGTATCCAGCTGAAACAAGCCATAAAGAAAACAGTCAACATCACAAGCTTTGGTAATTACAGTTCCTGCGACCCATACCTGGTGTTTCGCTGCCTCATGCTGAGTGTTCCTGGGATAGGCTTGGGATCAACTGCTAACCTGACCAGGATAAAGTGGCTACTGAAAATGAATGAATGCGCTGCTATCGCTTTCTATTCATGTTCACATATTTTCAGCATTTTTCTGTTCAGCCCAGTACTGTTGACATGATAAATGATGTACAGTCTGGCAAAACTAGACTTTTTGTAAATCTAAATGTGCTTTGGCCCCTACTCTAGATAGCTCAGCTACTAGCCCTCCATGATTATATCAAACATCTCTATGAATTTTTTTCTCCTCTATCTTTGAATCAGTGGGCAGAGCACTATGTCCTTTCGATTGCATAAAGTGATCTCATGCAACCACATCAGCTTGCTGGACATGAGCTTGCTGGAAAGCCAACAACTCAGCAGCTGAGCCAACAGTATAGCAACAACACTGACAAGAAGGAACTCTAACTGTAAATACAACCATTTATTTCTAACAGCTGGTAGATATTCTGTGTCTAACAAGTCATAGTCTTGATTCCCCCCTTGATTGCTCAAGAAGTGTCATTAACTTTAGTGTTTAAACAGGTCTAACAGACCACCAAAGATTAGTGTCTCTTTCAGGGCATACATCATCCCTAAACATGAATCATCAGAAAGTAGTCATACCCTTATGAAAATATCACATACATTACACTACAACAATGATATCTTAGCAAGTGAAAATATTTTGAATGTGGACAAATGTATCTAATTTCTTATATGAGATCATTATAAAGCAAATGTAAGGTTATTCAGCCTGTTTTTAGGTGCTTTTATTCATTTCAAGTTTTAAATTTTCTTGTCCTCTTGGCAGATCATTTTTGCATCTTTCTGCTTAAATGTTTAAAATGAGAAAAATTATCTGGCAATAGATTATTTCAAGCTTGAAATTGGTTAAAAAAAATGTCTAGCACTAGGTTTAATAATCATGTATTGGTTTATTGTAATCTTCTTAAAGAAAATATTAGATTCATTTGGCTACATTCATACATTGGATGAGTTTTGTATATATATTATTTCATCATATAAGGTGCATTTCACCATGTTGTTCCCCAGAATTGCAAGACATTAAATATGAATTAAACACATCACATCATCTGAATAATATGAAAAATAAAAGCCCAAGCCACATAAAGGATCACATAAAGGATCACACCCAGGAAAACAAAACCACATGCGTGAAATGTGTGAAATATTACATTTGAAGTGTCTAAAAATTCATGAATCACTTTCACTTGGTTTAGTTGCTACAGTGTATAGTCTAGTGTATATCAACCATTTAACCATTTTCTTCACCTCCATATATACTGTATATGCAGGCAGTATTTTTATTCCATATTTTTTCCTTCCTTAATAGTTATAAGCATGCCTCATTTCCACAAACACTGCATAATGTGTATGAGGTGTGTTTTAGACCCTTTCTAAGACATGGTCATTTACACATCTTCCAGTAAGTCAAGTCAAATCAAAGCTTTATTGCCATTTCTCTCATTACAGACAGCATATAATTCCTCCAGAATCACAGTGCTACACTTTCCATGAAACAGTGACAGACAGTGCAAAGTCAATAAATACAGAAACTAGGCTATTTGTGGTAATATTAACTCAGTAGTCAAAAATGTCAGTAGTCTTGAGCGTCCGTATGAACATATAAAGTGACTTGTGTGTGTGGAATTGGCTAGTGTCTCTATTATAAAAGGGCTGACTGCAGTGGATAGAGTATGTAGGATGAAAAGAGTTTGAAATTAAATTGAATGGGCATCAGGCAGATCTGTTTAAGAGTCTAATGGCCTATGGGAAGTAACTGTTCATGAAACTGGAAGGCTCTGCCCGGAAACTCAGTAGACGTCTTCCAGATGTGAGAGTGTGTACAGCCCATGGGACAGGTAACAGAGATCCCTTCCATGACCCAATGATGGACTAGACACTAGACAGTCTTAGACTCCTTTCAACTTTCCTGTCTGAGATGGAGTAGTATGACTACTACTCACTGTCACACTGTTAGTGTGTAGAGGGGTGTAAGCTACTCATGTTCTTCTCAAGTCAACAATCATCTCTTTAGTTTGCTGACATTGTTAGAGAGACTGTTGTCTTTGCACCAGTCCTCAAGCCGTCTCAATTCCTCTCTGTAGTTGTTACAAATTACCCCTTTCTCTGCTTACATGTGATTTGTTCTCCGTTTCACATTTGCTTTTGTTATTGTTTCGGTTTTGTTTTCTCCTCCCCTGTTCAATCATTGGTTGTTGTTAGTTCACTCTATTATCTATATTATCGGTGTCTGGTTATCAGTTAATCACACTGTGTATATATTTCTGGTTTATTTTTCTGGTTCTTGCATGCTCGTGTTTCTTGCTTCTCTCATTAGGATTAGTAATATCCTAATTCCTGGGAGTCATTAGAGTGTGTAAACATCAGGCTTTCACATGATCTGATACAATTTTAAACTTAAGGCTAAGATTCAATATTTCACTAAGCACTGAATTTGTTATGGTACAATACGATATGATACGATTCAATTTAGTAGCCTCCAATCAATGTGTGACCAATAATAACCACTGTTAACCAATGAAAGATGTCTGAAGTAAATTTACTATTACATTACAAGATTAGCATGCTAACTAACTGGCTAATACTGGATGTTGTTTTTTTTTTGCAGTTTTTTTTAATCCCTGCCATTGTTTGACCTCACCTTTCCCTTGAAATCTTTTCAAAATTCAGCCACTGTGTACGGTGCAATGTAAAATATAATACATATGCTACTGACATCAGAAGTTATCAGTGATTAACCTTTGCACTAGCTTTGAAATGGTATGTTAAATACATTAGACGGTTTCTGTACAACACAAAAATGGTTCTTACTATACCATTTAATTAGCTTAGAATTTGAAAAAAATGGTGCAGTGCTAGAATTAAATTATTTGGTTTTGGAAAATGACAGTATTTTAGATTGTTAGGAGAAGCAGCATTGTGGTGCGGCATGTAACGTTCCAGGTCCCTGGTTCAATCCTGAGCTCAGGTTACTGTCTGTATGGAATTTTGCATGTTTCTCTCTGCATCCATGTGGATTTCCTCTAGGTTATACAGTTTCCTCCTATATAACAAAAACGTAAATGTAGGCAGATTGGCTATGTTAAACTTCCTCTAAGTGTGAATGAATACAATGGACTGGTGTCCCATCCAAGGTGGATTCCCAGTGTTCCTAGGATAAGTTCTGGATCCACCGCAACCTTGACCTGGATAAAGTGGATACTGAAGATGAATGTTTTGCATTTTTTGTGATGTGATTATATATGCATGATATACTATATAACCTGTATATCTACTATAAGATACATGTATACTACATGTATATCTGATTTTCCCCATACTGATACATCATCAGACACCTAAACTGTACCAAATACAGAAGCTGTGTAAAAAACTTTCAAGCACAAGCATATACACTTATTTATAATGTCCCTTATGCATTACATAAGGGAATTAACACACAATATGTCCTAGGAGCTAGAATTTCTTGCCAACAAACCATTTGTTATTACTTATGTAACATAAGTAAAGGGTGTTGTTTGTAATAGACAAGAGATAGGCCGGAAATATGCTGTAGCAGAGGCCTGCCAGAAAAATCCAAGACCTCAGCAGCTGTCCCTCACAACCAAGCCAAAACCTGTTCATTAGCACAGAAAGGTGCTGAAAGGATGGCACCAGGAGGCAGTCACGAATCTCAGCTCTCACAGTTTTTGGATGGCCCGTGGTGTCTGGTTTATAAGAGCTGGCAAGGCAAGAATTGCTTGGAGGTGGCACCAATCAAGTACAGTGATTGAAAGTGTTTAAAAGTTACTGACACATGTAATGATGTTTGTCATGGAGGCCTATCGGAGCTGGTAATGGTTGTCACACATTGTTATGACTGATAATGAAGGCTGAGTAGAAGATGAAAAATGTCATTTAAAGAAGCCATGGTTATGAAATATTAATAGGAACACCTGTACACCTGCTTGTTTATGCAGTTACCCGATCAGCCAATCATGTGGCAGCAGGACAATGGATAAAACCATGCAGATGCAGGTCAAGGGTTTCAGTTAATGTTCACATCAAACATCAGATTGGGGAAAAAGTGTTATCACTGTGACTTTAACCGTGGCATGGATGTTGGTGCCAGATGGGCTGGTTTGAGTATTAATGCTGTTGACAAAAAAACATTCTGATCATCTGCATTGCATTGGAAATCATGATTCATCAGCCCAGGCAACATTTTTCCAATCTTCCACTGATGATTACACTGATTGATGTAAACTCAGATTCCTGTTCTTGGCTAACAGGACTAGAACCCAATGTGGTCTTATGCTGTTGTAGCCAACCAGCCTTAAGGTTGAATGTGTTGTGCATTCTGAGATCCTTTTCTGTTCACCATGGTTGTAAAGAGTGGTAATTTGAGTGCCCATAGCCTTCCTGTCAGCTCAAACCAGTCTAGCCATTCTCTTCTGTACATGGAAAATGTGCTTGGTGAAATATAGTAATTCTGATAATAAAGTTGACATTATGTAATGCTAACACCTGCTGCTGATGTTTTTCAAACTGACCCTTATAATCAAGCCCAATCTTTGCCAGAGATTGATATGCAGGAAGGGGATTTCCTCTGTTTCTATAAATCTTTCATATTTACATCCTGCCCTCACCTACATACAGAATTGTACATGAGGTTGTTTGACCTTTTGATGTCCTGCTTTCACCATTTGCTGTGCTGAGGTAAAGGTCACACATGGCAACGTCTGAGCCAAGATTTGAGGATATGTGGATCCCCCACATCATAATCTATAACCTTTCCCACCCTGTGTTGACTACAGGGACAATGTGCACACTTGCTGAATTCCCAGGCTGACTGAGTTAGGTGCACCTGAAATAAGCAGGCCTGTTGGTGTCTTACATCATCTGTAGACACCATCTGTATGCTTTTTTTAATGTAGGGAAGAATGGAAAAGTGGGAGCAATATTATTTATTTAAAGCCCTGGAGACAACACACTGCCTTGTTTGCAAAGCTGATGTAATCCCAACCGGATTTACAATCAAATTCAGTGTAATTTGCAAAGCCAATTCCCTCATCTTCACATAGTGTATTTATGCTGTTTGATAAAGCCTTATGCTGCTCCTGCTGTTCTGTATTATGACTGCTGCACATCTTTTTAGTAACACTGTGTCCAGTCTCCTGTGAGCATTAGCCTTTGTATTATGTTGTTTGTTGCACCATGGACCCGGAGGCATGACATTTTTTTATTCCCCAGTATTCTGGCAAAAAAAAACCATATTTATTAATAAAACAAAACTATAAAGTTAGAGTCCATATTTAAGTTTAGGTACTGAATTAGGTGTTAGGTGTAGGTGTTGAATTACTTAGACACAGGAATACAAAAAACGCTAAAAAACGAAATGCCCCATAAACATATTAAGTGTGTGTGTGTGTGTGTGTGTGTGTGTATGGAATGGGATGTGAGTACACAGGAATTGACTTGCCAAATGAGACATCATCACTTTAAAGCAACATCAATTATTAACACTTTGGTGCACAGCTGTATGGCGTGTCAGTGGGCGTAAGGGATATGCATCTATGTGTGAGAAACAAGGTGACAGTTGTGCTTACACATTTCTGATGTAGAAATTATCCACTCCATAATCTCCCTGTTCCACTCCCAATCTTTGCAATATATCTTACAACAAAAACAGTTCATCATAGACACACTCTATGCACTTACACTTTGCCTTTGTTTGCAGAAATGTATTTGATTTAATTCTGATTATCTGCTATAAAGCAAGATTTTGGGTGGCTGTGGTCTATTTATTAGACTAGCTCAGTTTGGCATAAAAAACACAAACCTGGCAAGCCTGTTATTAACAGTCCTGTCTGCTGCTCCTTCCCTGAGCATCAAGCCCCAGTGGTCGCTGGCCCACGATTGTGCAACATTAAGGGAGGTGAGCAAATTTGACAGCTTAAATCTGTCAAATAGTTACATTTTAAAAATTATTCATCACTCAAAATAGGTTATTATTATTTCAACAGAATTAAAAATGTATGAGCTTATGAATTAGGTATTTATTAAGACTTATTTCAATTCAATTTGATTTATATAGCAGCATCTCATCAGGCAGCAGGAGTAACATGTGTAGCTTGACTGAGAGACAGAGAGAAAGAGAAAGAGAGAGAGAGAGAGAGAGAGAGAGAGAAAGGGAGAGAGAGTGTGTATTAAGTATGCTGTTATCCTGTAGTGCTTTAAGAGGATGTACACTGTGTACAGAGTGGAAGCATGGACTCTAGCTACAGCCAGCCACTCATCAGTCAACAAACCTGAGTGAATGCGTGCAAGTGTGTATGATGTGTGTGTGTGTGTGTGTGTGTGTGGGGGGGGGGGGTGTTGGTTTCACAGCATTCAACCACTTTATGCCCATGAACCCTCCGCTCCAGATCTGCACCTTTACCTAAGAGAAAAACTATTAAGGAAACAGCTTGCCTAAACAAATATGTTTTCAGCCTAGATGTAAAGACTGAGACTGTGTCTGAGTCCTGAACACTAACTGGAAGTCTGTTCCATGTGGGGCTTTGTAAGAAAAAGCCCTGCCCCTGCTATAGGCTTCATTATTCTAGGTACCAACAAAAAGCCTGCACCTTTTGATTGAAGCAGGTGTGGCCGATAATAAAAAAAATCAAACGTTCACTCCTGCATTGCAAGACCATTCAGTGCTTTATAGGTCATTAGTAGAATTTTATAATCAACATGAAATTTTACTGGGAACCAAGGCAGTGTAGATAAGAAAGGGGATATGCGGTCAAATCTTCTGGTTCTAGTAAGTATTCTGCCTGCTGCATTCTGAACTAGCTTGTTTATGCAGCTACTAGCTGGCTGTGGTCCTTGTAGAAGTACTTCTCTCTTGTCAGAATTAAGTAGGAGGAAGTTACTCAGCATCCAGTATCTAATGTCTTTACATGCATTGTTAAGCTGGTGTCTGTCATCTGGCTTTGCTGAAACATATAACTGTGTGCCATCGGCATAGCAGTGGAAGCTAATACCATTTTTACGAATAAATGTACCTATAGTGCTTATTTTTTTGTTTATTTTTTTAACATTTGTTGAATGGCTGATATATTTGGTGGTGGTGCTCTGCCCCACCTGCACCTATGTTTGAGCCACTAGTGACTCTTCAATCTCTTACAGAAGTTCAAGGCCATTTTAAATCAATTGATCCACGGTTATTTGTAAATGTTGCATTCATTTCTTTATTATGATTCTATTTCTATTTGTTACTCTTATTCTCATATCATTTTCTTGTAGATGGCCATAATTTATACAGTATTCTTACATCTCATGGTACAAAAGTCTCCTCTTTTCTTGCTCCTTGATTCCTCTGCGCACATTTACAGAATCAGTACATCCCAACAACAGTGCATTTGATTCAATTTCTGGGTCACATGATGCACGGACATCAGTGTATCAGAGTATTGAGAAGCACACTTAATCTGAATGTGATGCTGCACTATGCAACACAGTCTTCCACTTACACAGAGACTTGTGGCATTGTGTTGAGAGTACTCGGCCTGGGGACCATTTCAATCCTGATATTTGATTGCTTGGAAATTTTATCCAGGTGCATCATGAAGCAGTATTATCATCTTGAATTCCTGACAATCTTCAGTCAGTCTATTGAGTCAGCTGGTAAAACAGTGAACACACTGCTGGATGCACAACTTTTTATAATAGTTATATTTATAATTATTTATAAATATAAATACACTATTTATAACAATCTGACATGTGGCCCACAGCAGAGGGATTTTTTTCATAGGGATCTTTTAGGAAATGAAAATGCATTTGAATGGCATGTATATGTAATATGTATATTATATGAAGTATAATCACCAACTGTAAACTGTGAATAATAAGGCTAGAGAGTTGGCAAGCAGCATTGACTACTGAGCTTTAGCTGGAAACACAGTTTGCTTTGTTAATAATAAAAGTTATTATTGCCTAAGCACTATGTCAGTAGCAGGCAGGTGAGTTGTGTGGCATGTGTTGGGAGCAGCAGGAAACTGAGAATCTGAGCTTTTTTCTTTTTCGCAGTCCCACAGCGTGCATGAAGCTGCCAAGTGCTCTCATATCAGAGTGTGCATTCTGCTGAATTACACCGTCAGCTACACTGCATAACAACACTACATGTCAGTCTTAATGTGGCTATGTATGTCATATACATAGAATGTGGGTGTGTCTGTTTAAGGACTGAAATCATCTCATTCTCAGTTCTGGGTGGTTAGATGGTCAAAAGGTCTTGTTGAAAATTCCTTGCAATGAGTCTAAGAGTAAAGCCTTTCTTTAACATGTATGCACAATATAACCTTGCATTATATTGCAATTGGTGTCTTGAAAAAGGTTTTTAAAAAAAAAGCTAGTAATGTTAGTACACCATTATTGTATTTGTATTGCGCACCTGTTCCTGACTACCTTAAAGTCTTCAGTTTAAATTTTTTTGTCTTTAATCGAAAGACATTTCAGGGCACAAAAAAGTGCATATATTTCAAAAAATTGTTGTCGTTCTTCTTTCAGGATATTTGAGTCGGCACAGATTTTATGCTGGATGCCCTTCCTGATGCAGCCCTCCCCAGTTCTATCCAGGCTTGGGACCGATGCTGGGAGTGCACTGTGGTGTGTAACCCCAGCAGCTGGGGTTGGTGTCCTGGCCGGGAATTGAACTCGGGCCGTGGCGGGGAGACCTCCGTGGCCTAACCAGTAGTCCTCCAGGGACTGCTATATTTCAAAAAATAAAGTACGAAAATAAAATCAAAATAGTGACATCTGCAAACTGTCTTGAAGTTATATGACTGTAATTATCATGCAATCATACAATCTAGAAGAAAAGAAATGAATGTTCTAGGAGGCTGTCACCATCATCCGTTTTTGGGATAAGAAAACGGATGATTCCCTGATTAGGATGTCATTTGTGTCCCACTGATATTACATTTACAGACAAGCACTGTATATAAAGTAAAGGTAACTGTGCTTCACAAAAACCTACATTCATATTTCAGGTACACTTCTGGGCAAAAAAAAAAGAAAAAAAATGGGCCAAGCCCAGAATGGCACTAAGCTACACTACTAAGCTTTTAGTGGTCTTTAAAACTAATCATTGATCAGAAAATTGGCAAGAATTAAACAGATGCATTGCTGAGGCTTCCTGTGCCAACTGCTCAGTTACTTTTGCTGCAGTGAACTGTTTGTTTGGTGAAAAGCCAGAAACAGGGAAATTCACATATATACTCTTCTTGTAAGCAAAGGTAAAATCATGATAATGATTAAAATGCTTGATGTAAAATTCAAACTAAAACATGTCTGGGTGTACAAAATTTTCCAAAAATATCTTCTGGGATGTTTTTTTCTTAAAAGATTAGTCATTATTTGGTTACCTGCCACACCTGATGCAGCCCATCAAGGGCCTGATAACAAGCTCATAAATGGAACCAGGACTGATAGAGCAGGGAGAGATCTACAGTTTTTGTTTAATTCTTGCTAATTTTCTGACCAATGATTTGTTGTTAAGACCATTAAAAGCTTAATATTTTGTCATTTTGGGCTTGGCCCATTTTTTTTGCCCAGGAGTGTACATCTCCCAGCCCACGATGACAACAGTTTACCTTGAAATACAGCATATTCAATAAATACTTTAAAAATCTAATTATTTTTGCATTAATATGTGAATCCATTTAACATCTCATGCTTGAAACATTTGTTTCCATGAGCTGTCCATTAATGGTTATGAAACTTACATTTTAGTTCCCAGAAAAACTACTCATCCATGTTTCCTGAACACACTGACCCCTTAAAATAGTTGGAATATTGCACAAGTCACATGTTGAACAGGAAGTTGCACCATGCAAATTTCCTGAAGATCATGGGAAGAGGAAAATTAAGTTCTCTTGCTCTTTTTTCTTTATTTTTAAAAACATTTTTGTATTATCTGATGAGGTCACTTGGAATATACAGCCATGTTATTATATCATTATAGGTTGAAAGTAAATTATTAATTAAAAAAAAACATTTTAAGTTAATCATTAGAATGTCATTAATGTTCTCATGCTTTTAGCATGGATGCTAATTAACCGCATTTTGTGTTTCTAAAAACTCAGCTGTTACTTTCAACTCTGTTACACATTTAAAAAAAAAAAAAACCTTGTAAAAAAAAAAAATGAGTTGGATGCCTGAGATGTTAAATGCTTGTTTTCGTAGATTTGGTGATTAAGATGATAAATAATAAAATGTATTTTTTAAAAGTTACAAAAGATGAATGGCACAGCAGTTGTGGAATCGCCCATGATTTATTTATTTTTTTTGTGAATTCAGCTTCACATTCATTGAACACATTTGTGGGTGAAGGTCGAAGTCCCTTGAGGTTGGGTAAAAATAAAAGAAGGAGGAATGTTGAACCTATCTAGAGTGACTCAGTGTTTCACTTCTAGTATTTATGAAATTTTCCCTAATGCTGATGCAGTATACAGTACAGTAAACAAGTATGTCATTTGACCTCAGACTGTGTTTTGCAGTGTGGGAGAAATGTTCCGAGTGACCGGGTGTCATTTATTGCGTTGGACATACTTGGAAAGAAAACTATACACAGCACCAAGCCAATAAGACAGCTTGGTAGGGATGATTGGGGGATTGCATCCAACAAGCCCAACAGTGGACATAGCTGGTTCTCTAGCACCCCCTGTTGTTCCAAGGTTGGTATAGCGGCATGAATTGTTCTCATTAAAATCTGTCCCCAGTATCCAAGACTTCAGAGCAATATTTTATAACATGATATTCATACATGGTTTAGTATTGCATATACTCTCTAGTAGAAATATGTTGCAACATTATATTACATTGTGTGCGTGTAGTTGAGTCTTAACACTGCGTATAAGGTTTAATCTATAATAATAAAGGTTTAAAAGTGTAAATGTTACAGTGAAACTAACACAATCAGTATCATGCCTAACACAATTTTCTAAAATTAATCAGAAAAACAACCCCAAAGCACTCTTATCTTATTTTAACTGGCCTGTACTGAATCAGCTGTAAAGATTTGATTAAAAGAGTAGGAGAAGGTTGGCCACTTCAGCCAAACACAACATGAAAGCAGGATCTGTGTGAATGGATATTTTGGATGCTTTGGAAGCTTTCCTTAAGCTAACAGAGCACAATACAGTTAGATCGGCCACAGTAGATATAGAGTGAGTGCAGGAATGTGTCCCTAAAGTAAGTCTACAGTAGCAGCATTTGGAGAAATAATTCCATGGAGGTATGGAGAGAGCAACTGGTATGAATGGCTCAAAAAATACATGAAACACTGGTTACATGCCAGTTACCATGTGGTGTGGCAACTTTTATTAATTAGGGTGGCAACCACAAACTGCAGAACAAAACCAAGACTAGTTATATAAAGCGTTCTCTTTCGTTCCTCAGCCAGTGAGAAACAGTAGGTTCAAGCCCATTATCCATTAATGAGAGACCAGAGCAGTGTGCCAACACCAGGCATCAAAGCTGACAGCCTCTCAGATATCACCTTGGCCTGGCACTAGAGCAGCGAGTGAAGGATCAACAAGGAGATGAAAGATCACATCATTACCACAGCACCTGGATTACTCTTTTGTCTCCATAAAAGAACAGCAGGTAGGATGAATTTTGTCCAACTATTTGAGTAATCACATCTTCAGACTACTTAGATGTTAGCTGAAATGAGCAGTAATTGTTTGATACTGTACATAGACAGTAGATTGTCTGGAACACATTACATCCAAAAATGAAGACCGTGTTTGTTACAGTTTGACCTTTGTTTGACAAATGTACAAAATGAAGGAAGATAACTACAGTAAGTAATACCAAGTATTGTGGATAATAAAATGTAAATAAGATCAATCAAAATACTCTGGATATAAACAGTGTCATAAACTGTAACTAGAAGCTGATTATCTTCATTTATCTCTCAGCAGTGAGGGCTTAGTGCTCAGTAGTTGTACATGCATTATGTAATGCGTTTGTCCTGAATGCTGGCTGTTTCCTTGCCTTCTTGGATCTCTGGATACCAGATGACGTGACACTGGACTTAGAATGCTATCATGTTTCACAGACATCTTATTCATTAGTCATGGTAGAACTGAAATGGGGCAGAATAGCTTTTATTCCCTCTGAACAAGCATCACTGTCATGATCTTTTAATTACCCCATATAAATGCCCAACCATAAAAGTTTGCCAATTTATTTTTTTTTCTTTTTAGAACAGAAGATTCGAGAGAGAAGTGACGGAAACCAGAAAGTTGCCACTTTCCACTAGGCGCATCATGAGACATAGCCAGAGTGTCCATGAGCTGTTTGATAAAGGAAACGGAGCAAAAGTCAGTGTGAATAAAGTGAATAAGCTGAGTAACATGAATTAGTATTTTCATTTAAGAGAGAAAGAGAAAATTAAATGCTGCATAAATTTTTTTTCCACTATAGATTCTTACCCAAAGTAGGACAGGGAAGAGGACACCTACATACTTCCACAGACTGGCCCTGGACAGTGTGATTACCAGCAAAGGAAGTCTCGTTCTGCTAAATGGACCTGATGCTATTGAGGTTCACAAGGTATATTCCAATACCATAAGGAAAATTCACATGGGATTCCCATATCCAATGGGTATTCAGTTGGAATTGCATGGTGAATTGGTATTCACTGAATATGGAATTTTAAGTAAGGTCATGAAGGAGTTTTTGTTGGATGTTAACAGGTTAGTCATTAAATAAGTACTAAAACACAATGAGGTGTGCTGTTACAGGAAAATAATAAATTATGGGGTGGTGTGATACACCCTGATGTGATGCCAACACCAGCATTTTGTATTATTATTATTTATTAAAGTACAGCACATGGTACTTTATATCTGTTTAGAGTTATGTTAAATGTTAGGGAATGTCCATGGAACAAGTTTACTCCTGTTATCACTTACTTTATAACAAGTATAAATAGTGGTTTCTACACCAGTATTTTCTTTTCCTCTTTCTTGAAGTAAGCAATAACAAAAAGCTGCTTGGTTTGTTATGTTACCAAGAAACTATAAAGCCCTGCCCTGAACACTTTCCCATGTCAGGAGACTTGTTTACAAGTTCTTACACTCGAGTTTCCCGACAGGAAAAAAAAATCATCACAGAAAACATCATATCAACAATTACACACGTGTTTTAAAACCCTCAAGTGTTAAAGATATTCCAGTCTTCCATGGTAGACTCAATGGGAATAATATGAATTTATTTATTTATTACAAGGTTTTTTTTAAGGGTCCAATATGAAATCCATCATTTTCCATGACCAAGACAGAATAAGTCATAGTTTATTTGTCTTTATATAAAATCCAATCTAAAATTTGTAAGAACTTGTGCACATTATCTAATTTGTATGAAAGTTGTAAATGGATAAAAGGTGAGAAACAGCTTTAAACAGAAGTTTACTGTATATATCATTGAATGAACTCATTTTTAAGGCCATGAGGTTAAAATTCATTGCATTTGGTCACCAGATCCATTTAATAAATACACACGAGTGTTTTATTCACCAGATCTCTAAAGCCTGCAGGTTTGTGGACTACTATATCGCATAGATAACTCACTGCCTTTTCATCCCAGTTTGCCTCTGTATGATTTTTACAGTCTTTGGATTTTTGATTTTCTACAACACAGCCCAGGAAATTGAGCCAGCTGGTGAATGGAGCCCATCTGACTGATGTTTACCTGCCAGCCATCACAGAAAAGACGTCAAACCTGCAAGCAGCGAGAGTAAATCTCAGCCAGTCCTGTCCACATGTGTACAGCAGCAGACGTCGCAGATCCACCTCATCTGTCATCTCGCAAAGAGCCTCAGACTTCAGTGCTAGAACGGTGAAGAACCAGCTTGCAGCATTTAGTTTTAGAGTTGAAACTGATACACAAATCTTTCCTAAGGCAATGCACACAAGTCAGTGTTGAGATTTGTGTATTTCTGGCAGAACAATCTCAGCTGCACCACTTTATACAATGACAGGCCATTTTTTCTCTGTATATCTCTGTATATGAACAACTTTCCATTAGTCACTGGCATTTTTATTCCGAAGTCTTTGAGTTTTATCCAAAAAACTTTAAAGTTTACGTGTTTATTGCACAGAGTGGATTCAGAATAAGCAATAATAAAGTAGCAGTTTATAATTTTTAGAGCCATCTCCTGCTTTAGAAGTAAATCACAATTGCAATGAGAACATTTACGATCCTTCCCCACCTCCAGAGCAGTTGCTCCTTTCCAGGCCAATAATAAAGTAAAAGGAAACCTTAAATAAAGACACAAGACAGATATATTGCATGATGATTTTGCAAATCTAATTAATAAATTCATTCATTTATTCATTCATCTTCAATAACTGCTATATGCTGATCATGGTTGCAATGGATCACTAGAGCAAATACACTCTACATGGGATGCCAGCCCATCACATTATTGCAAAGTACAGTATCTTTTTAAAGACATAGATTTTTTTTGAAGTTACAACAATGACTGCATCTTTAAATTGGATTTTCCCATATGTAAGACTGAAAAGTGTTTTACCTTTCAAAGATTCAAAGAGGTTTGCCTTAACATTCAAATATCTTCTTTTATTTTAATATTTCTCTTCCTAATCAGAATTATTTAAAGGAACAAAAAGAGTCAAGGAAGTCTAATGTCTTAGTGACAATGCTGTACCTGGGCCAGAGGAAGCCTGGGACCACCCAGGATGACATGAAAGTGCTCCAACAGAAATGCGGAGGGGAGAACATCTGTGTCTTTAAAGGATCTGTTCAGCCTGGAGGTAATAACACCAGACACTGCACACCATTGAGCCAGGAAGTAAAAAATTCAGTAATTCAAAAAGTTCTGAGACATAGCTTACTTTAATACCTGGCATGGAGGACCAAAATGATTGCCCATTTTCCCTAATGTTCTTCAGCTGAGTAGGAAATAATCATCATAATTGTGATTAACCATAATTTACAATGTCGTCTACAGAGCAGTTCCAGTTTATTTCTCAGAGACACCTTGGCTACCCATTCAGTGCCACCTTCTACGTCAATGGAATAATGGCCGGTAGAATAAGTTCATGCTGTGAGTATCGTTACACCCCCGGCTTTCAGCAAGGCCGCAAGAGCTGTTTCAGACTGATCCGACTGAGTGGAGGGAAACCCTGCTATAAGTAAGTGTTCTCTGTAATGCTTTAGATGTACTGTGACTTTGGTATAATACTCTTTGTACATAATGTTCTGCTATTTGAGACCATTCTTGTACTAAGTCTATGTAGTTTTTGTTATTGTCCCGCACTAAAGTATTTCTTTCCTCTGTGTTGAAAATTTAGGTTATTGTGTGTACATCTATAAGACCATAATTAATTTCATCATTATTATTATTATTATCATTGACTGGAACAATGTTGCATTAAATTGAGTTGAAACTGAGTGGAAATTGAAGCTGAGTTGAAGCTGAGTTAAGTTGAGTCCATAATAAAGCTGAAATTGAGGTTGGTCTGAGTTGAACTGAAGTTGAGTTGAGATGAATTAGTGGCCGTTGAAGGTAAATTAGAATTAGTTGATGTTGATTTGTTAAGTTAAGTTGAAACTGAGTGGAGTGGAAGTTCAACTTGTGGTAGGTTGAATCAAATTGAGGACAAAGTTGAAGTTAAAGTTGAGTTTGAGTTGAATTTCAGTTGAGGTTAGGTTGAGTTGAAGATGAAGTTGAGTTGAGTTGAAGTTATGTTGAGTTGAGTAGAGCTGAGTTGACGTTAAGGGGTAAAGTTGAAGTGGATTTTGAGTTTAGGTTGGCTTGAATTGAAATTGAGTTACATTAAAGAATTTAGTTAATGTTGAGTTTAGATGAATTCAGTTGAAGTTGAATTGAAGTTCAACTCGAGTTGAGTTGAAGTTGACTTGGCATTACGTTGGCTTGACTTAAACTGAACCGGAATTATGTGGAAGCTGAAGTTGAGTTGCTGTGAGTTGAATTAAATTAAGGTTAAAGCTGACGTTGTTGAGTGTGAGATGAATTGAAGTTGAGTTGAATTTAGTTTAAATTGAACTTTAGTGGAATTAAAGATGAACTTGATGTTGAAATTGAGTTTTATTGATGTTAAAGTTGAGT
Organism: Pangasianodon hypophthalmus; assembly: GCF_027358585.1. NCBI lineage: Eukaryota > Metazoa > Chordata > Actinopteri > Siluriformes > Pangasiidae > Pangasianodon > Pangasianodon hypophthalmus. Next base: position 8,833,837 of record NC_069733.1, on the reverse strand, counting down.
TGAGTCACTGAATTGAGATGAGTTGAAGTATGATATTTCTACAACACATTTCTGCTAATGTTTCCTTTTATTCCAGATGTGTGAATTCTAGACATGGTATTGGCAATGAACCAGAAGATATTATTCATCACAGTATCCACACTCTCAAATCTCATGAAGGTTGGATGACCTGCATATCAATGAGTATTAACAGTTTTCCCTATATGATCAAAAGGGTCAGTGTGCACATAATACTTGCATTATATTGGATCATATTTGAAATCATTTCTAGGTAACATGGAGTCTTGCCCTTCTTCCCCTTTATTCATCCCTACTGGAATGGAGAGATCTGTACAGAGAACAAGAAAGCTTCCCAAAGATGCCAGCAAGGTGCTAACAGATAGTGAAGATATGAATGACAGCATGACAGAAAGAAAACGATACAAGCGACAGAAGAGGCGTTATGGCCGGCGAAGAGACAGCAATGGCTCTGAGGCATCTCAATACAAAAGAGACACTAGAGAGGATGAAACCAAGTCAACAGTTTTGAATAGCTCAATACCTCATCTGGAAAAATCAAAGAATGTGAAGGAACATGGCAAAGAGAAGCCAAAGACCAGCAATAAAGACAAAGGTGAATATTTTACTTTTATGAAAGTTAATTGGGCTTGTGAAAGGATTGGACAAGGTTACTTTGGCACCTTATCATATCTCTTAAAACTTACAACCACTCTAAGCATAAATGCTATATTTCATTTGATAAAACCCCTTCAGACAAACAGAGGAGTTATGGGCAGTTGTACTTCTTGAAGATTTATTACAGGACAGAGAAGCCCTGAGTAAGCAAATTGGAAAGGAAAAGCTAGATCCTCGGGAATCAAATGGCAAAAGCAGAAACGGGGATAGACTGAGAGACTTCTATGAAGAATGTGTTGAAATGAGCACTGGTCTGGAATCTGGCCTAGAACAACACAAGTGGTTCAAAGCAAACAGTAAGTAAAGAACTGTGGCTTATTGCTCACAGACAAGGTTCCCATTGAGTCATTTAAACTGATTCCCACCGAGTCACTTTTACAAAATAGTTCAATCCTGCAAAAAAATTGTTTTTTAATGTAGCAATATACTTCAGGTACCATGAGAATATGCCAGGAAGACATTTAAAAGCTATGGATCTTCCGAATCTTCCTCATTACTTATACCCAGAATATTTTATTGTCAAATATGGACTACTGTAACCTGAGACTGTTCTTTAAAATGATCACAGAGTTTATAACATTTAGACTAAGACAACTGAACATATTGGAGGATTTTAAGACCATAGTTTAAGACCATAGTTTAAGATCATAGAGTACTCTATTTGTGCTGTAACATCAACAGCTGTTTTTTCCCATTCTTAGAGTTTGAGAGGAATAAACTCAGAGAGCAGCTCACTTTGGGCCCCCACCCTAATGACTCAGCTACTGAGTTGGAACTCAGTGAAGAGAGTGATAATGCTGTCCATTCAAAGTCAGGGAAGCCCAGGACTGATATGAAAAATCAAGGTTAGTATGACAAACTCAACACACATAAATGCCCTGTGTAAAAAAAAAAAAAAAAAACAAAAACACACATTTGTACATTTCTCTGCTACGCTATTGTGATTATTTAACCATGAACTCTATTTTTAGAGATCCTAGAGAATGACGCATTTGAGAAAAAACAAGAACTGCAAAAAAAGGTTGGTTCAACCACCAAAGTGTGGATAAATCTTTTTTTATTAACATTACAGTTTTATTAACATTACAGTGTTATATAATATGTACAAAGCTTTTGATCAATGTGGCATTAAACTAAATCAAAAGCTATGTCTAGCTGAGATCTAGTCAGGAGTGAGTCCAAATCAAAGCAAAGGTCAGTGTTAGGAAAGAAGAGAGGTTTATCAGAAGATAGCTTTGTTTGAACACCTTAAAGACGATGCAGCTTATTGTAATTGCATTTCTCTTGGTGCTAGTGACAACACTGAATCTGCACAAGCAAAGACATTAAATATAAAGGATATAATAAGAGAAAGCAATACTGGAAGTTTAAAACCTTATGTGAGACAATATGCATATGAGAAAAACAAGATTCTGCATTTAAAAGCAAAGCAGTAATCTATGCTCTGCACTACAGCTTGTTTCACTGAAGTAATTACAAACACTTTTTGCTTTGTTGAACCAAGGTTTATTACTCCAAATTTATTTATAGCAGACATGGCGTCTGTGGCCAAAATGAAAATGATGAACATGCATAGAGCTGAGAGGCTAAAGTTTCCTGGCATCAAGCAGGTCTGCTTTTGAATGAAATAAACCAATGCCCCTTTTCCTGATCAGCTGGCTAAATGAAGCAGACCCAGTGGCTTTGTTTTGTAGAAGAGTACATGTTAGTGCTGCATAAACAAAATTTACCGAACTAAACCATCCTTGCAAATACACCAAATAGTTTACTTTGACTTGAAAAATTCTAAGTATTATACATTACCACCATTCATTTAATTGATGGATCCATCCAATACACTAAGGGTTTCACTTTATTAGATATTATGAATGGTTACATTAAGTAGCCAGTAGTAGTCCTATAGAGGTCCCTTTCCATTAATAGATGGGGTACAATGGCTGTCAGTTGAATAGCAAAAAAAAAAAAAGGCTACAGTCAGTTACCTACAAAGTGTACATACACTCACCAGTCACTTTAATAGGAACACCTGCTCATTCATGCAACCATCAAATCAGTCCATGTCACGCAATTATCCAATCATGTTGCAGCAGCACAGTGAATAAAATCATGCAGATACAGGTCAAGACCTTCGGTTTATGCTCACATTCAACATCAGAATTGGGAAATAATGTGATCTCATTGACACTGATAGTGGCATTGTTGTTGGTGCCAGATGGGATGGTTTGAGTATTTCAGAAACTGCTGATCTCCTGGGATTTTCACGCACAACAGCCTATAGAGTTTACAGAGAATGGAGTGGGGAAAAAAACATCCAGTAAGTGGCAGTTCTGCAGGAGGTACAAAATTGTTGATGAGAGAGGTCAGAGGAGAATGGCCAGACTGGTTCAAGCTGACAGGAATGGTATGGTAACTCAAATAGGTCTTTTTTCAATCTTCAGTAGTTCAGTTTCAGTGAGCCTGTGTCCACTGTAGACTCAAATTCCTGTTCTTGTTGACATGAGTGGAACCATGCCCAGCTCCATGGGGGACAAGGGGGCTTGGCCCACCCAATCACGGGATTGGGCTGCCATTTTTAGAAATTTTCTTATGAAATAATGATCCCTATCCCCCTCTTAAATAGTAACACCTGAATGTGTGAATGTTCATAAGAACTTGAAAGTTAGCAGACAGTTAATGATGTAAATGCAAGAAGAAGCCTATAGAAAAGGACCTTTCTTTTAAGTTTAACATTGTAACCCCCCACCACCCCACCCCCAAATTCTGCCACCAAATTCTGTGGCCTCCAACAACCCCCCATCCATCCCCCCACCTCCTTACAACTTACAGCTATGATGTGGTCTTCTGCTGTTGTAGCCCTTCTGCCTCAATGGGTTGTGCATTCTGGGATGCTTTTCTGCTCACCATGGTTATAAAGAGTGGTTATTTGAGTTGCTATAGCATTCCTGTCACCTTGAACCAGTCTGGCCATTCTCCTCTGACATTCACCCAAGTTCCCTGTAGTTAGAAAATGAATGAATAAGCAGGTAACTCAGTGTTTTGATTGGACAAATAAAGACAGAGATACCTTTTAATTTTCCATACACTAATTATAGAATTTCTGCTCAATTCCCATGTAAGAGAATATCTTGCATCAAGATATTCCTTTAATTTATGTTTGCAATATTTGGCAGAACTGAACCTCTGTTGTATTTTTGTAGTATATTGCAGAAGTGCTGTATATTGTACTGGATATTATAGAATCATTGACATTTTCAGAGAATGTGTGTCTATACATTTACTGCAGCTGGATGCTATGCTGGAGGTGTTGAATACATCAGATGAGGTGGAGCTGGTGCTGAGGAATACAGGAGTGACAGATGAACTGCTACTGAGTTTTGTGGCAGCACTGAAGAATAGCCTATCTGAAGTCACATTGGTCAACCTCAATCTCAACCATATCGGACCTCTAGGAGTTCATGGACTGCTGGACCTTCTACAGGCCAAACCAGAGATCAAGGGACTACTGTAAGCCATCAAATCAACTGACTTCTCTGTCAGACTCACTACAAATAAGTTAGTTAATATTATAGATTATGGATCAGAGTCTTCTGAATCACCCTGTAATTATCAATAAACTTTTCTTTTCTGTCTAGGTTGTTTGGAAATCATCTAGGCGATGTAGGAGTTCAGGTCCTGCTTAGTGGTGTGGCTGATCTTCAAGTAAAAACAGCAGCATCACCAAGAATGCCAGTATATCCAAGACAATTCTACCTTTCTGAGCCAAGCTTTGCACTCATAGAGCTGGACTTGGGTGGAAATGGGATTGGCAGTGAGGGACTGAGAGTATTAGGCACCTTTATAAGGTATCACTCCCAGTTGCAATATCTGGGCCTGGCCCAAACATGTTGCTCTAGCATGGAGGCCTGGTATGTCTTTTTTGAAAGTCTGAAGGTAAACAATAAACTCACCCACATCATTCTAGATGAGAACAACCTGGGAGACCAAGGGGTCAAACTATTTGCTGAGGCTCTGCAAATCAATGAAAGCTTGCGGAAAATAGACTTGGACCGCAATAATTTTGGTGAGGTTGGAGGACATGCTCTCCTTGAGGCACTCTCCATAAGCCAGTGTTCTCTCGAGCACTTAAGCTTGGAGCAGAACTACATCAGTACAGAACTGATGAGCAAATTTCAGGATGTGGTTAAGACTAGTGATGTACGTACTACTTTAAAAGCTTAGACCTGGAAATTGTACTCTAAATACCAGAAGACAAACTGTAAAAGAACTGGAGCCCGAGCCTCACTAAAATGGGAAGCTGAGTAACTTTGTGACCTGTGTGTGGGTGGCTTCCAACAAACCCAAATGAATTGCTTTATTCAGAGTTCCATCTGCTTGGCTGTTCAATATAAACTTGGCCCATGAATGTAAAAGTTCAGAGAAATATTTGCATCAGCTCTTGAGTGGGGTTCTTGAGTCCCTCTCAGTTGGAAGCTCGTATTAACATATCTTTGAAGTCAATAACTTGTCTGTAATCCTAAAACAGTAAAATTTTATTAAAAGTTTGTGATTCAGAGACCCTACTCACTGAGGTCAATATTTATTTTACAGTCCCTGACTTAAACACAAGTACTGGCTTTGTGATCATCATGTTCTTTATGTTTTTATTAGGGAGGCAATATGGACAATTTGGTGTGTAATTACTCTCTTTTCCAGTTTGTACTTATTCTTAGTGAACGAAATTGCCCAAACCTAAAGCCGTTATACACATTATACTAGTAATGAAGAGCAATGTTTTGAACTGTATATATATACATATATATATATATCATTGACTATACAGAATCACATATAATTTTTATTTTACTTATAACATTGCTACTGTAAAAGGCTTTTCATCTTAATATTTGATATTATTAGTATAATATATATATATATATATATATATATATATATATATATATATATATATATATATATCAAATATTAAGATGAAAAGCCTTTTACAGTATTTGATATTATTAGTATAATATATATATATATATATATATATATATATATATATATATATATATATCAAATATTAAGATGAAAAGCCTTTTACAGTAGCAATGTTATAAGTAAAATAAAAATTATATGTGATTCTGTATAGTCAATGATTATGGAGGAATAATACACAAAGTAATATTGGGTTTCCTTCAGCTTCTCCAGTTTCCTCTCACCTCCCAAAAGCATACCAGTAGGTGGCTTGACTACTTCAAATTACCTCTATATGTGAATGAGCATGTGAATGTGTGTGTTTACTTGGTGTCTTGTGATGGACTGGTGTCTCATCCAGGTTGTATTCCTACCTCATGCCCAGTGTTCTTGGGATAGGGTCCAGCTGTAAAGTGTCAGCGTTACCAGCTGTGTTAGTCACTCCACTGCTCCAGCACTCCATCAGCTTTCACTGATGACCCAAATACATCTCCAGAGAGTTCAGCAGCGAGACCTGGCGTCCCAGAAGGGATCCTTCCTGTTCATCCAGAGCCACTGGCTGCTCTTCTCAGCAGCTTTGGAGAGGGCTTTGATGGCTTGCCAGTGAGCCTGCCCTTGTACTACAAAAGTACACACATTAAATACAGTTCAATAAACAATAAATACAAAGGAAAGTCCACATACAATACAATAAAATGAGCATAATACAAATACAAAATACACATTCAGTGGTATCTGGTAAAGGGAATGTCAGTTCTGCTTATTTGTTATTGGTGGCTTTTTGGGAAGAGTAACTGCTGTTGGGGAAAAAACTGTTCTGGTTCTGATGGAGCAGTACCATTTATTCATGGACAAATGTAGTGATTTCATTTTAGGAACAATTTTCTGAGGAAGCAAATATGGCAAAGGAAAAAAGCTCCAAATGAAAGAACCCCCTTACAAGATTCACCTCATACACAGACTGAGAATATGTTACAGGGAAGCAAACTCAGAAATCCATTAATCATGACAAAAGTAAAATATCAAAGGATGATTCTGATAAATGCAATTATATCACTGCCTCTAAAGCCTCAAGCAGGAAGACATGCCACTGTCAGTACCATGAAAATGGGGAATTCAGGTTTCAGGTTCTAAATTATTTGATATTGTTACTACCAGCAAATTTGAGGACAGTTTTCACTAGTATGTTCCTCTTCAGCAAAAGTGAAGTGATTCTGTCAACATGCTCTAGAAGTCTTCACAGAAATACAGTCCTTACACCAGACCAAGGCAAGACCCAAGTTTAGTGGAAACAATGGAAAGGTGTTAAGGAAGAGCTTATGAAACTCACTTGAACACACTGGCAAACTTGCAGAAGTCATGAAAATATATTTTAAAAATGTATTTCCCAAAATATAAACATACTAGCAGCCTAATTTAAACCACTTTCATATCTGGCAGCTCACTCATGTCCACACGAAATTTGTCTGACAAGCTTTCTAAAAACAAAAAAAAACAAATAGTGAACCTCCTGTTCATATCTGTACTTGCATCTGTTGACCTCAGTGTGTGTGTGTGTGTGTGTGTGTGTGTGTGTGTCGTTCTTTTTTTAATCTAATGCAAGTGCTTTTCAGCGCACGCCTCTTCTACTTAATAAAAAAATCAAAAGAATCCAAAACACTAAGCTGTTCACAGCTTGTCAAGTCCGAGTTCAAATTTAAGTTCAAGTTCAAAGCAAGTGTGTTGCGTCAGCTCCATTAGCTCCATCTCTCTCTGGCTCACAGACTCTACTGAAAGGAAAACACACATACAGATATAAGTAGGCTGCCAGTAATAACACACAGGTGAGAACAATCACGTGTTACCTGCTTGCTCAACCCAACTGTTCTCTCTGTCCGCAGCCGATGCTTGAATGGTCCTGGTGACATGGAACCAGTGTTGACGTTCCCTGCACCACCTCCCCAGCCAGAGTGGCACACACCCCACACCTCACTACACTGCAGCAGGATCTATACACCATCATAGGTTTTAATATGTTCCTAAAACTTTGGCAATTCATCCCTAAAATCAGTGGATGCCCATTAAGGTGGGGACTAACTGCCACCTCAATGCTACGCATTTGGCCCTGGAAAGTTATTTACACTGACACCAGAGGATATTTGAGAACAACTCCGTGCACACACCTCACCTTCATCAATCGTGCATTTCCCAGTACCCCACATTGAATCAGATTTGTTAGGTTGAGGTCTTCCAGTGTTTCCACTTCTGGGGATGCTGCCAGGTTTTCCTCCACCAGTTGGATGGCCTTGTTGAGGGACGCTGGCTGGTGGCACTAGACCCACTCCACTGCTCCTGCCAGGAGTCGAGTGTTCCAACATCGCTAGATTGAGGATGCCACTAGATGGGTGGCCAAACTGCATGACCTTCAGGGTCCGGAAGCATCAGAGATGTTCTTCCAGGGTCCGGCCAACCTGCCGCAGCACTGCCTACTTTACACTCTGGTACTCCAGTTACATCCATGACTCCAGTTGCATCTGCTGAGCAGCAAGCTGGGCTTCCCCCAACAGCAAGGGGAGGAGGAATAAGGCCCACTCATCCTCAGGCCATCCCTATGCAGCTGCCACATTCTTGAAGAGCTCCACAAAGGCCTCTGGATTGCCCACTGTGGACATCTTTGTGATCATCACAGCCAGGCCGGCTGTAACAACCTCTGATGGAGGAGCTCCAGCTGGAGGAGCAGTTAGTTGTATCTGGATCATGTCTGTCCTCAGCCTGCTCCTTAACGGTGGCTTCGAAGTGCTGTTGTTGTTGTTGTTGTTGTTGGTGCAGGTCGAGGAGGGCCTGATGTTGCATCTGGAATCTGAATCTAAATAATGTATTTCTATTCAGTTATACTCCTAGTAAGAATGCTCCGGATTGCATTGGGGCAACAGTGAGGAGGACTGCAAACAATCATGTCCTGAGGGGACCTGATATTGGGGATGTCTAGATCGTTCATGAGAAATTGTAAGCCAACCTTCATGGTGTCCAACTATACTATATAACTGAAACATAGCTTCTCATGTATGACACCCATTCAAATCAATGTCAAGAATGGGGAAGAGTCACCAATTAATACTAGATAGGACTATCATTCACTGCTGGCAGCTATCATGCATCTGTACTGAGCCACATACAGTATGTGACAGTGTTTCAGTCCAACAGCTTACTATGTGGCTGGCAACATCCATCATTTTGATCTAATGAAATAGTAAGAGAGAGTCCCAAATAGCATTCAGAGGGGAGACCGTAGTACCGTCACATATGATAAAACTCGTGGTTGGCAAAGGCAATAATGATTGATCCATATGTTCAAACTGAGTTCTTTCACTCACATGGGCTCAATTTACATCTCTATCAAAAATCTATACCTCACAGCTCCACGATCCCAGGTTCAAAACTGAGCTCAGGTTATTGCCTGTGTGGAGGTTCATGTGTCCTCCCTGTGTCCATGTCAGTTTCCTACTCTTTCTCCAGTTTCCTCTCACCACCCAAAAATGTGTCAGTAGGTAGTTTGGATACACAAAAATGCCCCTAGTTGTAAATATGCATGTGTATGGTGCCCTGTGGTCGACGGGTGCCCTATCAAGGCAGTATTTCAGCGTCACGCCCACATTTCTCAGCATAAGCTCCATATGCCCCACAATCCTGATCATGATAAAGCTGCTACTGAAGATGAATAAATGTATAATGACTTTTCACATGAAATACAGTGGTCCAGTTTAAAACCTGCTTTTTTATAGTGTAAATGTTTTAATTATTATATGGTTATACACATTTGGAAAAGGTTAATGATTATTTGAATTATTAAAATATTCTTTCCTGTCTTTATATTTCAGGCTACCACAGTCACTGCCTTGTCAGCTCTGTCAGATGGAATTATTATGGAATTTTATTTTTTTAAAAATTTTATTTTAAAAGTGTTTATTCCCTGCTCATTCAACAGTGCTCAGATTAAAGAATGAATTTTTTTCCTGATTTAAAGAGACAGTATCATGTATATCAGTGTCATGGTCGAGAAAGATGCAAGGACGTGCTTTTTATTAAACAAAAGAGGAAAAAAAAAAACAAAGTCAAAACAAGAATCATGAGTTAAACAAAACAAGAGCTAAGGAAATGTTGCACTTAATATACAACAGGCTGCAGGCAGCAGAAGCTTAGCAACTAAACAGAGAAAATACAGAACTTAAATAGGGACACTAATCAAGGGTGAAACACAAAACATGTGACTGTTATTAAGAGGGCCTGTGTCAGAGTCATATAATCTGTTGTAGTCTGAAGGGGCTGATGGGAAATGAAGTCCAAGTTGGCCATCTCATGGCTAAAACTAGCACTGACGTATTGCTTTATTTCTGAAATTTTAAATGCAAAAAAGAAGACATTCACAGTCAATTACAGTGAAATATGATTCATTTAAAAGCATGTACATCTAAATTAGAAGTTGTAAAGATAGTGCTGGGGCAGAACATCTGTGTTGAGTCATTAGATTAGACGATTGCTTTGCAAGGTTTTATTATGGCCCAGGAATAGGGAGCCGTTTTACAGGACCAGGTGTTCTCCATGAAAAAAAACATCATTACTTCATGTTCCCACATTGTGAGATAATAATGCTCCAGTAAACACTATAAAACAAACAAAAGAAAGGTTTCGTAAACATAAAATGAATTTAAACACATTCCATGGCAGCTCCAAACACGAATGGTATAAGAAGTTTTTAAACACAGAAAGTAGATTTTACTTCCTTTATCACAAAACTTTACTTCTTGTAAAAAGGCCCAGTTTCCAGTTCAGTAATGGACTCACAAAATGATAGTGATATAATAGGAATACACTACAGCACAGGCATTGCTCTTCAGTGATGTTACTTTGGCATCCTCTGTGAGTGTTGTCGTTGATGTCAGATGGTCACAGCTGGAATGGATAGAGAGCCCCAGGAAACCAAATACAAGTGGAAAATATTCTAAACATACTTTAGTTTTGCTTTGGTTTTGCTCTTTTGGCTGATCTGACATAATTAAAATTCATACTGCATTGTAAGTGTCAGAAATCATGTAAATTAGATTACTGACTGTACTTTGTGCTGCTTGATGCACTCCACAGTACAAGCTGAGCTGGACCAAAGACAGAAATTCCAGTGTAATACAAAGAGAACATTGTTTGGCCTAAATATCCTAAATATTAATATCTTAAGAGATTGTGAAGGTAGTATTTGTCCCAAAATGTGGATTTTCCTTTAGTTTATAGTGCCATGACTCTGTATAACCTGGGAGAAAAAAAGCAATTCTTGGCAGTATTGAAATCATTCAAGCATATGGAAATAATAAGGATTGATATGCTGATATGCAGAGCCACATTCAATTCTCTTAAGCCTACTTTAGGGTGTATAATCTCTTTGTATATTTTAAATCAGGAGTTCCCAAAATCGGGGTGGCTTGGTTTACAAATCAGGTTGTGAGAGAAACCTTTCGTTTTATGTAAAACTCAATATTACAGATAACACTCATGGTTTGTGTGCTACTATTTTGAACTGTTACTTGGATTCATTCTTCAAGCCATTCAGCAAACCACTTTTAAATTAATAGTGTGTACTATTGTAGTCTTTTTCACTATCCTGACACACTGCATTAGCGTAGGAGTTCAGTAATAAAAAGGGACACATTTCTCAATTCATCAACCTTTGCTAGTTCCCCCTTCTGTTGTTCCCCAATGTAACAAAAGACATCAGTGGAACAACAGAAGTCAAGAAAATGAACATATAAATATGCTGGACACATTTGATGAATATGGATTTACATGTCCTTATTAATTTTAACCTGGAATAAAAAAGTGTAGGGTGGTCAAAGCTTGGGGTCGCAGAAAATTCTTGATATCCATTTGGGTTTGTTTGTGGAAAAACTCACACAATTTGGTTTACGTCATCTGTGCTATACATGCTTTACACATAAACTATATAATACAACAACTGATTCAGAGCATCAAATGTGGAGTTGAACATGCTGTTTAAAAAGAGTAAAAACACAGCATTATGATTCAAATTTCACAAATATATTTTTTGTAATATGTCAGAAAAGTAGTATATACAAAGAGGCAATTTATAAAATAATATAAAATGTTAGCACGTTTGCATAATAAAACAATTGTTAGGCAACTTTGAATATATAATATAATTGTTTTATTTACAGAGTGGCAACATTTCTGTTTCATCAGGGCATGGCAATGGTCCATCATCAGTGTCTTTTGGGGGGTCAGGGAGAGGGGGGTGATGCTGATCAAAGCTTTTCGCAAAAGTAATTTCTTCGGCAGGTTGTAATTGAGCCTGTCTAAATTCCCCCTGGCCTTTAGTCTGTCAGGTTGATCTTCTCCCCTTCATCCCCTGATATGGATCATTGCTGAAGACGTGTAAAGTTGAAAGATGGATAATAAATGGCGTGTACTTGTTTATAAATACACTAGTGTAATTTATTCTGACATTGGTTGTGTTTGTGGTAAGTCTTTTATTCATCCAATATGATTATGCTTGAATTCGTGCTAGAGTTGATGAGAGATCCATGTTCATGAAATTTAGTTTGCATTTTGGAGTGTACTCTTGAAGTAATAAAACATCTTAAGAAAACATAATACGGCATGAAAATGTTTATAAATCTAAAAACAAGCATGTAATCACAAACAATATTTCCTGAAATGAAAGGACTTCTAGTCTTCAGAGTTATTCCTGGCCTCGGATCAGTGAATCCTTCCGTCCTGACACAAATGAGATTTCAATCTTACCTGAATAGAATTCTGTTTGAAGACTCTTTCAACCTCTCGGCCAGGAGCCACTGGGTAATAAGCATGGAGTCTTCAAGGTGTTCCTGGATATGTTTGAGGAAATGTTTTGTACCTTTGAAAGATTTTGTGACCTATGTACAAAGAAGGTTTCTAATGAGCTCCGGGTTTTGGAAAGGTTGTCAGTAAATATAAGCCAATATATTTCCGTATATGAAAAAGAAAAAGATTTCTAACAGATGTATGAGCATACTGGGTTGACAAAAAAGGCCTTGTGTGTTCAAGAACACAAACTATTTTAAAATACGCGTCTCTTTTCGTCATCGTCTCCTAACAGTGGAGTGTGATTACACGGAAAGTGAATCCACCCATTTGGTCAATGGACAGTTGTCTGGGTGAGGTGTGTGAAGAGTTTGGCATAAATTCCACTGAGATGGTCAGCAGGTAGTAGACAACAAAAGTGTCCTAGTAGCAGGCAGCTGGGTAATTTTCGAGGGTGTGTTTGAGTAGTTTGGTGGAGCACTGTGTTTGCAGAGACCGCAACAAGTGGACCTAGTGTCAGGACACTGGAGCTTGTGTTTGCCCCCTTTGAGCTAACTCTGAGCCTTTGGCCCAGGTAAAAGCTAATTTGTTTTGGTCTGGTCAGTATGAGCTGGATGCTGTCAGAAATGCCGCTCTGAATGAGGCTACAGTTCTCATGCTCAGCTTTAAATATTTGCTTTACAAGGGTGATAAATAGTGCAGGTTCCAGCAGCTACAGCCATGGCTAATCTGCTTTTACTTTTCAGAGAGTCCAAGCATGAATTCTTCAAAACTTACCTGTAAAACAACAGATTGTACGTAGTATTTATTTTGTAAAATTTAACTCAAATTTGGTCTCTTAAATGGTTGTGTAACAATTTGACAGAAATTCACTGTTTTTGTGTTGCACTGCATTCTAATGACAGTATGCCAAACAGCAACCACAAGTCTAATAACATTTACAGTAGCAGAACCCAGGGCAGAGTATCAACCAATCCATTCACAGGTTTACATATTGTCAAATTACATTTCCGGAAAAAATGGTTTGATTGCAAAATTTGACTGCCATGTCTTATTTAAGGTTTACTTCCAAACTTTAGCAGATGACACACTGCACACTGCTTTAGTATAGGTGCATAGAAACTAGGGATGTAACTGAATACGAATACATTATTCAGAACAGATAATATGTTCTAAACAGATGTGAGTATGGATATGAAGGTTCACAGGGCATCTGGTTGAGACTAGAGGACTGGGATCCCTTCATGAAGGTGTGAGCGATTATTGGTTAGATATGAGACTTGAGGGACAAAATTAAAAACATGAATGTGTGACACTGCACAATACATTCATATTGTTCCTTCATTCATCCTTAGTAACTGCCTGATCAGGGTCATAGCTTAAACTAAGCTACTAGTTTGTTTATATTTTGGGAAACAGATTGAACTAAATTTGTTAGAAAATATCGCTGACGAGTACAAACGAAAATAATAACTGCGTGAGTGGATTAAAAAAAAATTCCCACAATCATCTCTAGTTGGGACTAATTACAAACAGTCAGAGCTAGAATTCACAGCCCATGCTGACAGTGCTGGCATTTCTACCTCTGTTTTTTGTCAGTGTTTCTAGGGATGTAGCGGTATGGTTCACTTAAAAAGAAAGTCACAAAACCCCCTTTCTGGTTTAGGCCATACATCCTTCAGGTTTAAATCCAAATACAGATACAGATAAGGATATTTGGAGTACTAAACAGATATACTGTAGATACAGATAGTGGCATTGTGCTACACTCCTACTAGAAACCCATGGAGAGATGAAAAACTTCCAAAAACAAAATGGATAAGACTCAAGGCATTTAGAGACTCTATTGCTGAGTGTGTAAAATCATTTTGTGGGTCACTTCAAATACTTTTCTGGAAACCCAGGACAACCAGCTAAAGATAGCCAATGGAGACTCTCGCCTTTCATGAAGGGCTTCATGGTGGGTTTGGATGGAGATAAGAGGAGAACCAGGCACTCGTGACATGTATCAGCCATGTGAGACTCCCATTGGCTGAATGCTGAGACTTCTGAGGAGGAAGCATTATGAAAGTCTGATTTATGAAGCTGTGAGTTAGTTTTAAAAAAAAAAAAAGCCCAGATGATGTAACACCATATTCCCTTCATGTGTGTTCATTTATTCTGACACCAAACAAAGGGTTTTTATTGCTCTACTTGTAATGAATTGTACTTTGGCTATATTTGGCCAACATGTTGTTTAAATTTTATTATGTATAGTTATGGGCCAAGATGAACCCAATGCCTCATGGGAATTTGTCTGTGGTCTGGCATTTTTCAACAAGAACACAATTATATCTGATTCATTATGTATTTTGTGATCATTGGGAAATATCACAGCAGTAAATCATGACTGAAAAGCCACTGAAATGGTTTGTCCATGTCTTTGAGTCTCAAACTTTAAAAAAAAAGCACAATACAAAATTCTAATATCATAAATCTATTAAACAAGTTTTGTGATTGTGGATTCTGAAAATGGTCATATTTTGGTCAGTCTATTTTTTTTTCCTTTGCCAGTGTAGTGACGTAAACTAATTTGCATTAGTCCAAGTATGACCTGAGAATGCATTCTGTGCTTAACTATAAGAGTGCTCAATTTATTTTAACTCCCTACATGAACAATAACTTCTTGAGATTAGCAATTTTTAATTATATGCTGTATGTAGACAGATTATGGGCAACAGCTTTACTAAAGACCCTTCTCAACAGCCAGGAAGCAAAAACCTATTTCCAAACTGCCACCCTGTCAAAACTAACTGTACAAGGGCCAACAAGGGAACTGTATTTTTGAGTTGTCCATGTGTCTGTGCATCTATCCATTCATCTGTCCATCCATATTTCCATCCATCCATCCATCCATCCATGATTCGTGTTAGCACAATATCTTAAGGATGAATGGTTGAATGTTTGTAGGATTTATATGGAATTATCACTGTAACCAGCAGATGAACTGATTAGATTTTAAAATTGAACCAAACAGGATCAAGGTCACAGCAAGGTCAAATCCATGATTTTTTTTCTTTCTTCAATAATTTCCTTCCTGTTTGAAGTATATTTTAAGGACATGCCATGGATACAAATTACTAACAAGAAGGACTAGACTTCTTGGTGGTGGAGGCATCCCCATCAACACCTTTGGTGTCAAGCTCTACTTGTTAATAAAAGTTTCAGAAAAAAAACTTTCATTTTAGCCAATATGAGCAAGGTTCTTCTAAATGTCAGGGTCTTAAGCGGTAGTTTGATGAGACTTCTCACTTTCTTCACTTCACAAATCCACTTACACAGGCCGTGCTTGACCTAAGACACCCTTCTTAACATGATAACTAACTGACAGCAGAATCCTTAAAAACGATCCTATCTGCTGTAGCATAAAGAAATTGAGCTGCTGCTTTTTATGTATGACGTGGTATTTGCATTTTCATCTGTAGTCTACTATGCCCATAGGCATTAGGAGAGTATTTAACTCATATTTTACAAAAAAGTTGAGATGAATTTTAAAAAATTGAACACATAACTAAGTAACTCAGATTTGTGTATTTATATGTCCCTATACTAGCCCAACTATTATAAACAACTCAACTGTCTTAAAAAATAGCTGTTGATGGTCCTGAACAAGTGTGTATTCCAAAATGGATTTTAAAAAAAGGCCCGTAAAATAATTTCAGTCCAACTGTACCGGTTATTCAACTGTAAGTACTGACAGCTACAAAATGACCCATAATACTTATTTTAGTAAAATATAGGAAGCTAATTGTGCCTTTTT
Source organism: Pangasianodon hypophthalmus (assembly GCF_027358585.1). Taxonomy (NCBI): domain Eukaryota; kingdom Metazoa; phylum Chordata; class Actinopteri; order Siluriformes; family Pangasiidae; genus Pangasianodon; species Pangasianodon hypophthalmus. The sequence continues at coordinate 8,817,585 of NC_069733.1, read as the reverse complement.
ATTACTTCTGTCATCCATCACACAGAATCATTTGCATCATTTCTGAGCAAAGACAGATCTAATATTACCCAGAATGTTTTAAATAATTAGTGAGAAATGTGTGAGAAGGCAGGAACAGCCAGAACAACAACAGTAAAGGCAAAGGCATCTCTGCATCCAGACCCAAAAATGCACTCTATAACATACTGTGTGCAAGAAAAAAATATATAAATATAGTGCAGTGTGAGTTGTACAGTGATTCTGGGATTTCAAAAGCATCCACGAGGCATTAAAGTCTATGCAAAATTCTTCAGTTTCACAATGTTTCCCAGGGCTTTGGTTCAAAACTTATTTCTATCTTTTCTCTTTGGAATGAAGTTAGGGAGGAGGGTGAGGCAGAATTGACTGCATGTAGCTAATAATACATTTTGACAGCTTTCTTGCATTTACATTTACAGCAATTGGCAGATGCCCTTAACCAAAGTGATTTCCAGAAATATTTGAATGACATATTATCATGCTAGTACAAATAGGTCAGGGTCTTCTTAAAGGCTGTCAGTCTTGTACTGTGTATTCCTAAACATGCACTCTTGGGGAATTGCATGGGGCAGGGTTGTATTGGTGCGAGAGTTGAATTAAACAGACAAGACAACTGCTTATATTGCCTATGTGAGGGACCACTGCTCCCTCTCTCTCTGTCCTTTCAGTTTCCATCTCTTACAATGTTAAAAGCTCTTGCCTCCGGCCACGTTCTTCGCTCTCAATCTGAAAACTGGCAGTCACACCAAATTTTCATAAAATCCTCCATCAGTTCTATTGCTTTTAGTAATTTCAGGCTCATCTCTAACCTTCCTTTTCTTTCAAAGATCTTAAAGAAAGGTACTGTAGTGGCCTCTGCTGAATGTGTTTCTATTGATAGTTTACTCCTACATGTTCCTACTTATACAGTTCATTACAGAATCCTATGTTTTTCCTACCTCACTCGTTGGTAATTACAGAGCTTGTAATTTTCTCCCCATGGTATTCTACGTGGATCTTTCCTAAGCCCTATTAAAATTTTCATCTACATCCTCCTTTATCATTCAGCTGCGTGGTTTACATTTTCATTTCTACACTGATGACACACAAATCTAGTATAACACTTCAAACCACAGTTTCATTTAGTTTTGCATAGCCAAGAGGAAAATATATTAAATATATAGAGGAAAAATATAGCATTATACATTATATAGTATTAAATCATATATTAAAATCATATGTAGCACTTATATATATATATATATATATATATATATATATATATATATATATATATTTATATATATATATATATATTTATATATATATATATGTGTGTGTGTGTGTGTTAGCCATTCTGGTAAAATTCTGGATATAGACTAAATATGCTAGTATTACTTTATTGTAATATTTATAGTAGTAATATATGGTAGATGTGGGTGAAGTAGGACATTACATTTCATTCAACACAACTAGAGCTAGCAGTTTTCTACATAACATTTTACCATTACTCAAAATATATACTGAAACTTATTTTTGTTCAAAGAGAACTGTGAGCATGTTTTCTTTAGAGAAGAGGACAAATGAACCAAAACATGGGCATAATTTTATTAATTTGAAAACTGGAAATATAAAAATTGGGAGCATGAATAAAGTGAATTGCATGCATGCATTATGATTTTGTGATGTCCATATACTGTACCATGGCCACACTAAACTAAATCCTGCACATAGTATTGTAAATTGTGCACAGGAATTAAAAAAAGATTATTTTCATGGCCTTCCTGGGGCTCCATTGATATTTCATATCTTTTCTTTGCTCTAAGCCTTCGTGATGCAGAAATTCTTGTTCATATAGTTCATCTTGTGAAAAATTCATTATTATTTACTTCCTGCCAAATTAAGTAAACTGCAATATACCCTATTGCAGTTTTAGCTGGTTGGCTGATTCATATGGCTACTTAAAAGTTCAAAAGTACAAAATCTATATGCAGTACTATTGTTATTTTTTAGGAAGCCAGTGTGATCTTAAAAAATATATATCCACAGTTGATGATTTAAAAACATATGAGTAATGTATTTTTAAATCTATTATAAACTTACTTACTTAGACTAGATGCACTAATACAATATTTTAAATACAGTATTAGCAACAAGTAAACAGTAACTGACAATGAAAATTACAAAATGTATATTTCATATAATTTGCAACACCATATACCATCATAATGCATTTATCAAGTACTAAAGTTAACAGCCTTAAACTAACCTTACTTACCATAAAAAAACAGCATGATAAGCAAAACAGACAAACTAAGTTAATAATCAGTTACAGATCAACAAACTATCTTAACAAAATTCACATATGCTTCCAATTGGCAAGAATTGTCCCATTCAAGGACACACTGCCAGTGAGGCAGTATCATATATGTACCTACATGTACTAAATTGAAAGGAATCCCTATATACATGTTCTTTCTAATGACTTTTATTTTAGAGTTCTTGTAATGTAATGTAATGTCTTTGTGTATACATATGTATAAAGTATATTATTTTTTATTTTAACAGTATATGATTCTTAAAAGTTCTTTTTTTCAAATCTGTTGACCACAATTTCAAGAAAATCTTCTAAATTAATGAGATGATAAAGGTGGACTGCGCCACAGGACAACATCTGTTGCCTGGAATGAAAGAACGTTTAGATAGGCTAATATGTGGTTTGTGGCCCTTCCTGGTAGGACCAAAGTGGGGGCAACCCACAAAGAAATTACTTGTGAGAAGTTGATTGATATTTCAACTAAATTTCCTGTTTACACATGGATAAGGATAACTTTTCCTACTCACACAGGAGCTCAGTTGAAGTGGTTATGTGGTGATACTCTGCATACAGCTTTTTATTAAGGCTCAACTTCTCTTAAGATCAGAAAGCTGTGTATAAGTGTAGATTTCCAGAAGAAAACAATCTTGATATTGGACACTAGAATGAGGTTTATTAACAATAGGAGCCAATTTTACAGCACACCAGGTCATTCTATACTAGTCAGTTTTGAGTGGTGATTTCATTGGTGCAAACTTGTATGTTAGTTCTCACAGGGTTTTGATTAATATGATTGAATTTCTGGCCACACCACTGCAGGAAAATCCTCTCATTTCCAGCAGACATTGAACTGATGATATCCACTGTGGTACCAGGTCATAAAGAGCATCTGACTTCCATTATTGTCCACGAGTCTGGAATAAGAAACAATACGACTCAGCTCGACACCTGTAAGTGGTTAAATTGACGTCTGTTGCCTACTTCTTGACTAGTAAGAACATTTTGTACTAGTTTATTTATTAGGCACTCGTGTATTCAAAGAATGTCATATTGCTTTTGAACATCATGAGCAACTAGAAATGGACATTAGATGTATGTTGAAACAAGATGACCTGTAGGATTTGTCCCAGAGTAAGAGAGCATTGACAATGAGCAAATGGAGGTGAGACTGAAGCAGCCTTCCGACGTGCATCGTGCACCCTGCTCAGGTTCAGCACTCAGATGTGAGAGCCCTCTGTGTGTGACGGAGGGATCTGGTTGCGTCGGGCTGAATTGGCGCTCTGTTGGGGCTCTGCTGCACACTCTCACTGCCTGTTTGTTGAGGTCGGGTCAATGAGGGCTCTATTCAGAAGAGGAATTTCACAGTAAAGGACGGCACTGGCACACCCGAGTCATGATCAGGAAAATGTAGCTGTGAGCCAACTCATGAGAAAATTATCTGGATCATGTCCAGTCATTTGTTGTAAGGGTAACTGGTCATTCATCATGAAATGCTGTAATGATGTGTTTAAGTGTATTTATCAATCAGTTATTTTTAATCACAGGTTTATTACCAGGCTCAAGTACATTAAGATTCATTTCACATGTTTAATTTTGGATATGAGCAGCATGGTGGTGCAGCTGGTAGCACTGCCTCCTCACAGCTCCAGGGTTCCCAGCTCAATCCTGACTTTGTGGAGTTTTGCAGGTGGAGTGGCTACACTAAATTGCCCTAGGTGTGAAGGTTACTTTTTATTAATTAATTTCTCTGATTTGAACATAGCTTACTTTTATAGGTAATCTGCCAATTTACATATATAATGATATGGCAGTAGTTTCTATGCAACATACATGATGATACAACAAACAGATTATGTTACCTACGAACAATAGATTATACTACCTACGAACAACAGATTATGTAACCTACAAACAACAGATTATGTTACCTACGAACAACAGATTATGTAACCTACAAACAACAGATTATGTTACCTACGAACAACAGATTATGTAACCTACAAACAACAGATTATGTTACCTACAAACAACAGTTTATGTTACCTATAAATAACAGATTGTTACCTATAAACAGTTTATGTAACCTACAAACAACAGATTATGTAACCTACAAACAACAGATTATGTTACCTACAAACAACAGATTATGTTACCTATAAACAACAGATTGTTACCTATAAACAGTTTATGTAACCTATAAATAACAGATTGTTACCTATAAACAGTTTATGTAACCTACAAACAACAGATTATGTAACCTACAAACAACAGATTATGTAACCTACAAACAACAGATTATGTTACCTATAAACAACAGATTGTTACCTATAAACAGTTTATGTAACCTACAAACAACAGATTATGTTACCTATAAATAACAGATTATGTTACCTACAAACAACAGATTATGTTACCTACAAACAACAGATTATGTTACCTATAAATAACAGATTGTTACCTATAAACAGTTTATGTTACCCATAAACAAACATTTATGTTACCTATAAACAACAGACTGTTACCTATAAACAGCAGATTATGTTACCTATGGGTATAACTAACTTTTTATATATAAATCTAGACAATCAGTATAAAAAAGGTTTTTACCAACAGCAATTAGCTGAGCTATTTTGGTCCTGTAAGGAGGAAAGCTTTTAGGCTCCTTCTGTATGTCAATAAAGGATTCGAATGAGTTTTTTTTTCTTTTTTTTTTTTTGAAAACATTAGTGTCAAATGAAAGAATGAGAGCTCATTTTAAAGGAACCGTTGAATGAATGGCTGTTTGTAAGAAGACACACCTTCTGAGGAACTTGTAGTAGCAGAGGCGAGCGGTTTGTCTTTCTCTCAGTCAGCTGAGGGCGACAGAGGGAGGCTAGCTTCTCCCGCGTCCCAAATCTCCCTCCTTCACTTTACCGTCCTTTGGCTTCAGACATCGACTTGCGAGCTTCTTGTCTTTTTGAGAACCATGTCTTCACCAAAATGGACTTATCTTTTTTTGCTACAGTCTTGCGGAACGCTTGGTTTCTCATGGAGTCCCCTATACCGTGGCTAGTGAAGGAACCACCTCGCTTCGGCACTCGGGAGGGAGTACGAGCTGTAGTCGCATACTAGCGCATGCACTTCCACACTTTTCCGTTAACTTGAGACCCTCGTCGAGAACTTAAGGGATATTTGGGCATGGAAATGCTTCCCACAAAGCTGTCATGTCTTGGCCGTAGTAAACCCTTTCAAAAAAGAATGAAGTAACCGCAATGGAGCCGGATAATGCCCCGCACTCCAAACTCAGACAGGCTGGAGTCGGGGGGTGAGTATACTGAATACTGAAATGAATCAATATGAGGCATCATCTCATATCAGTGCACAGTCTCATGTGTACACACTTACACACTTACACTGCCACTGCTGTCATATAGGATCAAACATCAGCGGAGTGGACAAAGGGCATGAAGTTTGTTTCCAGTGCTGTCAGATTTGTAGCGTCCGCAATGAATGAATGAAATGTAGCAGAGCTCAAAAAAAAAAAAAAAAAAAAAAAAATTCAGGTCACTCATTTGCTGAAGTGAAGTTAGCTGCTCTATCAATAGCATGTTGAACATTTCATCCTGGCATTTTGACATTTTCTCCAACATTTTAAATTAATTGTAATTAATAAATGAATTAAATTTTGTTCCCTGGAGTGTACAGAAAAAGAGGTACCAAACTGTACTCTTCCTTGTCCCTAGGGTGCTGCTATCAAGGTTACACCTATGTATCTTTATACCTTTAAGGTACATAATTGAGCCACCCTTCAAAGTTTTAGTCTAAAAGCTAATTAAAGTTACACTACATGCAAATTCCTGAGGTAAAAGATACACACTAAAGATATATAGGCCTACGCTTGATGGTAACACCCAAGCGACAAGGAAAAGTACAGTTTGGTACCTTTATTGTTTGACAGTGTAGGCTTCTGAAGTGCTAGTCAACCTGTGAATAGTCTATCATCTGAGTATTAGCTTCACAACATCTTTTTTTATGGCTCTACATTTGTGTTTTTCCACATTTCACACATTTTTTTGTGTTATGAAACACAAGAGCACAGGTTAAATATGCCTACTGAATGAACATTAGCAGCAATACACTGTTCTTCAAGCCCCACTGTTGTTAAATCGCTAATGGTTTCAAAAGTTACTTAACATTAACTTTCTAAAGGGAGCCTTTTCTTAAAAAAAAAAAAGTCACTCTATTGAATATAAAACCGGATCACTCTATTGATCATTGAATTTATAAAACTCGGATCACGTTATTGCTCTTATACCACTTTAGCTTTGTAGTATCAGTCAGATTTAAGCACCCTGTTTTGATCCTGAATTTCCTTTGGCAGTCAGGTAGGCGTGAGACTGCGGGAAAAGACATGGGGATGACTGAACAAAAGTGTATACACCAGTTTCCCAATCCCCAGTGCACATTTACATGTTTTCCTGCCCCAAAGGTACAGGAGACAACTCATCAGCTAATGAATAAGCCCTTCATGTGGGTGTGTGAAAGGCTTGTTCATTAGACAGTTTTCTCCAGGACCTGGAATGGGAAACGTTGGCAGACAGCATGCATGAGGATGTGCCAATCTCGAAATTACTTTCCATACCAACTATTAATGTCTCAGCTAGCTAATGGGAATGGAAAAGCGACGTGCTGTCCAATTTTTTTTTCACTTGAGCTTTGTGAGATAAAGCTTATAGATTGCAAACTTAATTAAAGACATTTGCTCCATAAAGTGCAGAGCATTGGCTCACTCTTGGTCATTTACTAGGTCACTGGTATGTTAAAATACCTGTTCTCAGGTCACTTCCTCTCAGTTTCACTCTCAGTAGGAGGCAGCTGATCAGTTTCTGGCTGCACTGTGAACAGCAACAGATGTGAGGAGTTTAGAAAAAAGAGCTGCTCTCACTATTGGCTGTGATGTTGGCCATGTGCTATAGTATTCTTGGAGAGTCGTGGACAGTGGCTAGTCATCTGAATAAGTAGCACTGCAGTCCAGGCTGGAAGAGGTTGCACTCAGGACTGTTGCTATATTTGGGATGAAGACAGAGCTGCTGCAAAGTACTGCTTTTGGTCCCTTTGGCAAATTTTGGACACTTTGTCTTTTGTTTGGTTTTATGAGGCACTTTATAAAAGCAAAGACACCTGCTGCTAGCATCCACGTATACTACTGTTGGCCGGATTGGCTGTTGTTATCTGAGTGTGACAGGAAGAATGGGTGTAGATGGGCATCATTAGAGATATTTGGTGTTTCACATCTAACCTGAGTATTACTACAGTCGTCATGCAGATACAGTATATACATTACCATAATACACTTTTATCAGACAAATTCCTGCAGAATGTACAGCTCTTGTGCTTAAATTTATTGTAAAACGCCAGAATTATAAGAAGCTAAAATTAATACATAAAATAAATAAAAGAGGCACTGACTGATATTTTGAGCTGAACCATATGGGGACTCAGTATAGTTCTATTTAACACAACATAAAATTAGTGTTTTTTTTTTTGTTTGTTTGTTTTTTTTTCTCAAAACACTGGTTTCGGAATTATTGGCACCCTCACAATAAACCACCTTGGAGAGAACAGCACTGAGCTTCTTCCTGTAATGTCTTGGGCTTTGCCTATGCGGAACATTTCATTTCAAACTCTGTTTTGTGTTTGTGCTTCTGGAATGTCTTCTTTAATTCAGACCATAGGTTTTCAATAGGCCTTAAAGCCGCAATCTGACATGGCCTTTGCAGAACATTTTGTGTTAATCTGGAGGTATGTTTAGGTCCATTATCTTGCTGAAAGGTTAATCTATGGCCAAGTCTTAACCTCCGGGCAGAGAAAAATCATGTTTTGACCTAAAACATCCTCGTACTTTCATGATTACTTTTCACAAGAGCCTCTGGACCAGCAGCCACAAAACAGCTCCAGCCTCCTTCTGTTGAAACATAATTGGGTTGATGATAATTGGATTGTTAATCAATAACTTCTATGCCAACATTACTGTCACTAAACATTAAACAGCAGCCTTTAGAATTAATGTACCAAAACCCAAACCAAATTGGACCACATGATTTATTTATAAGTCCTGTTTATAAGTTCTTGGATCTGTATCCTGAAGATGGGAATGATTTGCAAGCTTAATTGTACTTACATTAAATATATTTGTACAAAGTTACACTTGAGTGATACTGTGTATTCTATGGTTTGGACGTTACTGCTGCTCGCAGCAAATTTAGATAATGGGTCACTGAAATGAATGAGTTGCCATGTCAGATCCAATAAACCTTTGAGAGAGGACGAGACCAAAATGCGATTTTAAGGAAAAAAAGGTGAACACATTTTATTTTCATTCCAGTTCCAGGAACAATCATGGAAGTGCGGTCAAAGTGACTGGAATAGGACTTTGCTTGGGGCTGACAGATGATTCTGCTTTGGGTTAGAATGTGCAATGCTTGTGCAGTTTAGTTAATTTAGTGTCAGGGTTTATCCAGAAATTCTTGATCAATGAATAACTTTAATTTTTTTCCACAGGAGAATCTTATTTCTCTGCACGGTCCTCTACTGTACTTGCTATCTAGGGTTGGCCCAGGTACAGTCTGAAGGTAAGTCTTTTTTTTCCCCGTTTTTTTTTTTTTAATCACTTTTCATATACCGTATTCACATTAAGTTGTATGTAACTTTCATTGAAATTTGTGATAACTTCATTTGTGTACCTGGAATTCATATACTTTGAAATGAACGTAGCTGTGGTTGAAATGATAGTTTGGTGTAGCAGTGTGCAGTGGGTAGCTTTACAACCTTACAGCTCCAGGGTCGCTGGTTTGATCCTGAGCTCAGGTTACTGTCTGTCTGGAGTTTTGCATGTCCGCAATGTTCCTGGATCCACCACACCCCTAACCAGGACAAAGCGATTACTGAAGATAAGTGGTGTAGCTTTGTGTATTTAGGATAGCTAAGATAATTTGATGTGCTTAGTACCATCTTGGTGAATGCAATTAGTAATCAAAAAGAAAAACTTTTTTTGCTCTCAAAATTGGCCATTGTTCTGTGTTACAGAGATAAAGATGAGCACTGTGGACTCTTCTGTGATCATGCAAATAAGCTAATCTCTAAAATTACAAGTTTATTAAAGTTTTCCATGATTCAGAGGTCAGACAGGCAGCCAGTGCTACTGTTTTTCTGCAAACTACTGTGGTCCACCTTTGCCAGTGCTAACAGTGGTTTGATTTATGCAGAAGCCTCAGATCAGGTCTGCTCTGAGTCTGTTTGTTTAACTTAGAAGCTTAAAAAGCCCTCGCTTCAGCGCGAATATGCTATCCATCCATCTCAAACTCACCTGAAAGTAGTCTTGTGCTCAAATTCAGATGGCAATAGGGAGAGCCAATGTGGATATTTCTGCATTTGTGGCCACAATGAAAAACAGTCCGTGTGGAATTATTCTGTGGCTCATTTAGAGGGTTAGTGAGGAACTAGACAGGCCAAGTCAAGATGTTTCCATATTTCTTTTCAGAACATGGTGGCGTTAACCATGTTTTTTCACATAACTTAATTACTGTATATTTTGTGCAGATTAGTAGCTAGTAGTTAGTGTACCAACATGGTACAAGTCTGGTTAGAAAATGTAGAAAAGTTCTTGAAAATTTGACTGACATGTTTGCTCATGTTTGTTTTAACCTTATGTAGGAGACTTTAATGGCTTAATGGACTTCCTGCCACCCACTAAGGTTCACTCATCTCCACATCTGTTCTTTGCATACTGTATCCCATGTGGGGGGGTTGTATCATCCATTATAATGAGCATTTGGCTTCGCTTATCTCTAATGTACTGTATATTCTTACTCATATGTCATATCTCCAGTAGTAAAGTAGTTATTGTTGACTCACAGCTGATCAAATGGCAGACCACTAATTGCCATGATCATGTAACATTTCATGCCCAGTTCTGTTTGTTTTTTAAATATCTCTGTGAAACCTAGTGGAAAACCTAAGTCATGGCATCTTAAAGCAATTAACAGAATTAAAATGCTACCACTATAGGCTTTTATGTCTAATCCTGATGTTCAGCTCATGAAAGACGCTTTTGTTCTGCTTGGAGTGTAAGGTTGATGTGTTTTTTCCATGTGTGGGACAGTCCATGGAACATGTTCTCCCACTATTGACCGAAATTTCCCTATTGCCCACGACCCCCAACTCTGCATGACTTATGATAAGAAAGTCTTTGTAAACCATGGCTAGGGAAGGTTCTAGAAATCCTCTTTTATTGTTAGACATGGCTTCAAGATGAACAATTTAACTTATACCAGTTTAAAAAGCAGCGAGTCCTCAGTTGTGACTGAAGTTAGTGAAGATATACAGAGTGTCTTTGTGTTTTTGGTTTCTGAGACTTGGAGAGCTGAGCTAAGCAGTTCAAATGCGGTCTTTACTTTCCAGTGAATCTAGGGACTTTCTGTGGAACATTGGTGTCTGCAACTGGACCTGCAGCCCAGATGCTCTTATGTCTCCTCCATTGCCTTTGGAATATGTCACGTTACCTATGACCCATTCAGACAGAACTCGCCGAGTAGTGCTGCGAATGTAGCGTGCCTGGCAGCTTTCCACTCGTTTGTTTGACTGCTAATTCCTGTACTGAAAGTTTTGCTTTCACAATAGAACCTGCCTTACTTGATATCTGGATCATGTCTTATACTTAATAGCTATCAGGTGTTTCTCAGCTGTCTGGCAGATGATATTTGTCATCTATTTCTGGATTACAGATGATAAGCGTTACTATCTTATCATTTGCTCCCAACTGGAGTGCGTGCATGAATAATTACCAATACAGATTTTATCATTGTTTCTGTCTTTCTCTCTCACTCACATGCACACGTTCCTCATTACAACTGACCAGTTTATAAATGGACTTTGCCTCTCAGGGTGGCCTTATTTGAGTCTGTTATGCTTGAGGAGCTGTAAGGCCAAAATATATAGCTGTTACATAATCAACTGACCATCTGTTACAGATGTACAGTGATGTATGAAGAAGGGGAAAAAAATGATTCTGTCTTTTAGTGTAATTTGCATCTGCCAAGTTTGTCTCATGTTACTTTACTTAGGCATAATGCCATATTTGTTTTTATTTGAAATGACTCGCTGGCTACCTACGGTCAAATGACACTGACTTCTCCCCTCACTGAGTGGTAGAACAATTATATTACTCCATTTCCATAGCATAGTTCTGTCTCCAAAACTGCTGACTTGGCTGAAATTCGTAATTATTACTGCCATATAAAGCTGGTGCTATATTTATTTAGCAGAATATAGGTTATATATATATATCACGTCATATTTTATACAGCAGAATAAAGTTGATATATTTCAGCCAGTAACATCTTAAGTGTTGTATGAAAAGTACTTTACACTTCACACTGTCATACGTCATGATACTGCACACATGCTTTTATTAAAGCTAAGGGTCCATATACTGTATTTTAGCTGTAGCTGTGCTTGTTCCAAAATCAGCTTCACTGGAACTATATTTATTATATATTTCCTTTCAGTTATAAAGGTTTTATGTAACGTCTGCCCCCCCCGGTTTGTTTTTCTATTTTTTTTTTTTTTAGATGTGGATATCCTCCAAAAGCTGGGCCTGGTGGGAAAACGACCTTCATCAGGGACACGATCCACTCTGTCAGGCGTCATTCCCTTCAAGTCAGGAGTTATCCTCACCCAGCGGGTGCGAATCGAAGTGCCTGTGAACTCCGTGGTGCCAGTCCCGTTGAGCACGGAGTTCTCCCTGATCTTCAGCATCTGCTCACATCGCATCAATAATGCTTTCCTCTTCACCATTGTGTCAAAGAGGAAGAGACTACAGCTAGGGGTGCAGTTCATCCCTGGGAAAATTGTAGTCTATGTTGGCCAAAAGAACTCTGTATATTTTGATTATGACATTCATAATGGCCAGTGGCACAACCTGGCTTTGGGCATCCAACCCCAAAGGGTCACTTTATATACTTCTTGTGGGAAGACAAGTGTACATGCAAATTTGCATTTTAAAAATGAGGAAACTCTGGATCCAGAAGGCTCCTTTCTTTTAGGCAAAATGAGCCAGAACTCAGTGCAGTTCGAAGGAGCAATCTGCCAGTTTGACATACATCCTTCTGCCAAGGCAGCTCACAACTATTGTAAGTACATTAAAAAACAATGCAGGGAAGCTGACACCTATCGAGCGAACCTACCGCCACTTTTACCGCTGCTGCTCCTGGATCCCAATATCTCCGTCACTCTACGGACCCCGATGACCATAACTGAGCTAATCGACAAAGGTTTTACTCCCAGCCTGTCACAGGATAAAACAAGGATTAATGCTGAAATCTCAGGAGGACTTAATACGTCCATTCAAATGACATCCCAGTATGGTTCCTTGTCTCTCTCTGTGCATGGAACGGTGCCTCCAAGGTTGTCCAGACCAACTCTGCAGATTCCCACACAGGCCAAAACACCAACTGTCACCCCCCTCCTTAGGACCAGGGCATCCCCAACATTCCCCAAGCCCACCCAGCAGAGCAGTCCCAAAAAGGGAATAACTATAAAACCCCATAAATCTAAAGATAACGACATGCCTGTGACAGCAAAACCAACCAGAAAGAAGTTAGAAAGTGTTCAACCTTCAGCAGCGACCAAACCTACCAGTGTTTTGCCCAACTCAAAAAGGCAGCTGACTACTATAGCAGTGAAGAGATCTGTTCCAGAGGTGACCACCTTTCGGTACTCCAAGCCAAACTCTTTTGTACCTGTCACCCCTGCGGCCACAGATGGGCTTCAAACATTTGACCTGGAACCGACCCAGTTTTCCCTCCTGGTTGGACCACCTGGACTAAAAGGAGAGCCAGGACCACCGGTAAATTATTATGATCTCTGTAAAAATAAACAAAAATGTTTCTTTGCACATGGTGAGATGTAAAACGATGAAAGATTGTGTTCTTCATTTGGTTTCCAGTCAAAAAAGATTGCGCTTAAATATTTGTTTTTAAAATGTAGGTATATCTTTCCATGTTCGTTGTTCCTCTGAATGAATGGAAAGGGTTTTCCCCACGAGCAATGCACGCTTATGTGAAATTTCCGTTCTAACATTCTGGTTAGAAATGATCTGGCACATAAAAAGTCTTCATCAGCCTTTGGCATCTCTGCTGGAGGATTGGCATCCAGGTGATAGATTCTTTGGAGTGTGAGTTTAGGGAGAATGGAGCGTTTTGAGGGAGGGTCAAAGGTAAATGAGCGTAGGTACGAGCAAAGATCTATGCATAGACATCAGCAAACCTATCATCTTAACTCTTATTCTACCCCAGCATTATTAAATTCTAAGATCTGTTTGGTGAGAAGATGTTGATTAATTTTCTGTAAGAGCAGCTCTGACAGTAGTTCAGGTGGGGATCGGTTTATATTAATGCGCTTGTTCTAATATTGTTCCTATAGTAAGAACTCATTCACGGGGGCTTGTATGGTGGACTCTCCACATAACCTGTGACTAAGAATTATTTAACAAAGAAAACGTATAATTGCTAGTATCACAAAGCGTTCTCTTAGGAGATGTTTATTTAACATTTACGGAAGAAGCCTCAGGTGTCAGATGTCAGCGCTTTGTAATAGTTATACGTTTTCCACCACAGGAGAATCTTCAGGCCAGGAGTTTGCACTTTCTGGTTTCTTGGTAATATAGCAAGGTGCATTTTTTGTCATATTAACTCCGAGAGAGAGAAACAAGAGAGGTTGGTGAGCGAACAGTAGTTTAGATCTGATGCTATGTAAGTGATAACAGGAATTAACTTGTTTCACGTACGGGCCAAAACATTAAATGTAACTATTAACGGTTGAAAAGCATGATGTGTCATTCATTAATAAATTATTAATTGTAATCGTTAGCAAATTGCTGTGGTCTAAGAGGAGTAAAACACAATGGGGCATGCTGTTATGGGAAAATAATCCACTTTGGGGTGGTGACGGGTCGTATCACACCTCCCTATCATTGATTGCTTTCCTGAATGATGTTTTGGATGGCTACAATAATAATAAAATAATTTGTTTTGGTTACCATCATCAGTCTACCAGTCTGACGTGAAGGTCAATACAGGACTGTGACCTTAAAGTATACTTTAAGCGGTAGGGTTTCTTCCTCTATGGCCATAAAATGATCAGTTGTAATTGCAACATCAACATCAAAACCCTAGGACACAGGACCTCTCTCTTGAAAGTGCAAAATGTTAAAACAGCTTTTAAACCAATAATATATTCGACTTACAACAGACAGTTGACACTCCATGGTATGTAGATCATTTTTTCCTACCCCAAAACCGTGTCTTATGGTATCCAGATGGCAGACTTAGCACTTTGCTTATTTTTAAGAACCTGTGAAATGTGAATTACTGGCCGTGGCCGTGTGTTTTTAAGGCCCGTGGTGTTCTTTACCGTTGATATTTGGTGTTGGTTAGATTAGGTATCAAGCAGAACATAACCCCAATGCAGCACTTAATAAGTTGATTTGCTTTGGAGGACTCTTTCCAGTTTCAATACCACTCATTAAGCATGGTTTCAGCAATGGAATAACATTGTCTGGATGAAAAGCGTGGTACTGGCCTGGATGGAAACTTCAATGGTGTCATCATTGGTGCATTTGAACATTTGGTGGTCTTGGTTCGAAGCCCATCTAAGTAATCCTGTGAAAATTGTGCAGCATTGACTGGTGATGTATCTGGCTATAGGATGCTTACACACATTTTCCCATTGTTAAACGATGAGCTCACTGGGCAGAGGATTAGGGAACTTTGAAGGCCGTGGCGACCACCTGATGTTACACAGCCTAAACCACCACGACGTTTCTCTTAACACTGACACTTAAACAAAGTGTGAGGGAATTTGAGCTTTATGGTACAACATCTAACGCTGTAACAGTTAGTGTATGACAAGGCTAAAATTATAACCATAGTCTACACACCTTCCAGTTAAGGTTTATCAGATAGAGGGATGTGTGTGTAAAGTAGGCCACTGCTTTACATCCTGACTTACCTGTCATATTAACTATGACCAATTCAGCGAGAAACAGATGTTCTCGTCATTGTGATTGGCACACAGCTGAGTGCTTACTGCTGGAGAACCAGATTCCCAGAAAGAGCAGCTACTGTAGGCTGGGTTTTTTCCCCCGTCCTAATCTCTGCATTTTTTCATGGAGAGGGAGAGAGAGAGAGACAGAGAGATATCTTAATACTGTTACTCCAACGAGGAACTGTGCCACGTGGAAGAGGGTCGGGGGCTGTCCTCTTTCCCTCCCTCCTTTCCCTCCATTCTTCCCTCCGTCTGCAGATTCTACAACATGGAGCTTGTTAGGCAAACCTTCAGCATATCCAAACAGTTCTTAGCTTTACTTCTTGCATGCATCATGTAACATTTGTTACATGACTTTCAAAGGTTTGAGCAAAATTTATTCAGCATTTTAAAAAAAAAAAAAAAAGGCTGATAAGTAATAGACTGACTATAAAGTGTGTCAACCCATGGGATTTTTTTTTTCTTTTTTTTTCTTTTTTTTTTTTTTTTTTTTTACTTAATGGAAACCAGGAAGTCTGTAAGCATTGAGAACTTTCCAGATTCTTGCTACCGATGTTGAGAAATATTACCAGGTATTGTTTTGTTTAGAGATGGACAGATGGAGAGACATAAATTTCACAATGTTGTAGGATGTTGCCTGAAAGAATAATAGTTTTACAACTCTTACGCCGAATAAATTTTTCCCACATGCATGGAGGTGGACTTCAGTTAAGCATGAGGCATTAGATGTACCACTAGCTTTGGTGAACCACAAGTGCAATATGGCACTCGAGCTAAAATGTCTAGCCAGCAATATGACATTCAAGCCTCAAGCATAATCCGTCTTCCTGTATCTTTTCTGATGGAAGAAATGAAAACAAAACACCAGCTTCTGGAATAAAGGTACCTGATGTTTGAAGGCTGACCTCTCGTTAAATGTGACCCCTCAGTGCTCAGTTATTCCATGTGTGTAATCAGTCTAAAGTTAGATCATATCCATAATTAACAAGAGTGCCTGTGGCTATAGTCAGAGTCGTTTGCCAGTAAAATGAGGCAGACTTCAGTAAAACTTTAGGGGTTTGGGCTCAGTTTACTGGCAGCAAGGGGACTCCCATGTTGGCTCCCTTACACTATATTAAATCTACAAGTGACATCGTCTCAGGAAAATTCCACCACTAAGGTGTCCCACCACCCTAATGTTCGAACAGCAATTTGTAATGTATAAATCAAAATTTTTTTTAGATTTGATTGTGATTTTCATTTTCATTTATTTACCATATCATTCTCCATTACCTACTGAAGCACACACAGATCAATGTTTCATGATACTGAAACATTCAACCTATAAAATTTAAAACACTTTGGAAGCAGTTTCTCTCTGGGGCTTAGTCTTTTAGGCTCAGTGCCATCATGCAATTCAGGGATTTGTGCGCCGTAGGAGAAATCACTAAATGTCAGCAGGTAGACATTCAGCATTTAACAGTCTTGTTCTGCATCACAGTATGACTTTTTTTTTTTTTTGTCTTTTAGGGACCTCCAGGGGAACCTGGGAAGCCAGGATTACCAGGGAAAAGAGGGCCTCGGGTAAGTAGCCCCACTGATATGTGTTCCTTAGTCATGCCGTAGTAAAAACATATTCAATATTCCATCAGTGTGCGCCTTCATTATTTAAGATTAAATTAAATTTAACAATATTAGTTGATTATTTTAAGTGTTAGAGCAAATAGGATCAAATCAACACACCCCATCATTCAAATTTATTTCTATTATCCTGAACATTCTGACACTCTTGGTTTAGATGATACCGTGTTTAATTTCCTTGGAGGTAAACCTGTTAAAGACTGAGAGCATGACCAAAATCAAGATCTATATTTTGAGGTTCTAACAACTAAGATTTATCCTCACAAATGGTTATTTCCTTTCCAAGAGCTTGAGATATAAGGTACAATGGGGTCCAAAAGACTGAGTCCACTAATAACCATTCTTCTATTCTGCATTCTTTTCTAATTTAATGCAAATTATTTCCTTACAAATGATCTTATCAGCATCACAACTTCAGTGAAAATTAGAACCTTACAAATATTTACATGTATTTCAGAATTTCTCAGTATCTGGTTTGTCCCCTTTTGCTTTAATGACAGTGTGCACTTGAACTGGCATGGACTCTGCAAGTTTTTAGACTGATGGTACACTTAGTCCATGACCTGGAGTGAACTAGCATGAGGATGTGTTTTTGATAGAGACTACAAAGCACTTCTGTAAGTTGCTCTGGATAAGAGTGTCTGCTAAATGCCGCAAATGTAAATGTAATGGCCAATGCAAATAATAATAATAATAATAATTGCTTATCATTTAAATAGGGAAATAGAACTAGTGCAGAATTTTGCCTATTCAAAATATTGAACATTTCCATCATTTCCTTTGTTTGAACATTTTCACATTTCTAAAACTTTCTGTTTATTTCCAGTTGTAAATTGTACATTTGTAAAATTGTAAAATTTCTCAGATTTTAATTGAGGACTCAGACTTTTGGACCCCATTGTATACTTAAAGAAGAAGAAAAAGAAGTACTTTATCTTACTTTTGGCTCTATGACTAATGACTCAGGCACTAAAGTCGATGTAGATGGAGACTGTAACATATAAGAGCATAGCTGTTATCTGGTATCAGCATATCAGTTAAAACCAACATATATTTGTTCATTTGTTTTTCTTGGACAAAGGCAACAAGGACTTAAACTTGTAGGGTCACCATATAGAAAAAGTGATAACTAGTGAATAGGGAAGAGCAGAGAAAGGTCAGCGGTTTGAAGAAGCTTCCCAGTGTGTAGGTTTGAAGTCTGAAGGTTGTGTGTGTAAGATACCTGCTGTAAACCTTTCACAGGGCCTCTCAGGGCTGCACTGTGGGAACCCAATCTGCTAAACAGAAGAAAGAAGCCTTTGTGGTCATCTTATTAAAGGCATTTAAAGCTTTGCTTGTGTTCACCAGCTTTGTGGTTCCTCAGAGAGCATGGTCAAGAGGCTTTGGGGAGGTTGGGTAGATAAATAGTTAATGTGGGAACTGCAAATTTGTTGAATCTGAAGAATCGTTAAGCCTGATGATCATTTTTCAGGTAAAAACGTCTCTGCCTGGTATTTACCCTGTATGGAGAGTTTGGAGTTAGAGCACAGATGCAATGCTTATGTGGAGTGGATCAAATGCACGTGGCGGTACCCTAATTATTTAAACGGCTTTGAAAACATAGTTCGTTTAAATGAAACCATCTCTTTCTCTGAGGGTTCCTTTTGGTCTTCCTGCCAATTTTCAGACCCATTTTGAATATGTCTTGGTTTTTTTTTTTTTTGGTTAGGCAACTCATCACAAATGCAAATAATGAACTTGGGCTGTTGTTTTGTTGTTTTGGGTGCTGCATCGGGAATGGAACGTGCATGAAAATAAACTTGAAAGCAGGGGCGCTTGCATTCTTCTAATGGCCCAGTCCAGATAACGATGTGTTTGACAGATTGGAAGAAAAACTGTACCCTCGGGACCTCTCCTCCATCCCGACAATTGAACTTTAACCTCGGTGCCATAGCAAGTCGAAATGTTACTTAGTGCCTGGGTAGAGCTTGCAGCTGGCTGGTGTTGGTTTCTTGTACTGTGTTAGGTTCAGATCTCTGATTAGACTGTGCTTTTTCAGCAGCTGCCAAGACATCCTGTAAAATATTTATAACTTACCAATGAAGTAGTGAGTGTTTATGGAATAGTTTACTAACATTTAGAGTAGCCATAATGTATCGCTTGATTTGAACTAAATATGGAAAATGCTGGTTATTTCACTGTTGAGTCACTATTTCCTCATCACTGCTCTTACTGGGATGTTTCCAAAGGGATACCCCAGGGGTGAAATCTAGACCAAATATTACTCAGGGGACATGACTCTCTCCACTTTAATTATCACATAGCATTGTGAATCATGAGATACGGCTTTAAATCTATTGGACATCCCCTTGCCTAATAGTAAAAACATTACTCAGGAAAAAAACATCGACAGACTCTGCTTCCTCCTGACATGTGATATTTTCCTACGTTGTGTCAGCATATTGTTTGCCATACACCGCATTTCACTTTTATGGGCAGATTTACTGATTTTTCGTTTCCTTTTGGATTGAGCGTTTATGAGCAGAACAGAGTTTTGAGAGAAATACGAAAGCACTGCGTGAATGTGGTTTTCCTCTCCATCTTCATCAGAGCTCTCGTGTAGCCTCAAACCCAAGCCTTTTGACTAACCGAGCCTTAAATGTGATAGTGCACGGTATTGTGGGGTTTTTTTGTTTTTTTTTTGACCACTGGAGAATACCGCTGTCATTCTTTACAACATTCTTTGCCCAGACTTGATACGGCACATACATTGTTAATGTTCATAGACTCTTTCCTCATTTGAACGTCTAATCCCGCTGACTAATGTGACTAAAGGGGGTTTCTGGGTCATATGGCTTGTTTGCCCTTAATGTGTCACTTGTAAAGGATGGTGCTCCACATGCACAGCACACACCACTGTAAACCTGGCTTCTGTTCCCATTTCTCATGATGCTGGGGATCCTGTGCCAGTCTGAATAGCTTTCCGAAGATTAAGCAGTTTAGAGAAAAATGTTGAGAGCCAACATTGTGGAAGAAGCGGAAAAAGTTGTCCTTTTTCCATCACTTTTTGTATTAGATTCCAAGAACCCAGACCAGAAGTCTCCCTCGGGTGCTTTAGCAGCTCTACAGCTCAAGCAGTGTGGTGCGCACATGAAAGGGTTTAGAGAAGCAAACCGGTGAAACATACGAGGTGAAATGAGATGCCCGGGTGTCAGATCACTCTCCTACCTGAACACGTTGCGAGACAGGAGGGCTTTCTCCGCCGCAACGTTGTATAGGAACATCACTCATGTGCCCGTTATGTTTTCTCTAGCGTTGTCATGCCATGAAAGAAGTATAATTTAAAACCAGATCTTTCTCTTTTGGCTTTGTCTGCTGGCTAACTGCTGCCACATGCACAGCATCCAAGCAAATTGCAGTATGTAGAGCAATGCGGCGAACTGTTCAATAAAGAGACGGAAATCTGTAGATGAGCTCCTGGTAAGCGTCTCCATATGGCGAGTATGTGCAGAGTCAGCAATGGAAAAGTGCTCCACTCATGACTCTAATGTCTGGGCCAGAACAGTTCAGGACAAAGAGGATTAATAGCTGCATACTAAACACTCTTTGTGGCTCTCCTCATCACACACTGCTCTCTGTTTTCCGCTTCGTTCTGTATTATTCTAAACCTCTGTATTAGGTACCTGGCATGTTAACATTTCACTCTATAGAGCCTAGACAACACCGCTGGTGATTATTACAGCCACTGGTGATTATTACTGTCATTTTCTCTCATCTAGTATGTAGGTCAGGACCATCAGAACATGTTCTCCATCTCTCACTTTCTCCCCCTATCTTCTCTTCATGCTGTGTCTTTCTCTGCCTCTTGTGTGGGAGAGGTGACTGAATGCAGAAAATCACATCCATATGCCATAACACAAACAGAGGGCCATTTTGCATATGGAGTACAGAAAACGTTCATGCTCACGCAGGCAGAGAATGTAGATCAGATCCGACCTCCCCTGGAGTTTGAGCTGAGAGTGACGTGGGCTCTGACGTAAGACAGATCACATTTGTGAAAGCAGCAATTAAAGCATGCCTATTTACTTGTGCTGTTCAAGCACATTTTCAAAAACTGTGAGTTTGCCGAATGCAAACTAGGGACACTCAGAAGCAACTGTATGATTAAATGAAATGCCCTTTTAAAAAAGGTTGTCAGCAAAAAGTTTCTGCTTATTACCAGGGTTATTATCAGGTTATACCGCAGACAAAACCTTGACTGCTGTTAACATAGTGTTTAGAAAAGCTCTTGAAAATAGAACCTTGCTATTGTGTTGTGAAAGTGTCTGCTGTGCTTGTGTGGGTCTGAATGGAACCGTTTAAACATGTTTTACTCCTATAAACAAAACATTCTGCAAGCTTTTAACTATGGACATTGGGCAGTGCTAAAATATTTCACATCCTAAACCACATGCTTGCTGATTCAAGCTGCACCAGATAAAATGAAATAGAGACCTGGATAACGCTTTACTAAATTGTGTTGTTCTTAGAGCTACATGACACCTAAATAGAGACTGCAACTAAAGGGGAAACCTTTTATTTTGAAAACCAGGTCTCAGTAACATGTGTTTATAGGGCTACATGATACCTACATACTCTAGGCCCGTAATGACAAATAACATGAACCTGAGAATGCATGATGGCACATTAGGTAACTCGGTTTAGTGTCTCTGTGGGGTTTCTGTGCACATTTCACAATGTAGGTTTCCTCCGAGTTCTCTGGTTTTCTCCCACCTCTCAACAACATGCCGCTAGGACCGTGTGTGCATGATGCCTTGCAGTGGACTAGCATCATTGGGTGTGTCAGTGCTACACACCCAGTGCTCCCAGAATAGGCTCTGGATCCACCATGACCCTGACCAGGATAAAGTGCTTACTCAAGATGAATGAATGTATGAAGGAACAAAAGAAAGAGCATGAACGTACATAAACATTAAGAATTCCAAGATTCCAAAAGGCTCCAACTGTTGTAACATAACACCTCAGTTAAGTGACATAGATTTTTATTGACATAAGGCTGTGTTGTGACACGTTTACAACTGGCTTATGTTAGATCATGACACCTGCCTTATATCACACTGTTCTACTGGTATGTCAGAGTCATATAATGTGAGGTACCTTCCACAATGTCAATTATTATAACATTCTAACATAAGTCAGCCCAGAATGTGTAATAACACACATCATGTGTAATGTGTCATGTGACTAAAGTGTTACATCAGCATGATGTCTACATCTACGTTCCTGGGCAAAAAAAATGGGCTAAGCCCAAAGTGGCAAAATATTAAGCTTCTAATGGGCTTAATAACAAATCACTGGTCAGGAAATGAGCAAGAATTAGACAAATACTGATGGAGATATTAAACAAATATCTGCTCTATCAATCCTGGTTCCATTGAGCTTGTTGTCAGGCCCTTGACTGGCATCAGATGTGGCAGATAACCAAATAATGATTTTTACCTTTGTGTACAAGAAGACTATATATGTGAATTTCCCTGGTTCTAGCTTTTCCCCAAACAGTTCACTGCAGCAAAGGTAAAAGAGCAAATGGTGGCACAGGAGCTCTCAGGAGTGCATTTGTTTTAGTTCTTGCTCATTTTCTGACCAGTGATTTGTTGTTAAGGCCATTAAAAGCTTTGGCATTTTGGGCTTGGCCCATTTTATTTTTTTATTTTTTTGCCCGGGAGTGAATATTGATAATTGGCCTGACAAAATTGACAGTTAAGCCATTTGGAATAAGTCATTATGAATGAAAATGCCGGTTTGTCAGTTGTCATGAAGGGCTTATGTAGCCCTATGAACACCATGTCACTGATGTGTGCAGGCTTGAAAGTCCAGTATCTTTTCAACATTTCACTTTTCCCCTTTAGGAGCAGCTATACTCCAGCCTAGATTAAGATTGTTTAAAGCTTTCTAACCATTCGGTGTGAGAATCCTTAATGGCATTACAAGAAAGCACAAAATGATAAGAAAGTATAAACACTGGTATTTATATGCATTGTAACCAGGATATACACTATGCTTGAAAATCACACAGGCTAAAGACATGTCAGAGTTAAACTACCGACCCCAGTGCTAGACACTGTTTACACTCTTTGCGTCCCTCTCCTCCCTTTCTTTTCTCCTGTAAATCTTCTCAAGGGGAAAAAACAATAACCCAGGTCAAGGTTCACGACCCAGTCTAAGCTTCCTGTGGTGACAGAACTGTAAACATAGAGGTGATGGCACAAATAAAACGTGAACATGTGCTTGTGTTGCAGGGTCCTCCAGGTCCACATGGAAACCCAGGTCGCCCAGGGCCTAAAGGACTCAAGGTTTGTACGAATGTTAATCAGTAGTTGCTCTTTTTTTCTGCTGATTAGCACAAAAAGGCAGCATCTATTCTTCCTGGTACTAAAATACAGTACATTTACTGTTAAGTCTCATCTATTTAGTTTTTCATATGAAAGCATCTTCAGTAAATACTATAAATTTATTCAGTAACTACTGTAAAAGTACTGTAAAAAGAGTGAGGAGTATAAGAAAGGAGGTTAAAAAGGAAAAATCCATTTGATTTGATTTGCATATAAATATTTATAATCAATGTGTGATCTTCAGTGGTGCAAAAGATTTATTTTCTTTAAAATTAGAAATTAATTTATTGTAATTTCTGAGCTGACGTTTTTGTTTTCAGCTTCTTTCATTGACAAGTTGCTCTATTTTCAACTAACACAATGCTGTAACTGTCCTGCTACTGTACTGACTAACGCTGTTACAATACTGACTGACGCTGCAGCACTTTAGTCCTTTAGTCTGTCCAGCTCTCTCCCCTCCTCATCTGAACACTCTCCTCAAACAGATCAGCTTCCAGTGCTTTAACTTTCAAGCTGTTTTCTCCGTTAACACCATCAGGCTTGTAGAGCTTGTAGATCACTGACTAGCCAAATTGATTCTCTGCCATAAATCAGTGAAACTGTGTCTGTAGCTGCATTACATTCTGAAACGTTTGCTGTTGCATTACATTCTGAAACGTTTGCTGTTGCATTACATTCTGAAACGTTTGCTGTCTCCACTACCTCCACTACCTCTACGTTGGGTTTCTCATTAATATGACATTGAATATCAGTGAAAAAATGTGAGTGAGGCAAAAAAAGCTCTTGCTCTTTTGTTTTTAGGAGCTAAAAGCAAAATCTGACAATTTAATTTAAAATTAATTATATAAAATATATTTAAAATAAAAATTCATTATATTTGAGATTGTTAGATATTTTTCTCTTTTTTAAACACTACTGAATAAAGAAAATACAGCATCGTTCACCAAATTATCACCAAAATCACTAAGCACATCACAAATATTTCAACATAAATATATTTAATGTGTTTCAGGGTGAACCTTTCCTTTAGGTTTGCTAATAGTTAATGATTACAGATAGCTTTTTTTCCAGTTCTAGTCATCCATTTCCAGTTCTATTCATTATTTCCAGTTTTTCCAAGTATTTCTATACAATACAGTGCAGAAGTCTTAGGCACATGCAAAGTTGCTGTAGAGCAATGATGCCTTCAAAAATAATGAAATTAAATGTTTCTACATTTAAAAAATACTATAAAGAGCAGTAAACAGTAATAAATGAAATGAAGTCAATATTTGGTGTGCCGATCCTTCGCTTTACAAAAAAAATAGTAGTCTCAGGTACAGTGTGTGCAGTTTTATAAGGAAATGAGCTGTAAGTGTTACTGAGCATCTTGCAGAAACAGGCACAGTTCTTCTGGAGACTTTGACTGTCACACTTGCTTCTTATTTTTGCAGTGAAACCCAGCAGCCTTCATTATGTTTTTTTTGTCTGAAAAGTGTCTCTTCTGTAATATGCTGCTTTCTTTACTGCCATACAAACATTTTTCTGTAAGATTTAATTTTGTGCTGGAAAACTAATGTTTGGAAATCTAAAATGTTTTTGTACTGAATCAATAATGTAGAAGTTATAAAATAAAAATCTAACAAAGTTTGTACTAAAAAAAATAGGGTGCCTAAGACTTTTGCACAGTCCTGTGTATATTTAATCTGTAACAGTAAAGACTACTCCTGCTTGTTTTGATGCTAAGCCACTTCTTGTAGCACACACAGAGATAAATTTGTCAAGAACTCCTTACTTCATTATTACATGGGCATTACATGGTATAGGCCAGGCTTGATCCAAGCCAACAAGTATACAGTTGCTTTTGTAGACAGAATTTTACTGACACACTACCCTGTGTGGACGTTGTGTCCTCAAATAAATACCCAGGCCTTCAGGTTAGAAAGCTTTAATCAGCCAGAAATGTTTTAGCGATAATAGCCTTTATAACACTAATTAAAATGTGTATAGGCTTTGACCTATTTATAGCTCTATATTATGAGCCATATACACTATGGGTAGCACATATGTGACTGTATCATCAGTCATCTTCAACTGAAATAACATCCGAAATAGGTGTACACCATGTTCATGTGATTAAAGATGCTAAAGCCATGATGAGAGCGTGGCACTTCAGTGCAACAACTAAACAAGCAAGCACGTAAACAGTTATCATGCTAGCTTCGTGGTGAGTTTGATTGAATAAAACATGAAAACTGTGAGGAGACATGGACACTAATTCAGACTGCCACCCATTGCCTGAAAAGGCAGAAGAATGTGCCTGGTGATCCCCAGTGTCTTTGGAGAGCTTACTGTAAACTCGTTCTTGCAGGCATATATGGGCCACGCTCTTGTGTAAATAACCACGCTTGGATTCGAGAGCGTTTATTAGCCATGTCGCTGTAAACTGCCCTGGAGATTCTCAAAAGTAGCAAAGCTGCGTTACAGTTTTCTGTCACTGCTGTAGGACAGATGTTAGTAGTCCGCAGCTCTTACAATGCAGGACTTTGGAATGAAAATAACGCAGATCCAGTGCTGCCAACATTTTTATGCAGTCATCTTTCATAACTCTTGTGCTTTTGTTTTTAGGAGCTAAAAGCAAAAATCTGAAAGTTGTCAATTATATTTGAGAACTTAACATTTTTTTCTCCTATTAAACACCAATAAATAATGAAAATACAGCAACAAATTACCACCAAAATCTCTAAGCACATTACAAATATTTCAGCATAAATATATTTAATGTGTTTCAGGGTGAACTTTTCCTTTAGGTTTGTTAATAGTTAATAACTACATTATTACATTATTTTTCCAGTTCTATTCATCCATCTTATTACTTAGTTCTTCCAAGTATTCTATATATGACAGAAATATTTCATCTGTAATCCTGTCCCTAACCCAAACCTAACTTTTCATAACTTTAAATTTGTTTTAAGAAATGCAAATTGGTACAAATTTACAATCATTAGACCATCTCGACTAACCTCGAATGTTCCAAATTAGTGTTTCTGTGGAGTTTTGATGAATCACAGGATTCACGTGATCCAACATACACCAGTAATTTCTTACTGTAAGACCAGACCTGGATTTAAGCGTGCCAGATTAAGGGCTCATCAAGTAAGGAATAAAATACAATAGAGCTGCTGTATAGGAAAATTATCAACGGGGGGTGGTGTGATGATTATTTTCCAATAACAGCACATTGCAAAGTGTTTTATTCCTCTTATACCACAGCAATTTGCCAAAGCTAAAGCAAAAATATTTATTTATTTATTAATGTCATACTTTGCATTTATGGTTATGTTAATGTTGTGGAAAAAGGATGGAAAAAGCGAAACAAGTTAGTCCCTGTTATCACTTGCATTATATAGCTGTAAACATAACTGTAAACAGTCTATAAACAGTCATTACAAAGTCCTCCATCCTGACACTGGAGACTTCTTCCAAAAAAATGAATAAATAAACGTCTTCTAATGGAAAACCTCATCATTTCAACAATTACACACTTTTTTTCTTTTTCAGTGTCTGCCATACAAGTTCCTGTGAAAGTAGTTACTATAGAAATGAAAATGGATGACTGATAACTGATTTTAGAATGAGTTCATTAATATAAACCTTGCAACTGGAACTACTGTAAGAGCTATACTGCACCTTCTGACCAATCAGATTTCATAATTCAACAATGCTGTGGTTGAATTTGTTTGTAATATATACTTATAATATAAGACATATTACAATCATAATAAGTAGTAATAATAACTGTAAGTAATGTAATAGAATTAACTGTATGTTGCAACGTCACAATGTCTTGGAGATCACTGATTGATTCTGCTCTTTGTGCTATTAACATTAAAATTGTTGATATTTATTTATAAAATTTCATGAAAACTGCTATATGATCAGATATTTTGTCTATTACTTGCAGCTCAACAGTGTGCGTGCACATTTGCAATATATCTCCCTGTGTCGGAGGCATGCAGTACACACACTTATATATGTATCCTATACAAGAATCTTTTGTTTCCTGTCTGTGTGTCGTAGGGAAAAAAGGGGGACCCTGGACTCTCCCCTGGCAGAGTGCCAAATGGAGCAAAAGTATGCATTTCCCCTTGACTCTTGATTTACCAGCACTGGTGCATTAGGCAATAAATAGTATTGGGACTTGCAGAATAGTAAACAATGGAAACACAGATGTGCATAACCTTATATTAGTACCATCCATATGTATGTAATTTGTAATATATTATTGACATAGTAGTTATAAATGTTATGTCATTAGTGCCAGGTACATTAGGTAATTACATCCTCACTTTTTCAGGGGGACCCTGGGATAGTGGGACCACCCGGACCACATGGACAAGCAGGTCGAAAAGTAAGGAACCTCGTAACTAACCACTACTTGTGATATTTCCATAATGCTATATCAAAAGTGTCACTCTCCAGGTGGTTGGAACAGTTGATTACCCTCACTGGCCTGTGTGTTCAAGTTTTCCCAGCAAACATCATAGCTGTGGCAGAAATCCAAGCATATATTGTGCTATAGCGGTTTCTCAGACGTATCTGTGTTGTGGCATATAAATCAAAGCCGGTAAATGTGCTCCAGGTTTGTGGGTGAGTGATTGCATGTTACTTTATGTTTGGGTTTTTCCATGAAGAGAGGCCCCTCCTTGATTCAGCCAAGTGCGAAATCCCATTGACTCATCTGAGGGAGAAGGATCCCGATGCAGAGCAGAACGTCTGCCTTGCGCTGGATGTTTCTTCTCGCTCGTTTGGATGAAAGCCTAACAGGCTCCAGATACGGCGAGCTGGTGTTCTCGGTCATGTTCTCTAACGCAGCGGCCAGCTTATGACATCATCAAATTGTGAAAAGTACATATTCATTATTTCGCATACTGATCTTTTGGTCATTATGCCTGGCAAATAAACCAGCTCACTCAGCACCTTTTTGTCAGTGATGACTGATGATGTCAGTCTTTTCACAGCTGCATACCTTTGGGTGAAACTGCCTTGTCATGCAAAAGGCCTATTAAATTGCATCATGCTGTATCTAAAACTCTCCCCTGTGAGTCGTAATTTGTCGTTTATCAGCTGTTGGGGAGTACGATTCTTTCAGTGGTATCAAATGAGCCGACAGGCTTTTGTGCCAGTGTAGAAAAGGATCAGTCGTGTTTTTGAGATCATATTAACAGGCCAGTACCGAACAGCTTGAGAGGAAGTGATTGGTTCCAGCCGGCCATTTTTTGGACAGTCGACTTGAATGCTGAGAGACTCCGTCTGGCGTCGTGCCTGTTGCTCCCACTCCAGTGTCGTCTCGCAAAGCTTCGCACTCACTCTCGCTCTCTTTAAACAGGGAAAGTGGGATTTCTGTTCCTAAGCATTTTTCAGTTTCGTAGTCTCACAGATGAAGCAATATATCATTTCCAGCAGGTCATTTCAGAGCCTAATGCATGTCCACTGCTGTTGTATAAATACTCTTTTGCATGTGGTAATGCTGAGCAGTGCATTATGACGCACATGACACTCACACGGCAACTTTTTTGAGTGCCAGTATGTTTGGAGGCAAAATGAGTGCTTGAAACATTGTAAAGTGATGGAATTACCTGGCTGCCTGGTTGCTCACATATGTTCTTAATCACAAAGTTGCGGCTGAAAAAATACATTAAAAGCTCATGGAAAATTACTTGGAGACACTAGTTCTGCTAAATTACCACTGGCACTAAACCACGAGGTTATTCCATACAGTCCCTGTCTAGAAAAGAAGCCATTTTAATGAAAAAAGATGGCAACTGAAGAGCAGAAACTGATCAGGGTATAGATAAAGAATAGATGGAGCTGAATGTATTTATTTATATTGCCAGCTGAAAATTGCCAGCTGGAAAACAAATGGGCTTGATTACCAATTGTGTTTGGCTATGCCTAATTCTTCAGACCCTTTCACACACATTCTCAGCATAAAAGCAGATGTCTTGTCTGGCAGTGAGAGACAGTGTTGTGTAATAGGACAAGCGTAGGCTACTAACGTCTGTTACAGTACAGTGTAGTCTTCCACCCTTTTTTACTGCAGTCTGACTGGCAGAATGCATTTGGAGCTCAGTGTGTCACGCTGTTATATGCCATTTTATAAGGTAATGGCATATACTCCTTTGCTACTTACTCACTTTACTTACTCCTAAAATAAAAAGCCAAAGCATGACTCAGAAGCATTTATAAAATGCCGATGGAGCAAGAAGAACATGATTTTATGCTTATTTCTGTCTTCCTGATCCAGGTTCAGTTGTGCTCCCTCAAACTGGTTGGATTTCAGGGACCACAGTGCTGAACGCTGATCTCAGACCAGTTGTTTTACTGAAACAGCCCACTGACAGTTGGCCTCATGGCTAGGCTCCAGAGGCATCTTCAGACTGCGCTGAAAAATGGGTAAACACTGTAATGAAGCCAGATCAGGGTCACCAACAGAAAAGGTTGAAACAAAAGGAGGGGGCAAGCTGACATGCTGACTAGTTTTAGTGTGGAGTGAGCTAGTGGCCAAGGCTCAGTGGAAAGCACATAAAAATAATCAATGCACCTGGGGTTTTGGATGGTGGAAACTCAATCTACTGAGCAAAGGTGTGGGCAAAAAAACATAAAAACAAAATCCTTAAGAATTACATGTATAACAGGGATTTGTTCTGTCTGACAATAGTGGGGTTTCCCTCTATCTTTTCTTATACGAATTGAAAAACGCTCGACTGAGGAGAATGTTGGTGTATAGATAAAGTTTTGTAGGTGTTGAGGAAATATGAATAACGGCTACTTTGGCAGGTGT
Organism: Pangasianodon hypophthalmus; assembly: GCF_027358585.1. NCBI lineage: Eukaryota > Metazoa > Chordata > Actinopteri > Siluriformes > Pangasiidae > Pangasianodon > Pangasianodon hypophthalmus. The sequence continues at coordinate 8,787,374 of NC_069733.1, read as the reverse complement.
GTATTACAGCCTATCCTTTTTTCAAACTCCTTTCACACACTAGTATGCTAAAAAGACAAAGCCTTTACTTCAGAAACGTGCTTGCGCAACATACTAACTCGGCTACTCCGAACAGAGTCAGCAACACATGCTGGAGACCTCTGTAGGTGTCTGTCTAAACAGACGCGACGCAGCTGTCTACCATCAGCCATCGAGCCACTTCAGCTTCCCTCAGCCTGTCGCTTGCCCTCGGCCTCACCCTTGTTGCTTTCCCTTGTTGTTTATCCGTACAGATAATCACCCGGTTCTTTGTTCTTTCTTCCTCCAATCACAGCCCCTGTTCTAATAGAATTCATGAGTAGACATAAAACCAAATGTCTGCTTTTAAGCAAGGGAAAAAATAGACACAAGTGTTGGAAAGTGCTGGTCTGAGTCAGCAAGTCAGAGGTGAATGATCATTTGGGAGGAGGCGCATGAGTAAGATGGAGCCAGAACGGGACATGCGAAGGGAGGAATGTGAAAAGGATTAAAGAAAAAAAAAATAAAGTATTTTCTCATTGCGTCTGATTTTTAGATGCAAGGAGAATTTTATGACATGAAATCTGATAATACCATCCTCTTTAATCTATATTCTTTAGTCAAATAGTTTATATATTTTAAATATTAGATTTAATACTATTAGAGAATTATTCGTTTTATCTTTTTCCTGGATAATATTACTTGGAGTTGCTCTGAAATCCCTCTAGACACTACGGTCATGTCTGAAAATGGTATGAAATGTATTACAAGCTTTCAAAATGAATTATCGTCAGAGAAGAGCTAGAGTCACTGCAGTTCTTGGGAAGGAGACATTTTTTTTCTGTTTCATGGCAGATAGGATTTTATATCAAGCGCAGTCCAGTTTCAGTGTATCATTTGTTAGCCGCAGGTTATTTGAAGCATCGTCAGCCTGTTTTATCAGTTCTTATCAGTGTGAATGAAAACACAAATTTCTGAGGAAACACAAGAACTCGCAGCCAGGGCACCATCTTGTCTTCATCAGCTGCTCTCAGAGCAACAGCATTCAGAGCAAATCCAAGTTGTTAAAAGCACCTATTTATCAGTTTTGCTGTAGGAAAAGACAGAGTGCCACACTCACAAGCTCTGCCAAGGTTCTGACCCATGATCTGGATTCCATTATCCCACACACACACACACAGATATTCACACACCTTATTCTCTTCCACACTGGAAACGACATGCAAACATTTCTCCATGCAAGCATCTTTCCTTAATAAATAAAAAAAGACCAAAAAAAAAAAAGTCTTTTATTAAAAAAGTCTTTTAAAAAAAGATTTATTAAGACAAGTATCTTTCCTTAATAAATAAAAAAATGGTAATTGTTTCCAAATCACTGTGCTGTATAAGTAATAATCAAGACAGGATGAGCTGTTTTTGGAAAATAATCTATAATGGGGGTGAAATGTGGCCCTACCAATCCTGAAGTTGATTATTTTCCAAAAGCAGAGTGTCCCAAAGAGACATCATAATCATCATAATTTTTTTAAAGACACATCATAATTTTTATTTGTTTATAGTTACATTTTATATTGTGGAATGTCCATCAAACAAATTATTAAGTGCTGTGGTATGAGGCAAAAATATCATATCAATTTTTACAATATGGATCACTGTATATAATTTTGCTGAGATTTTGCAACAGATCACCACAAAGGACCGGTATATGTTCATAGATGTTTGTCAAACATTTATTTAAAAAAATAATAATAAGGTATTGCAAAAAAGGAAGGAAAGTGAAACAGATGGTACAAAAATAGTTTTTTTTATGTCCAATCAGTTACTAAGTAGGAAAGGCATTCTAAAAACACTGACACTGATGATATAAACGACATTCAGATATCATATCCTGATATTGCTCAGCCCTACCCTCCACTATTTCCTCAATGTCTCTGGCTTGCAACGCTAGAGGGCTGTTTCAGTCTGCGAGATAAAAATTGGCACAGATGGTTATCCTGGACTTTCTCATTCTCTTTTCCATTGCTGTGTAGTTTGGCATGGCTGGCTTCTCCACTTTAACTCCTCTCATGGAACTGAAGTAGCCTTATATATATATATATATATATATTATATAAGACTACTTCAGTTCCATATATAGTGTATATATAGTGTGTGTATAGTATAGTGTGTGTGTGTGTGTGTGTGTATATATATATATATATATATATATATATATATATATATATATATATATATATATATATATATATATATATATATCCGTCATTCAGAGGGTGGCCTCAACATTGTTCTTTGTCTACATCTGCACAGCAATCAGTTCCAGTATAGAGATCAGAGACTTGCTTTTAAACCACGTTACACACTGTGCATGCTTGCTTTGATCAGTATCTCACCTCTGTGCCAGTCAATTATTTATGTTGTTATTTGCTTTGAAAGGAGGCCACCAAAACTGCACGGCCTTTCGGGACCCGTATGCTTAGTTAAGAGATTTGGCCTCCCAGCATGCTGTCTTCTGCTGTAATTTGCTGTTGATGGATTGATTGGCATTGGCAAAGTAGCAGCTGCAGGTTTTGTGTTTGTGCAGGCGGTAATCCTCATCACTGCTGGAATGCTGAGACATACATACAGCAGCCACAGTTATGGAGGCCTGATGTACTGTTGTGGATTTTAAAACCATGTTTGGCTCTACACTGTCTGTTCTCTTGTTAGTTTAGGTGTAGACAATTACGAATATACATGTTGTCTGCCCTTTCGTGTCTGTCAGAAGCATTGCTTAGGGGGTGTAAAAGCTGTTTATCTAAACTATTTATCTTTATTCTCATAAGAAGTACACTCTTAGAAAAGAAGTTCTTCAGAAGGTTCTTTGTATAGTTAATGATACTTCTTAGCTTTCTAAAATGGTTCTGGTTTGAAATCCTTTCTGATAAGCAAACTTTGTTGCAGGATTCCCCCAGAGGGACAATTCGACCCTGTCAGCGTTCTAGATTAGACTTTTTAAAGAATGTACTTTTTGGAAAATAAAGTTAGTACTTCTTCTTAAAAATAAATGTGCCAAAAGTTGTTGAGTGCCAGTATAATTAAAAACATTGTTTAAAAAAGCATTTTTGTGTTTAAATAAAACTATAAAGCCTCCCTGTGAGTTCAGCCAATCACTTACAATCACTTACTTACACTTGCATGTGTTGCTCTTTTTATTTGTACACTATACAGCCAAAAGTTTGTGGACACCTGACCGTCTCACCCATATTTGCTTTTTGAACATTCCATTCCAGATTTTGTCCCCCTTTACTGGGAAGGTTTTCCTCTAGAATTTGCCACAAGAGCATTAGTGAGGTCAGACACTGATGTTGGGTGAGGAGGCCTGGCATGCAGTCGGCATTCTAGTTCATCCCAAAGGTGCTCAGTGTGGTTGAGGTCAGGGCTCCGTGCAGGAAAAAGGAATTACAACTTGAAGGAATAACTTCAGCCACTGTTAGTTTAAAACAGTGCCTTGCATAATTCTTCGGAATGGTTTGATTTAAAAGCAGGTTTCCTGGCACCAAAAGAAAAAACAACCTTTTTTATTAAAAACACTACTCTTCTTACTCAAAGTCAGTCATTACCCAAACTTACTTTTCATTACTGCGAGCATGAAGGTGATTACGAGTTACTCTGCCAAGGCACACACTGCTGCATTGCTTCTTAATCGAAGGTGGTTCTTTCAGCAAGGCTTCCCCAAGTTAGTTTTCATGATTTACGGGTTTTTTAAATTCTATTACTAGTTTTTTCAATACTTTTTTGGTGATATATATACCACTACAATAATTCCATGATAGGATGTTATTTGAAATGTTCGAAATCATGCATTTGTGGTGCAGAATTCTTCGTAGCTGTCTTATTTGCTTATACTTTAAGACCCTCGAGTCATTTCCCTAGCATTGATTGTGTACTAAACAAAGCCTGCATGATTCACTAGTGTAATAAAACAATGGCTTTAATGATGACGACCTGCAGAAGCTCCATGAACATATGGAGAACTGAGTTGACTTCCCGAGTGCTGGATGACATAATATGGAATTGGCCTTCATCTGGAGAGTTTACGGGTCCACTCTGCAGTTATTATGATTGGAAAGTGCCTGTAGATCTGCTTGTAAGGGAGAACTGTTCTGTTCTGTACTTAAAGAGTCATTGAGTTCCTTACCACTCATTGCTTTTCCATTGCTGGAAAGATTTGTAACAGGCTTTGTTCAGGTCAGTTTTGCATATTCTTAATGGAAACCACACAGCGGGCTCTGTAGGAATTCCCTTTAGAAGAGTCATGATCTCCGTCTGGAACTGAGTTACAATCAGCTGACTCAAGCCATTTACTGGGCTTTGTGGTGATAACTGATACTCCTACAATGTCGCAAAGATCTCATAAGTCATGACCAGATCTCTGTGAAGACAGCTGATTTTTTTCTTGTAGATATAGTCATTCAGCTCCTCCTCTTGGGCCCCTGTTTCACTGCTGATGACCAACACAGTGTACTGGAATTATCTCACACTCTCGTTCTCATTTTTTCCTCTCTTCAGGGACAAAAAGGTCATCCTGGTCCACCTGGCCATCCTGGAGAGCCTGTGAGTTATTAATACTCCATTATCTTCCTTTATATATAACATTTCTATTTTCGCTTCAGTAGAGAGATGACATCAAACCATTCTGTAGCCTCTGTAGCATGTGCTGAGACAGTTTTGATATAGCGGAATGGACAGAACTCAAAAGCACGGCATGATAAAAAGCACTAAAGATGCCATAAATGAAGATGTGTAACTACGAACGGTTTGGCCGATTGTTGTTTGGCTGTTAATATTGAACTTGGCCAGACTGCCTGGTTCTGTGTGCTTTCTTTAAGACTTTATTATGGACGTATTACGCTCAGTGAATACGTATGCTTCAGTACTTTATTACACTTTTATAAGACATTTCTTCATGTAAGTTTATGTTTCTTAATAGTTTTAATAGTCCTAGGGATCTTTAAGTAGCTTTCCATTGCTGCGAATATCCAAAACATTTTTGTCAGAATGATTCATAGCTGTTACTTAGTAAGTAGCATACAATGGCATATAAATTCTTTCCTTGCACAGTAATTGCGTTTGGCTTACTAGCCCACACAATACATCATAAAATGACATTCATTGGGTGGCAGTACATAGTTCCATAAGCTGAAATAATAAAATCTGCATATAAATTATAAAACTTATATATATTAAAAGAATAAGCCCTTGTCCTTGGCTTTGGCTACTTGCAAATGCAGCTGGTTAATATATATGTGTAATATAAGTAATATGTATATATATATATATATATATATATATATATATATATATATATATATATATATATATATATATATATATATATATATATATATAAGCTGTTTAATCTTAGCCAGGTGAGTGACGTGTAATTTTACAGAAAAACCTCTGATTGTTTTCCTCAGCCCTTTCTATATTTCTTTTCATTTATTATCTATAAAAAATGAGTTGTTCCAAATAAACACATATTTATTGTGATGAAGTCATCCTTTCATTATTTTCTCACCACTCTCTTTCTTTTTTTTACCATTCTGCAGGGGGAGCAAGGGCCAGATGGAAACCCGGGTGCCAAAGGTTATCCTGGCAGGCAGGTGCAGTAAATCTCCTGTTGTGCTGCTGGCTCGTACAGTAGTCTTAGAAATGTATGCACTAAAACTCTGTACAGGAGGCTAAAGACAAAGCCATCAGCTCTTTACACATGCTCCATGTTTGACATCCTAAGACATGGAAATCACACAAAACACGAAAGCAAGGTTGTCTTGTATGCAGAATTGACGCTACACCACATCACGCTTAATCTTCATTGAAGAACCTGAGGCATGAATCACATTCCCGAGCTCTGGAACATTGTTTGGCGTGTCTTCTGTGTCTCGTGCACACACAGCTGAGCCTAATGGCAGCTCTCGGCATTATAAATCGCGCTCTGGTTCATCCTCATAGACTCCAAACTCTGCACATCTGGCGCAGTGGTTTGGGTTTGGCTTTAGTTGAAATGTTTATGATAACAGGGAATCACAAATCTGGACAATACTACTGCGCTGATCATTAAACCTGCTTTACAAAGCCCAGCTGGAGCGCTGGCCAGCATGGCAGATTACAGTTATACTGTTGTCTTCGATTTAAGAGTAGATGCTCTGTGATGCAGAAGCTGGAGGTTGGAGTTTGTTTAAATGCACCTGAATGCCATGTGTGAAATGCAGAACAGACCCAGAAACGTCTCTTTCCATTACCTGCCCTCTATAAGTGATCTCACATCCACAAGTCACTATAACTACAACGTTTCAGTGTTCCAGAGCTCCAATCATTTACATTGTGGCCTGTTGTACTGGCTCCTATTAGTGGGATTTTGTAAATATTTGAAAGGACGTTATATGGAACTTGAGGCGGTGTTGATAGGAAGTAAAGGAAACATGGCTGGAGATGAGGTTCATAGTTTACAGTTATTAGTCTATTCTTGTTAAATAGGCCACGCTGGTTTTCTACTACAACATCACTAAAAGACAGACAATTTCCACATGGCTCACTGCTTCATCAGCACAGTTATGTTTCTCATTACAGCATGCTAAGATCAGCATTGGCTTTGTCAAGCTTGATTAGTTCTCAGACAATGCTTTGTTGCGCATGGATTGCAATTGCATTAATTTTAAAACATCATTTTAAAACAAACTTTAATTCTGATAAATATAGGACTGTAGATATGTGTGGCTGTCTGAGAAAACCCATCCAATGGCACTGTGGTTGAATTCTAGCAAATAGCCTGTTGGGTTTTGGCCAAACCTGTGTTTTTCTGCCTTTACCATGCAAATGATGTGGAAATTTACATTTTAACCTCGGCTAAACAATATGCAAATATACTGTGTAATGAGCCAGTTAAACAAACGCAGAGGTAAATGTAGTCAGTCTGCCTAAAGATGTCTAAAACCTTGCTAGTTAAGTGTGATTGCCCCACAGAATGAACGTCATGCTTTGATCAAGCTGTTGGATAGCTAAATAGCTTAAATGCAATTTTGTCCTTTGTTCACCATGTGATGAGTTTTCCCAGGCCGCCACACATTTATTAATTACTTAAATCGCTTGACACGGCTCAACAGAGCACAGCACAGACAAGCATTCACCATATCCTCTGGAGATTGTGGTTACAAATCCCGACAAAGCCACAGCCATCCGTGGCCAAGAGTCAAGGGAGCAAAAATGGCCATGCACTCGGTGAGGGTAGATGGGTAGATAGCACTTACGCTGCCCTGTGACACAGCAGTTGGCCTCTTGGAGGAAGCTCAGTTTGATAGTTGTCATATGATAGGAGAGAGCTGGATGGGTATTAGCAGATGATCAAACTGGGGAGAAAAATTAAAATTAAAAACAATAATAATAGTAATAATAATAATAATAAGAGGAAGAAACATAACAATCATAAAATAATGAATGCCTGATCCCACATATATTAATTATATAATATTAAATTTCACTTTAAATAATGTTGAAGGGTTTTTTTTGACCATATGCAAAGAATCACAGGATTTAAGCAACAATATTTGTAAAACATTAAATTCAGATGTGGACTTAATAACATTGGCGGCATTATTCCAATATCAATGTGTGCATAGTGTTATGAATGATTTCAACTGAAAACCCAAAATGCTACTTCACAGTTTTGTGTTTTGTAGGGATTGCCTGGGCCAATGGGAAATACAGGACCAAAAGGAGTTCGGGTGAGTGAGTCAAGGAAGTCACTTCTTAAATTCTTCCTGTCTTTGGCTATAGCAATTTTAATGTATTATAGTCAATAGAAGTTGGACTCCAGGAAAATAGTATACACTGGGCTGGATTTTTGGTTTGCTTTTCCTGTTCATACATAGCGTCTACTGACATAAGTGCAATTCATTTTCTGGGCCGTTTAAACATCTAACCCAGTGTGTTAGGAGATATTTATTTTGGATGATTGCTAGGACATAAACAGCTCCTAGTCATTAGCCACATTTTACATTTCCATCCCCCTTAAATAAACCCAGGTTTTACAGAATGCTGCATTATTTAAACTAAGAAGCCTGGAAATCATAAATCAGCAGTCTATTGCGGTCATGTAAAGATGTACAAGACTGTAAACATCGTGAGTTTGCCTGTTCTTGATAGTCAGAGTTGATTTCCCTTATAAAAGTATCAAATTTCATTAGTTCCAAATCTATACAGTAAGCCTGCATTATTATATGCTCACATGCACATACACAGTTTGGAAGATTCAGAGTAAGATTCAGAGTAAGATTTACTCTATGATAACTCTTGATAGTGCAAGAAAAAGACTTAAATTCTTGCTGTACTGAAACACGATGCCCAATTTGTTTGGTTGTATTGTCATTTCTGTATATCTTCACATCAAATCTCATTACATATTGTTGTATTCATTCATGAAGTCATCATAACCATCATTGCTGTGTCTTTAAACCCAGTGCCACCCAGCTGCCCAGCCTCAGTGATCCCTGGTGTGAGGGTATGTGCCCTTGGACTACATCGTGGAAGCCAGCACCATGCAGTCCATGGGCATATACACTTGCCTCAAGGCCTAGGTCTTCATGAAGAGTCACCATCCACTGAGGCTACCTGCTGGACTTCTGTAGACTTCATCTGAGGCTTTAGTGTAGCTCCAGACACTAGGACCACTCACGTTAACAATTCATTCCATTGTTCTCTCCTCTTATAGGGCTTCATCGGAATCCCAGGGCTCTTTGGTCTCCCAGGACCTGATGGAGAAAGAGTGAGTTTAGTCTTTAATTCTGACCTTTAGTCACGCACATGACATGCACATGACTCTATCAGTAGCACAAAAGTTAGCACTTTTTTTAAAAACATTGCAATTTTCCTACTTATTGAAATTCTGAGACACTGACTCAGTGATACTGAGACCTTTTTTTAATCCCCACCATAACAAAGTAAGGAATTAATTTCCTCCAGAAACATGCGGTGGAGTGTCCTGGAGCACAAAGTGGCAAGTTCTATTGGAGAAAACCTTGTGGTTTGCTTTATTCCCATGAGCACTTTACTCGTCTAATCCAGGCAGTGTAGAAAGCCAATTCGCTCATGCTGACTGCAAAGCCTTGCAAAAGGGGCATGCTCAACTAAAACCGCACAGACCCTCCCAGCAACGGTGGGCACTCGTCGCTCTCCCAATATTTGCACATGGTCTTTGAGATGGCGGAATTCCTGCGGTGTGGGAATTATAAGCCACTCAGGAGCTGGAAAAAGGTCTGCTGCGGATTAGCCAGATCAACTCTCCCATTTTCGGGCATGGATGGAGCGAGCGTGCTGTGCTCTGATAGAGTCTCTTTTGTGCAGGAAAGAGAGAAAAGCGCTTTTCAGCACAGACTCAGTACATTACATCCGCCATGCTCACTGATTAATTGACTCCCTTTGCTCTTTTTTTGTCTCTCCTCCCTGTCTCTTTCTGTGTCTCTCTCGTTCTTTTTTTTTTTACACAGGGTATTCCTGGTGTTCGTGGGAAGAAGGGCAAGATGGGTAGGCCGGTAAAGTTTTCTCTCACCATCCTCTCTCTACAAGCCTCTGTGAATGGTGTGTGTGTGTGTGTGTGTATGTGTGTGTGTGTGTGTGTATGTGTGTGTGTGCGCGCACTAAAAAATCACAGCAGTGTCAAGTTCTGACTGTGATTTCTTAGCTGGGATTTTATGGATGCTTGTTCAAAGACCATACAGTGTTTCCCTGCTTAAAATGACTTCCTTGTGTCTATATGTCCCCACAAGGCATCACCATAAATCAGTCCATGTACTACTGAGACAATTGAGTGCTTGATGGTCAAGCAGATTACGGCCTTGATGCTGTCTGGGTCAAGGGACAAAGTATATGTTGTTATAAGGGTCTTAGCCATAGGGCTGAAGTGCATGAAATGCAGAAATGAGGGGGAAAAAGCCTAACTAGAGATCTGTGAGAACCTACAGGCTTTAACACTGTGGAGTTTTCTGTATATGATGGTTTAGGAGAAAACTGTTAAGTATCCAGATGTTAATTATAAGCAGAATACTGATGAAAGAATGCAATCTTTTATAGCATCACATTCTCATTTTTTTATGAGTCATCCATAGTGCATATCCTCCTCATTCTTGATCGGGCTAATTTGGCAGTAAACTGGGTCATTTTCTTATCTATTCCTTCCTGTTTTTGGCAGAGAAATGACAAGTGAACAGCACTTTCTTCTTTCCATTTCAGCACTCATTTCATGGAAAACATTTTATTGTGAAACTGCATGTTTTGAAAATTGAAAGTATTCTGTTTTCCCTGCATTTCGATGCAATTCTTTATCTCAATTCAGATCAAGAGTAAAAGAACACCACTTCTTTAATTCTGAACTGTAACAGAGAACCCGTTCCTCAATATTGTGGTGTCTTGTGATATACTACTACGACTCGCAAAGATGCCTGAGATATTCCTATGCCATAGGAAATTTCCTTTAAGAGACAAAGCGCTTTGTGTGGTTTGAGTGTGGCCCACACACATCAAGCGTATGCCTCCACGTGACGTCACGTCCCCACATTGTAAATAATGAAATAGTAGATGGACGTGAAACGGTGTTGTCAGCAGATCCCTCTTTCTCCCTATTTCTCCAGGCACTTTGTCAGCCCAAGGAAACACACAGCCAGTGGTATTTCCTGTATGGCTGACAGAAATGAGCATCATTACCACAAGCCTTAGTGTTTCACCACAAGTCACAGCACAGTAAAGCGTTCTAGTTAATTATACCTCCGTCAGAACGTTCATTCATTACTCCTCATGCAGCCGTCATTCCCATGTTAGCAGTTTATAATAATATATAAAAAGAATCCCTCTAAGATTAAACAGAGGATTCAGTTTTCTTTGTCTAGTTGCGCTGTGTGTGTATTGGCTTGTATTACAAATCAAAGATCTGCTGAAATAGTCAGTTAAAGCTGAACATGCAGTATTTCTCCTCTACTCAAGTTACACCTTGGCAACCACACCAGTTCTGTTAAAGCCATTTTGATTTTCACTCACATCGCTGTTGTATTGTGTATTCACATACAGGGATGTTTTGTACTGCAAGTCAGGAACATAAGTGCTTTAAAAGAACAGCAGTCTGGACCAAGAACCTCCATCAGTCTGGAGCAATTATGTAACTTGACTTAGAGACGAGTCAAAACAGTGGTGCGGTGGGGTACCGTTGCCGCCTCACATTTCCAGGCTCCCCGGTTCAATCCTGAGCTCGGGTTACTGTCTGTACTGTGTGGAGTTTCCGTACATGTTCTTCCTGTGTCCACTTGCGTTTCCTTTGGGTTCCCACCTAAAACATGCTTCCGGTTTCCTTCCATCCAAAAACATGTAGGTGAATTGGTGACATGTAGGTAAATTGTCCTTAAGAGTGAATCTGTGTGTGCATAGTGCACTGCGATGGACTTTTTTCTCATCCAGGGTGCATTCCTGCATCAAGCCCAGTGTTCCCAGGATAGGCTCCAGAATTGAATGAAGTGGATACTAAGGATGAATGAATGCTTAATATTCTCAATAACCAGCTTGAGTGAAACTAGCTTGGGTAAAAGCTTTTATTTGGCTTCATAGCTTTGTTGTGCCAACCTGTAGGACATCAATTTGATACTAATTTGAATCTAATCTTGGTGTCTCTCCTTGGAGATTGAAGATTCTGATTTGAGGACTGATCCTACATCAGACCCAATTAGGCAACTTTTTTGCCAGATGTCTGCTCAGTTGTAAATATATTACAGTGTCTCAGTGCCTCTCTTTTCTGTGTGTAGGGCTTTACTGGGGATTTTGGCGAGCGAGGACCACCAGGGCCTGACGGAAATCCAGTGAGTATCAATATACTGTGACTCTGAGCTTTCTGTAGCACTTCAAGACCTTAGAACTATAAGGTTCTATCTGACCTTATAGTTTTAATAGATTTAAATATGTATACAAGTATGGCCCTGGATATATGTGAGAACTTTTACTCCAAAATGTTGCTTAAAAATATGAAAGAAATACAAAGTTGAAAAGTTATATCTGCACTGACTTTTCATTGAGGACCTTTGGCTTAATATATTAAAGTATCTTAAAGTAAAAAACTGACAGATACAGCATTATAATCTCATGGTCTCAAATTCCCATATAAAGCAAGCTGTACTAATTGCTTAGAAGTCACATAGAGAAGCAGGGATCAGATTTAAAATGTGAAATTATTTAATTTAAAGCCAGTTTAGTATCATTAAATCTAGTGATAGATAACAGTATGATTACTCAATAGCCTTTAGCTGTGGGAAAGACCATCTCAGCCACAGGGCTTAAGTGCCTAAACTCTGAGTTCTATGAGAACGTGCAGACTTTAACACTGCAGACGTTTCTGTAAATGATGGTGTAGTCATAAACTGTTAAGCATCCAAGTGTTACAGTGTCAGATAACAGTATAATAATATGATTACTGAAAAGACTTCAGCTTTGGGAAAGGCTTAATCTTTGCTTAAAAGACTATTCCAGGTTCCCTGACCTTTTATTGCACCCTTCCAGCATGTCTTGCACCACTTCTAAAAGCCAAAGTGACCACAGCAACCATCACTTGCCAATAAATACAACCACTAACTGCCACCACAGTCACACACACCAGGCCAGTCAACACCATATCACCAGCTCCATAGCAAACCTGGAAACACTCGTAATGAGAAGTGCAGCTGTCGTTACTGGAGCACACATTTAAAAAAATAAAAAAAAAAAAAGGTTTTGCCATCTGATGGATCGCTTTACTTCTAATGGCTTTTTCATAACTATTATATCAGTATTGCTTTTGGTTCCATGTTTTAGGCCTTGTTTTTGATCATGTTAAGGATTTGAAATGAACCAAGTAAACACACTGATAACGGCATAATTCCTTTCATTCATATTCCATGACAATAGATGTATTCATTCATCTTCAGATTGAGAATATCCCATTTTTATCACATCTACAGTAGAACATGCTATGCAAAATAGTTTACAAATGCACACGTATAAATCCTTTTTCCTTACTGTAAGCCTGAGCTGAAGGCATTTAAACATGAGCTTCAATAGAAACATTACAGCAATATTCTGACTGACTGATTCTGACCCTCTTGACTCTATTTCCCCGTGTAACCCTAACCTTCCTCTTTTCTCCTTTCCTCTCAATCCCACTCCTTCATTCACGAGTTACCCAGCAAGGGCTGCCAACCCATCTCCCTTCTTTCAGCTCACATTAAAAAGGAGAAAGAAAACACACACAGGGGATGCTTTTGGCAATAGAGGAAGTAGCAGTGGCAGCTAGCAGCAGGCCAGGCACGCAGCACAACAAGTCCTTCTCTGTGCTTCACAGCAGCCTTCTGTCCAAGGGGAGATACAAGCCACAGATTAGTCTCTTATCAGAGAAGAAAGACTGGACTCTTTCACCCCTGTTTCACTCTACTCTCGCCTTCTCTTTACCTCTCAACTCTGGCCAGCCTCGGAAACTCTGAACTTTCTCTTCAGTGTTTAGAATAGAATCTAACGAGTCTTTGTTTCTGCATTCTGCTCTCTCTTTAGGGAGAACTGGGTCCACCTGGTCCTAGTGGAGTACTTGGCCTTATTGTGAGTATAACTCTTTAAACTTCTTAGAGATTCCTTATTAAATTTCTGTCTTTTACTGTAGTCAGTTTTTTCCTTTTTTAATACCAAATACTTTTTACATTCCAAACTCAGCTATAAACCTGCTTAGCTTTTGTGAGTTATATGAACTGTGTAGCCGTCAGTGGCCAAAAATGTACTTTTTAGAGCTCAAAATGCCATTTTGGATGTGATGTATTACATAAGGAATAAAACATGACAGGGTGTACTGTTACAGGAAAATAATCAATGACAGTACTGTAATGCTATTACCACCCTGAAGTTGATTATTTTTCTTTAACAGCACACCCTGAGGTGCTTTATTTTTCTTATATCACAGCAATTTGTCACTGATTAAAATGGTAAAATGTTAAAGAACAACACACTTTGTATCCATCTATATTTATGTTTAATGCTGTGGAACATCCACTAAACAAGTCAGTTACTGTTAACACGTACATTATAACAGCTATAAACATTCATAAAATCCCAACTGAGAATTCAGCAGCACTGTGTTATACTGGATTTTCTTTAGTTATGACAAAAAAAAAGAATATCCAGCAAAAATGCTTTTTTCTTTTTCATTCAAGTAATAATAGCTCCTTGTCTTACAAACATAAACGTAGCATTAATTGAAAGTTTGCAATCTGCAATTTCAAAAGAACTTTTTCATGTGTTTCTATTAGCTACAAAGGAGAAATAATTAATACAAACCACCTTGTGGTTACAAATTACAACAACCACCTTGTGGATCACTGATGATAACTGACTGAACATGGATCTATATTGCTAATTAAGTTTAAATAATAAAATAACTCCTCTTCTTCTTACAAACAGAATTGTGGGATCAAAAAGTTTGGAATTTGCACTTTTGACGTAACTATAGGCAATAAATTATGGAAATAGAATGAACAGCATTATTTTTATAATACAGAAATACAGTAAATACAGAACTACACGTGGTCTGATTTGTGTGTGTGTGTGTGTGTGTGTGTGCGTGCGCACGCATGTGTTGGCAGGGGGACATGGGACCTCTTGGAATCATGGGTCTTCCAGGGCCTGTTGGACCCAAGGTGATTAATTAAACATCATTTCAACTGTTTTAATTGGACATTCAATGAATCACATTTACATTTTATACCTTCCAAGGAAAAAATAACAAGGTAGTGTTTCCTCTGAAGTTCACTGAACTGCAACTGTTAGAATTTCTTTCAGGAGGACACATTAGGCCTGAACAAACACAAGCACACAAAAGTCTTATGATGAGGTGAAACTGATCCACCTCCAGGAGAGTGATCTCTAATCACCGAATTGTTTTTGGATCTAAGAATAGCAGCGTACACGTCTCGCTCTAGGCCTTTTCTCACTCTGCACTTTTCACGTCAGTGAAATCTAACCTGCATCCCATGAATTTTGAGTAGAGGAACAAAAATGTCATGCAAATCTTATTTATTTAGTCACCCCTTCTTTTACTCTTGCATTTGTTCATCTCCAAACCATCAAACAAAAACAGTGATTAATGCTGTACTGTTTTAAGCTTTAGGACATTTGTGATTCTGGTTTGAGGGAATGAAAGAGGTTTTCATGCTTTAATGTTTTTTTTCAGGGGGTATCAGGGAATCCAGGAGAGCCAGGACTGAAAGGTGATAAGGTGATTTGAATACACTTTATTAGCTTATATACATACTGCACATAATATGTATGGGATGTGTCCTCACACAAAATGTCGCACACGTATTACAAAATAAAACAACAAAAAATAACACTCTGGCAAGCTTTATCTCACTTACACCATGGTCACTTACCGATGATAAAAAAGAGAAGGTTTTATGTATGTTTTGCTTTACGTGAATGATTTTAATATAGTTAATGTAACTAACATGGTAGTCACTCACATCCACAGATATTTTGTGGCTGTTGCAGACTGTAAATAATTTATTTCTGCATAATTAAACTCAATAGTTTAATTGCAGCATTAACATTCTAACGTATAAGATGAAGACATTGATACTTTAAACATGATTACATACAGTAATATTACAGGTTAAGTTTTTTTTATCCATCTTTCCAGTGAGCACAAAGATGTCTAAGTGATGTGATGAAAAATAACGTTATCTATGCTGATGTTAATGGGACATCTATGTTTAGATAAAGACAACTAGTATGGTCATATACAAGCCATCAAACATAATGTCAAAGATCAAAATATGTTTTTGGATAAAATCAAGGCAGACCAGTACTACCAGACAGCCCCAGTAAATCCACAGATGTCTCTGGTCAGTCACTGAGGAAGAGCTCCCAATATTAGGAATTAATGCACACCTGCCAGCCAACCATAAACATGTACTATCCATGACCATGGTGTAGAGGACTGTAACTTTTCTAACCTTTAGACCCTCGCTTTGAACTGTTGCAAATCTCTGAAGGGTGTTCCGCATTTGAGCCCATTATTGCGTGTTAAGGTCTGGCAGCCGAGCTCAGGCTACAGAATGGGACATTTGTTGTCGCTGAGTGCTTGATTAATAAAACATGGCGGTCATGACCACCTCCTCAAAGCTTTTCCATTTTCAAAGCTCAGACAGCAAGATGGCAGCCAGTAAGCTTGCTTTTTCCTGTGTCTGCTGCCCCATTGCTCTGCTGTGTCCAGCTGGCTATGATCCTGTCTACCCATAAGATAGAGTGTTTCATAACACCGTACTGTCAACATGTCTGCAGTCTTTTCCCAGCTTCGCAATGTTATTTTTGGTGTTTTGTGATAGAACGTAGTTGTCTATTGATTTTGCATAAACTTCATATGCTCTCCACAGTCCTAATTAGGGATGTAGAAAGTGACATCTGGCTCTTTGTTTTGTCAGGGGGAAATTGGTTTGCCAGGAGAGCCTGGAGAGCCTGGATTCCAAGGTGACAAGGTATTTAAGTTGGCTCCTTTCACCTTTTCTACTTAACTGTTTCGTTGCTAATGAATGTGACCTAATGATCTGCTGAAATTTTCAGGGTATTCAGGGTTTGCCGGGAATGCCAGGCATCCGAGGGAAGCCAGGGCCACAGGTAAGTCATTACCAAACATTATCTAGTCACTAGCGCAATGACATGTTTCTGGTCTAAAGGAAAGTGGACAGAAATCATACTCTTTTTTTGTCCTTTTAGGGGAAACCTGGAGATCATGGACCAGATGGTTTGCCTGGCCCTCCAGGCCCAGAGGTAACTGGAGCATTCAAATGTGTTGTTCCAGAGATTTCTAGACCCCAAAGGCTTAGCCAGCTCTCTAATGGCAACACACTGAATGAAAAATACTTTGAGGGGCTCCGAAATGGCGCAACAGAGAAGTATTCACCTATCGTCACAAGATCGTGAATTCCTGCCACGCCGCAGCTATCCATGGCCAGGAGTCAAAGAAAGCAAAACTGGTCTTTCTCTCCCTTGTTAATCAGTGCGGCTGTGGCCAATCATGGGCATTGGTGAGCTCATGTAGGTGGAGGGCAGTTAACACTTTCCTCAGAGTGTGTTACGCTGCCCTGTGGTATATGTTGAAAAGTGTGTGGCTGCATATGTCTTGGAGGAAGCGCATGCTAGACCTTATGATCCTGGTTGGTAGCTGTTGTGCGATAGGAGAGAAGTAGCTAGTGGGTGGAATTAGCAAATGACCACATTGAGAGTAAATTGGGTAAAAAAACAAATACACTGAAAAAAAAACACCATACAGATTAATGTATTTATTTCTCTTCAGGGATTTCCAGGTGATATCGGACCACCAGGGGAGAATGGCCCAGAAGGTCCAAAGGTTTGTTCCTTGTTCCTGTCACAAACCTTTCCAAATATTACCCTTTCATAATAATTAGTTTAATATCAAATAATGGAAGTCAGCGTATTCTGACTGAAATTATTCTGAAGAAGTTTAATGATTTGAATATTTTATAATTTATGTGTAAGATTATTAGCTGAGTGTTTGTCCAACTCTAAAAAATGTTTAAAACCTAAAGCATACACACTATCAACACTGTCAATTTCTACATTGCAAGCAAACTGGTGTACTAAATGGAAAATATTTTCTCCAGGGGAAGTCAGGAGCAAGGGGAATACCTGGTCCAAGAGGAGCAGCTGGACAAGAGGTTGGACCTTTTCCATGCATGACACAAAGCAATATTGTCCTGGTATTAGTGTGGTATTACTAGATTTTCACACTCACTGTTCATCAGGGATTTATACCAAATTCTTTTATTTGGGTGCCAGCTGGACACTATGTTCTGACATCTGAGGATAGATATTTTACAGACTTAGTATGTGGGTGGACCAGCTTGTTGTAAGAATCATTCACATATGCACTTTTTAAGACCATTAACGGGCTGAGACACAATTATAGTTTAAAACCATGGTTTTGTACAAGCTATTAAATGTTGTTAAGACTCGTGGCTTCAGTGAATCATTCCTTTGATTAGTTCCATTCTGGTTCTTTAGGGTGATGAAGGACCAGTTGGACCAGCCGGGCCCCCAGGACTGGAGGTGAGTGCACTCTGTACACTGCTTGTAGCCCATTTCCCATAAATCAAGCCATAACTTTAAAGTGTAGCAGCAGCATGAAATTGCCATTACTGCTAAGCCATGCTGTAAAGCATGCTCAGGTTGGTTAGGAAAAACTTGTAGCAAAGCTATTAGAGGCTTTCTCTGCCATTTTGGGATACTGTAACACAATTTCAGTGTGCATTTTATGAAGCTTGAGACGATTGGATGTTGAACGTGGTTTAAAAAACAGTCATTTCCTTTGAGTGAATACCTGTAGGGTGCAAATTGAAAACACATGGACAATGTCGTAAAAGAGTTTTTTTTAATACATTTTCTGAGTTAAATCCAGTCTTTGTGTGTGCTGTCTTGTGCACACATGGCTAAGTTAAAATTAAGCGTTATGTAAAAGTTAAAAACACTGACCATTTTATTAGGACATGAGAACAGATTGCTTAGGAAATTACTATTTCTATTAAAAAGTATAATACATGAGAATATGGTAAAGTTATTGTTTCTTAAAGTACTTCTGGTAAAGGAACCTGTTGCCTCCCCTGGAGACTACGTTGACGGCCCTTTCCAATTTTGACCACAGGTTTTCATTAGGGTTCATATACAAAGATGGCATTGCAACTTTGTGTTCCTACAACCACAACAATCGTAAAAGATCTGTCTTTACCTCCTGGCAGCGGTAACCAGGTTATAAGAACTTATGAGACTTTATGAGAATAGTTTTTTGTTAGAGGAAAAGGTAGTAGTTTCTCCAGAAACTAGCCATTGTTTTAGCCATTGTTTGTTTTGAAGTGTGCCAATAATCATGAGTTGTGTTTTTTTCTATTTTGTGTGATAACACAAAAGGAAGGATTTAGAAAGACTTAACCCCCATCCAGATGTGTTTTTGGTAAATTGCTCAGTATCTTTCAGTTAGCTGTTCTGAATGCAACGGCTAAAATTTGGACTCTCCCCAGCTTCAACATAACCCTAAGAATAACTTGGTCTTAGTCCAGGCCCAATTACGTCCTCAAACTCTGCATGATAGATCACTCGTAATGATGCATTAAGCACTTCCAATATTCAAATCTACTTCAATCAAAACCAAATTGACCACAGCTTAAGATGGACCGGAGGCACAGGAAAATGTAGCTAATGTGGAAGGGAAATTCAACATTAGCTGTAAGCTGTCAACACAGAATTCAACCGTGCTCCAAAATAAGCACAGCTGACTTGTGATCTGTGTGAGAATGGAGGCCACAAGACAGCTTGACACCGTAATGCTACGGGTCTATTCCTATGCGTTTATTTCTTTAAAGCCGTTCCCCTGAGGGAGCAGATATGGCTGTGGATGGTGGAGGTTGGTGTCAGGCACAGCAGCTAATGAGATGCCATGGAGGCCCAAGCTGGCTAAAAGAAGGAGAGAATCCAGTGCTATAGGTCATTTCTGTTTTTTGTTCAGGGTAGGCCTGGGAGGAAGGGATTCTCAGGAAAACCAGGAGCAGATGGGCCCCAGGTAAGTTACCAGAATTCATATTTATGTGTAGATTTTCTCTTTCGGATCATAGTCACTTCGTGGATGCCCAATAAACATGTTTCTATGCACTGTACTGACAATTTTGATCAGAGATTATCTTTTATTAATAGTCCAAAGTTTAAATAAGTGCTTGAATCGCTAACTAGGCCATCTACTCTAGGGCGAGCCTGGAATAACTGGAAATGTTGGGATGCTTGGTGACAGGGTAAAAGTTTTTTCTTTCTTCTACAGATATTTGCTTATTGAAATGTTTTGGATGCTTGCGTATATTTAATGAGCTTATGTAGATTTATGATGTATTCATGTTTTATAGGGACTTGAGGGATTTAAAGGGCCTCCTGGTGAGACTGGGCTTCCTGGAGAGAAGGTCAGTAGGTTATTAATCTCTTGTTTATGATTTTACCCAAAGTAGTTTTGGGTCATCTGTTATTTCTGGGATAATTTTAGGCATCTCTCCACAAAAGTTTCCAGACATGTTTTTGTATTGTCTTGGGATATTGTTTGTATCGTATCGTCTCCTTGGACAATGAGCACATAATTTATTGCAATGTTTATTGCTTGTGTTTGTTCTCTTAGGGAGATCGGGGAGAGACTGGTCAGCCAGGGCCACCAGGAGAAAGTGGACCGATGGTAAGGAGTAAGTCTGGATCTCGTCTCTGCTCTCAGGGGCATCTCTTTTACTCATGCAGGCCTTCTCATTTATCATAGTGTGGCAGTAACTCAGCAAACTACTGTAGAAATGGTTAGTCGTGGGTGCAGTGTGGGAAAATGCTGGGTCAGCTGTTTTACAGTTCACCAACAAGACCATGAGTCATTTCCTCTCTATGACATAAGGAAATTATAGCCATTTCTTTACACACTGTGAGGAAAAGTGGTTTGGCATTAAATACAAAGACAAAACCAAGAGCAACTGCTATGCAGAATCCCAAAGGCAAAATTCAGAGCTTGACAAAGTTTGACATGTCTAAATGAACCTTTTAAGGGTCACTAATTAGTTTTACATGAACTTTTACATTTTACATTTGTACATTTTTAAATGGTATTCATTTTGACTTGATTGAATAGATTGTTTTTTGACTGTGTGGACAAAGCAGCATTTGAACATTTTTTGTTTTGCTGTTCAAAAACACAAAATGATATTTTGTGGGTGTCTGGCTGACTAATGATCGACTTCGTCCACATTTCTCGGGTACTCATGCAGGCCTGATGTAATGCTATTGGCCAGTATTCTTTTGTTCATCTGTGCTTGAAAACCTTATCCCTCATTACACAGCAAGGACCATGGAACAGACTGTACAAAGATTAGAAAGACAGCTAGACTGATAGTGTTCACTATATCCACAGTATTAATTGGTGAACCTAATGAAGCTCTTATTAAAGAGACTGTTGGAATTGGCTGGAAACAATCTGAAAGTTTTATTTATTGTTCATTGTTCTTTAGGTTATTGAAAGGAACACTGCATTACTGGGTTATTTCAGTATAGTTCTAATGATTGTTATTTTTAGGGACACACAGGAACACCAGGTGAGAGAGGACCACCTGGCCTACCAGGAATACCTGTAAGTACATTATAAGAAATGATTCATCCTCCTAATCACTACAAATACAAATAATACAGCTCTCCTATGAGTTCAAAAGAGTCACAAATGATGGCAATTTATTATCGCTATTAGAACTTAATTCATTAAGAAACTCAATGATTTTCATTTTTGCTAACTGTGACCCTGGCAGCCCTCTCATTATCTGTTCAGTCCGCTGCTCCTCTTCCACTGAAAATGTTCATAAAACGAGCATGTGGCAGTCTGATTCATGCCCCAGTGGCCTCTATTAGTGCTTGTTGCAGGTCCCATTTTTGACCACTAGGTGTATTAATAATGGCAGTGAGCTCATTGCCCCTTGATTAGACACTGATTTTCTTTAAATCAGTGGTCACTCAAAAAAAGGTAATTAGGATTTCAACTGAATGAACTGTATGAAGTTGTGAATGACCCTATGGACTAGTCACCACTGAAGGAAATAACATTAAAATCATTCATGCTCCTCCTGGATGGGTTGAAGCTTGGTGCCTAGTCCTTTTGAGCTTTACTGAACCTCATATGTACATGTCCTGAAAGTAGGCCTCTGAAGTTTCTCCATGAGTATCTCATGTACATGCCAGCAAAAGCTTCCACAAATAACGTCATCATGTCATCTGTATCCCTTTAAGTAAACCAAGGAAACAGGTCTCTGTAAGGTTCAAGCCTGTTTCATTTAATACAACAAGACACACTTTGACTTTAGGAAGCTCTTGTTTATGCCCAAAAGATTCCACTGATATATTGACCCTAGAGAACCTGACTTTGACCTGCCGCAGTATCTCGGGTAATACTGACACCAGCTGACTGCTTTAAACAGTAGTATGATTGGTAGTCTTTGTAAATCAAACTCCAGACACCTCTGGAAAAGTCACCCACCCTTCTGCTGTGTTAAGCTTCACTGCTCGAGTTTTCCAAAATGTTGACATCACTCGAGCTCTGACAGGAAATGCCTTTCAGAGGCACTCTGGGGAGCCTCAGCTGAGAGCATTGAGTGCAGCACAGACAAGCATAAACATAAATACAATTCTTTGAAGGACAGAGCTTTCACTCCACAGCTTTAATTTCGTCAGGTTATGTCCTGTATGTAAGCACACTAGACACACACTCAATGGGTCTGGATGCAATGTTTTAAAAGAAGGTTCTCATGTTTGGCTGCATCAATGTGCAATTTATTTTCTCTCTTATTTTCTCTTTTCTCTCTTTCTTCGGCAGGGCCCTCCTGGTTCTAGAGGTCTCAGTGGCAGTAGAGGACCCAAAGGCAGAAGGGTAAGAACCAATGTCCGGTTACTAATAATGAAAAAGTCACACATTTTATGCACAAGGAGACACAGAAACATGGTATACTGATATTAGTAACCAGGAAAATATTTTTTAATCAGCCAAGATACACTAATAGTAATTAACTATTGCTGAATGTTTTAATGACTATTAGAGAAGCCTTTCCCTTGATACAGCATGTAGAAGCCGTTTATGAAAGCATTGTTTGGGCTTGAGCTCCTCCGACTGAGTTGTTCTGTTTGGTCATTTAGCATAGAGTGATCAGGTTGAATCATTTTTGGCATAAACACATCTCATGAATCATCTAGTGGTCATGTGTACAGTTGTAGGTCTTGAATAATATTGTCATTACTGTAACTCTGTTCTCATTGCCACAAAAAGTATTTACTGTATTATGAAATTATGAATCATCTGTTTCATTATTGGAAATGAATAGCACTGAGTTTCAATATGGTTTGAAGATAGAGAATAATGCACAGTGTGGGACTAGTCTACTGCAGTAACTTTTAAAATCCTTAGCTTTGCACAGTAGTCTCCAGTAATGGTAATGACTGCATTGAAAAAAATCCCATTAAAGAACTCAGCACATTGAAGTTTCATTGCATTAATTGTGGAAAATGTTACTTTGCCATTTTGCATGCAGGCATGTCTTGCAGATCCATTTATATTTATATTAAGTGAAAAATATTACTTCCAGCTGCAGAGATTCCTTAATAGTGAATCAGTATCACGGTTTAATAAGATAACACCACTAACAAGGATCTGCATAGAATCAAGGGGAGCATCGGTGACAGAGAAGGCTAATAAAGGAAATATGGAAGTCTGGTCTTATCTGACTGGAGTGAAGTGGAAGTTTTCTTCTAACAGTTTTAAAGCTTGTATATATGATAGGTAGTTTGATGAGTGACTTGCCGGTGGTTGTTGTAAGCTTGTTGTAAGCATAATATACAGGACTGTGCAAAAGTTTTAGACACCCTATATTTTTTATGTAGTACAAACTTTGTTATAGATTTGTTTTTTATGACTTCTACATTATCCAGTCAGTACAAAAAGATTTCAGATTTCCAAACATTACTTTTCCAGCACAAAATTAAATGTTACAGAACAATGTTTGTATGGCAGAAAGCAGCATATTACATAAGAGACGACTTTTCAGACAAAAAAAACATAATGAAGGCTGCTGGGTTTTGCTGCAAAAATAAGAAGCAAGTGCAACAGTCAAAGTCTCCAGAAGAACTGTGCCTGTTTCTATAAGATGCTCAGTAACACTTACAGCTCATTTCCTTATAAAACTGCACACACTGTACCTGAGACTACTATTTTTTTAAAGCAACAGACTGTCACACTTAATATTGACTTTGTTTCATTTATTCCTGTTTACTGCTCTTTATAGTATTTTTTTTACATGTAGAAACATTAAATTTCATTATTTTTGAAGGCATCATTGCTCTACAGCATTTCTTTGCATGTGCGTAAGACTTTTGCACAGTATTGTACAAGAAGGAAACAGGACTGCAAGGGATTAAAATGCTAAATACATACTACCAGATGTATTCACGTGAATGAATGAATGAATGAATGAATTACAAACAGGAGTCAGTAATAGAATAGAGGGACTGGGAAAGTAAATTTTGAAATATAAATAACAAGCAGTAGTGGGCCAAGGACCAAGCCTTGGGGAACACCATTTAATGGTAATGCATTTATTTGTACAATTCACACTCAAACTCATCTTTTGATATATGCGTTTATATATACCTTCATATGTACACAATATTGGATGTGCTGTCGATTAAACTTCCTTCAGTAGTCTGCACTGCTCCATTTACTCTGACAAATACTTTGATGGCCTGCTGATTTCCAGTCATGGCTCTCATCAGTCAGTGTATTCCCATATTCCACACAAAGCCAATTCATTAATGTGGCTACTACAAATACGCAAATGAAACAGGGAAGCCCTTTAGCCTTCACATGGTATATTCAATGGAAATGATGCAGAACGACCACTTTCTGTTCCTGCCAAATATGTGGCTAGATTTTAGTATCTCATCTCTTTCCAAGTGCAGTGGTAGGGTTTTTTTTCCCATAGGCCAAGTCCTCAAAGAGAGACTGTCTCAATTTGGCATGAGTTATTGTACCATATCCATTATTTCTTTACCCCTACACATAGCACTAGCTTGTGTAATTTACTTTTCACTTGTAATGCAATGCACTTTGAATTTTTCTACCTTTGATCTCTCTGACATTTTTTTAACACTTAACCCATACAGGGTTTTCACTACTTCTCTATATTTTTCTTCTCTATAACTGGCATATTGGAGGTGTCACTTGAGCACCTGGAAACCCTTACCTTTGAACGTCAATGCACTCTTTCTCAATTCACAGTGAATCCTTGAAGGAAAAAAATCCCTCTTTTTCATGAGCAGTGTGCAAGTGCAAACATTGTGATTGGCCCTCTGAAAGGTCAGAGGTCCCTCCAAGTGCCATCAGATCACAGAGAACCACAAAGAACAGAGGTAGCAGTGTGTGTCAGTCTAAAGAACCCAGTGTGGTTCCTAAAAGACATGTGGTGCTTTTAGCAGAGGACCACATGTCTGTTCTTCTGCAGGAACCACTGTGGCTGCAGCTATAATAATGTCTCCATTCATCACTCTTTCCACCTTCCAGAGTGAAGCAATCACTCAAAGTCGTAAGAAATCACCCAGCTTCTGAGTTGGTTTCATGACTCTTGTGAATTACTGCAATGGAAATATAACAGTAAACGTCCGTTGTAGCTAAACTTCCATGATGTCAGCAGCCTTGTGCTTTATACTTCTTGAAAGTTGCATTCATACCATATGTGTGTGTGTTTTGTGCACTTGGACAGTGTACTGAGTCAGAATCACAAATCACTCCAGTGTAATCACTCCAGTGGATTGTATGCACGCTATACCTGGTGTATCTGGGTGTGTTAAGCTTTGACACATGGTTATAATCATACTAAGTATATCTCTGAATAATTACATCCACTAGTTCCAATAAGGCTAGAAATAGTGGCTCACGTTCTTGATTCAGTGACCTGAGTAACCCTGCTTCCTCCATGTTTGTATTTGCAGAAAGTGAGCCCTCTGCTGTTCACCTAGTTATTTGTCCATCTTTTCTCTCTCTCTCTCTCTCACATCTTAATCCCACAGTGTTCTCTATGCTTTGTTTCTCATACAGGGGCCAAGGGGGCCTGAAGGACCACCTGGGGAGAATGGGTCAGTGGGGCGCAAGGTAATTTTTTTATCCTAGGCCTTTTAGCATAAGAAAGATTAAAGTATGGGATACCTGTCCTCACTGCTGAGCACCACATGCTAGTTTGACATGAGGTATATTAAAACAATATGCCACTCTAGGCCATTCCTTACTGAGATTTTATCACAGGTAAGGGTTTTCTTAGACGCAATGCCAAGTGGAGTGCCTAAAGCCCCCTTACATATGATAAAACCACTGTAACACATGGCCTCGAGTGGCTTACTGCTCCCGTAAAATGACGACAAATATGATAAACAATGATAAACAATGATTAACAATAAACAATTCTTCTGCCACGCAGTGTAGTCTGTTTAGAACTTGCAATGTTTGGGCTGTAGTGTAACCGTTTTACTGGTTTAAAACCTGGAGTGTTAATAGAGAATTCAATTATTGTGATGTGGTCACATGTGCATATATTAAGAAATTTAAAATAGCTAGGCCAATCATATTTTGATCCAAAACTGAATCCATTTTATAAATGCGTTCAGTT
The DNA here is from genome assembly GCF_027358585.1 of Pangasianodon hypophthalmus. Lineage (NCBI taxonomy): Eukaryota > Metazoa > Chordata > Actinopteri > Siluriformes > Pangasiidae > Pangasianodon > Pangasianodon hypophthalmus. The sequence goes on along the minus strand of NC_069733.1, from coordinate 8,761,077 downwards.
TTTCAATAATCTATGTTGACATAGTTGTCTTATTTGAATTTCCAACCTGACAATAACATCTCTGTTAGTTTTCACAATTGAAACCTACTGTTAGCTCATGGAGAAATCTCTCCTGTCTCTTCAGGGTCTGGATGGTCCACCAGGGAAATTGGGTTTAACAGGCCAGAAGGTATGATGGCACATTTTTGATTCCCCTTCTGTTTGTTGTGCGGTTTTGCTGCTTCCACATGTGCTTGAAAGTCTATTTGAAACGATCCGATTATGCAGATCGTTCTTTTTTTACTGGCATTGAAGGGGCTGCCAGGGTTTTGCGGCTTACATTAGCATCTGTTTTGTTATAAATAGAATATTTATACTCTCAGACTCAAGAATAGACAATGAGAGCCATTACAGAATTGAGGCAACTTGAGCCCTGAGAGGTTGCATAATGGCAAGCCAGGTAGTAATTTCAATTTGGGTTATAAATCAATGTGTATTGTTTATATCTCCTTGGCATGGCAATTGGAATCATTGACTGATCCCCGTGTCTCTGTATTCAATCAGGGAAAAATTGGTGAACCAGGGGAAGCTGGACCACCAGGATACCCAGTGAGTAACTGGATCTCTTTGGAGCATGAACATAGCCATAGAATGATATTAGGTACTAAAATATTGAAATGCTCAGTTTGAGATGTTGATAAATCCATCAAGACTTACTATATTTAAAGGGTATCCAAGGACCCTCCGGAATACCAGGAGCAAAGGGAATTCCAGGAATGCCTGTGAGTTTCTTGGGAAATAGCTTGCAGCTTGTTTTCATATAATGACACACCTAATCAACTGCATCTGAATACAACTGGAGCTTGAAACAAATTAGTAGGTTAGCAATAAAGACTGCAGATAGATTTTGTTAGATTAGTTTTTAGTGCTTTGGGTTGTTTGAAATTACTGAGAAAAGAGAACAAGAATGTAATTTATCTAACATCTCTAACATCATGTAATTTTAACTAAGCCTGCCTACTTGAGGATGTGTTTGAATCATTTTTTACTACTATGTTAAGAAATAAAATAAATTCCCTAATATGTTGGCTTGTTTACAGGGACCTTCAGGGCCAACAGGAACAATAGGCCCTTTGGGAGAGATTGGCTTGATGGTAAGATTATATTGAATGATATATTGAATATCATTTAAATATTTATACTGCATGAAAATTATCTCCAGTTAATGTACATAACAAGATCCTGAATATTTCATACCCTGTATAATTTATTCTACTCCCCTGCTACTGATCTTTCAAAGGGGCCATTAATGTCCATATATAGTTGCCTCATTTGACATTCTCTTCTTGATTCCAGTGTACTGTGTCATACCATCATACAGGACTAGATGGCTCATTACAGGCACTGCTCTTTAGTATAATAGATGTAATTTAAAATGGTGACTCACAAGCATTTCAGCATGTTGTCTTTCTGCTTCCAATTACCCACTTTGTGCAACACTCCAGCACACCAGTGAAGTAGAACACTTTCAGATGGGCTTAACAAATGGTTGGTACATCCCAGTGTGGTTTCATAGGCTGTTTTCTGTTCTGTGTGACAGGGCCCACCAGGAAAAGTCGGGGAAGTGGGCCTACCTGGAGAACCTGGAGAGAAGGTGAAACATTTATTCACTTTGCCATTTATGCCAGTGTTAATTAGTCATATGGACCTCTTTGCATGGGAAAATGCACCATATAAAGGTTCATTGGTTCCATAATAGTGGTATGAGATATGACCAACGGTAGTAGTCTACACACAGTGATGCCTTCGGACTGCTGATTCTAGCTCACTAATTGTAACCCTCTTCCCTAGTCACTTCTACATGCTAAGAATGAAATGATTAATACACTTGCAGCTATGACAAGTTCACATTTACACATTTTCTAGGGAGCTGTCGGGCCTCCTGGGAACATCGGTGAACCTGGCTTGATTGGAATAAGAGTAGGTTAATTCAGAGAGCATGAAATACTCAGCTTGTGCTCGCTCATTCATGAAGATCAGTAATAACTAATAAGTGTCAACTTTTAGGGCGAGCATGGGCTCAGCGGAGAAGCCGGGCAGAGTGGCCCAGATGGAGCCAAGGTCAGAGAAATCCATTTATCACACCAGCATGTGTTTAAAATTAGCTGCAGTTATTCCTCAGGCCAGCATAGATCAGTTTGATCAGTTTGAATTGTGGTGTTGCATACAGGGCGAAAAGGGTGACATGGGAGTAGAGGGCGAGCAAGGAGAAAAAGGAGAAATGGGACTGAAAGGAAAGGAGGGGCCACCTGGAGAGCCTGGCCTAGTTGGCGTTAGGGTAAGTTATTTTTGGTGTTGTTCTAATTTGGGTTATCTTACTGGTAGCACAAGTGGTGTTCATCTTATGACACTATGACACTGTTTGTTGACAAAATGTATCTTATTTGCTGCTGATGTAATTTGTGTTAAGTCAAGTGACATAAGGTTGTGACACTATGACACTTTTTGTCAACATAAGATTGTGTTAAGACATTGACTATTTTATTTGCAATTAAAAGGTTGTCTTATGACCCTGACATTTTTTCTCAACATAAGGTTGTGCTATGACACTATGATGCTTTTTGTTGACATTTTGTTGTCCTATTTTTCCTGCTGTTCTATTTGTCTTATTGGTAACAATTTATGAGTGGTTTTCATATGGCTACATGCCACTTACATAAACCTTTCATAAAAACTGACATAAATCTATGTACTTATAAAGCCCTTTTCCTATAATCAGCAGCTGTCATAAAGACTCTTTAATTTTGATGTCAATATTGATGACATACAGTAACAGCTAAGTCAAGTGACATAAAGCTGACATAAGATTATGACACTTTTTGTTGACATAAGTTTGTCTTATGACATTATGACTATTTGTCGACACAAGGTTGTCTTATGATGCCATGACACTTTCAGTTAACATCAGGTTGTCTCATGATGCTATCTTACTTTTTGTAGATGTAAGGTTGTCCTATGACACTGACACTTTTTACCAACATAAGGTTGTGTTATGACACTATGACACTTTGGTGATATAACATTGTGTGATGACACGTGTGATGAAACACTTTTTGGCAGCATAATTTTGTGTTACAATATTGTGACACTTTCTGTGGGCATACATAATGTTGTCTTATGACACTGACAGTTTTTATCTACATAATGTTGTCTTATGATGCCATGACACTTTTTGTCTACATAAAGTTGTCTTATGACTAACCCTTTTTTGGCCAACTATGATACTATTACACTTATTGTTGACATAAGGTTGTGTTATGACACTATTTGCAGACACACTGTATGGTTGCGTTTTGACACTGTGACACTATTTGGTGACAAGGTTGTCTGAGGACACTGGCACTTTTTTGTCTAAATAAGGTTGTCTTGTCTTAGGTTGTGTTACTATCACACTTTTTGTTGACATAAGATTGTCTTATGACACTTTGTTGACATAAGTTTTTGTGGTGACATTTTCAGCACGGACTTACATTAGACATCTGACTTTGTAGCTCAGTGTACCTCTGGAATGTTTGTGTCACATATTGCTAATGATGTGACATAAGTTTTCAAATGAGATTAAATTGGTAAAACTATGCGCTTTTAAAGGAATCCACTTCCAAAATGTACTTTGCAGTGTCTCTGCACTTGACAGTAATAATTACTATGAAAAGCTGCTGTATAACACTGTTACATAGTGAAAGCTCTGACTGCCCTTAAGTGAAGTGTTTCCACTTCATTTGTTTGAAGGGCAGTATTTTATTCAATGAATGTGTATAATATGTAAATAATAATGATGCTATATCTGTGTGATCAGGGTCCTGAAGGCAAACCTGGCAAAATAGGTGAAAGGGGAAAACCAGGAGAGAAGGTAGGATGTTAGCACTATGATGTTTTTATTTCAGTTCACCCTTTCTCCACTTTGTCTATTTTCAATATAGTATAATGAATTGTGGTTTTGCTCCAGGGTAGCAAAGGTCACGAGGGTCACCTTGGCGAGACTGGACCAGTTGGTGAGCGGGGTCCTGTGGGTTTCCCTGGGCCAAAGGGAAACAGAGGAACCATCGGATTTGTGGTAACGTCACACTTTAAAACTGATTTACTACCAGAAATCTACAGCAGCTTATATTTCTAACGAACCGCATTTTTATGCTAATTTCATTCTTAGGGTGCACCAGGAAGAATGGGCCTACAAGGAAATCCAGGCCTGCAGGGATATGAAGTAAATGTCTTCATACAAGCATAACAAGAACTATTGCATTAATTTTATTAAGTCATAGGAATCATATTACTATGTTCTACGTTGTCTTTATTTTACTTTGACTCTAGGGTCACCAGGGAACTCAGGGTCCAATTGGACCCCCAGGACCAAAAGGTGCAAAGGTAAAATTTCACATATACTGTAGCTGACAGTGTTGTGGTTGTCTATAAGTTTATTTGTGGCTTGACATTATGTGTAGTTCCATTAAACACTGTTTTTTGTAGTAAACATTTATTTATTTTCATACAAAATATATAGATCATTGAGCAGATTCTTATTTCCGCTTACAGCTGCACAATATTTTTGGTTTATATGATGTGTGTTGTAAGCCTAGCCATATGCTGAACACATGAGATCCAAGCCAAGTAACTAAAAATAAGATCATTATGATTGGAATAACAAGCTGATACATTTGTTTACCTTATTGCTGTATTTACCAGTAATCATCTTTGTCAAAGTATTTAATTATACAAAATGAATGGGTTTTCTGCTCTCTGCAGGGTGAACCAGGGGATGATGGGAAGATTGAAGGCCCTGCTGGTCCTCCAGGTGACATCGTGAGTCAGTCTGCTGGGTTTTAACATGGATGCTCTTGTTGCCGATGTTATTGTTGTAGAGGGATGCTACTGAGTGCCAAACAGATCATTGTGTGCTTTATTTGGATTCAGGGCCCTGTTGGTCTAAGAGGAGTCAGAGGAGGACCTGGTGACCCTGGCTACCCAGTAAGCACAACATTCCTCTTTCAAAATGAGTACTGGAACTGTCACTTAAAATTGAGCTTTAATGGCATGAATATTTTCTGACAGTATTGTTTTGTTGGTTGTCAGGGTCAGCAAGGTATAGATGGTGAAAGGGGCAAACTTGGAGCTCCTGGATTGCCTGTAAGCACATGTACATTAGATGTAAATCATGTCATCAGCAGTTTCTTCAGATTAATTGCTAATGGTGGTGATGTTGTCACAGGGAAACCCTGGTCCAAGAGGCATTCCGGGACCCAAAGGATCCAAAGGCGATCGAGTAAGTACAATTCAGCAGCATTATTTGTGATATCGTCATACCACATGCTGTGTTTGGCAAATCACACTTATTAGATTATGTTAATCAAATGTTTTATTTTTTCTTTATCAGGGCCCAAAAGGCAAAAAGGGTGCTCAAGGTGAAACTGGCAGCAGAGGGTCTTCTGTAAGTGTCAGTCTGATCCCTGCTGTAAAGAAAATGTACAATGGAACAGACTTACTGGTCTTGTTAATAGAGAAACAATAGAAAACTATGAACAAGCATTCCCAAACATGTTTTGTGTATCTCTAGGGTCCTGTTGGTCCCCCTGGTCCCAGAGGGGTCGTCGGTCGAGAGGGACCTGAGGGAAGTCCTGGCATGGATGGAGCACCTGGAAAAGATGGGTCTAAAGGAATACCAGTAAGAACATTTATTTATTCCCTATAAGCCTTAGATTCACACAAATTCTAGTTTACCTGATTGTTGACATTTCAACTTTGCAACCTCTCTTGTATTTTTTGTGTTAGGGGGAACAGGGAAGTGATGGAGAAGTGGGTTTACCTGGAAAGACGGGGCTACGTGGCCAAACAGGACAACCTGGCTTACAAGGGAGTCAAGGTTCCTTTGGACCAAAGGTAGTCAAACAGGAAATAATCCATACAGTGTCAGAGAAGACTGTAATGTCAGCATATATACTGTAGATGGCAGTTGTATGATCTCTCATGGCTCTTCTTGCTTTCTTAGGGTGAGAGAGGCCTACCAGGTGAGATTGGACCTATTGGCAAGCGTGGAATCCCTGGAACCATGGGGATGCAAGGGAAACAAGGCAACCATGGAGACAAAGGCCAACCTGTGAGTGTTACTATTTTTTTTCTTTTTACTTGACAGTCATGCTAATTTTTTGAGAGTCAGTAAAAAGTCATTTGGGTTTTATCTCCAGGGTGATCCTGGTGAGCGGGGATTGTCTGGAGCTATTGGAATCTTTGGACCTAAGGTGAGATCTCTGATGATATGTACTGCAGATCTAAATATGGGTCAAATGCAGAATCCATACTCACCATGCCTTCTCAGGCATCCAGTGATAGTACTTTCCCGCACCCATAAATACATATAGAAAGTCAATAAGATAGTTAGTTCTTTAATGCTTTATACATTTAACATGTTATATTAAAGCCTATCTTGATGATTTGCTCTCATAGCTTTGGCTTGTATTTGATTTTGGTACTTTCCGTTGATGTGTGCCAAAGTTAAATCAGGCCCCAGATGGATTAGCATGCTTAATTTTCATTTTAACAGTCATCTTGTTTTGTGAAATATTGGTAAATGGCCTTTTAATGTAGGGAAATAGTATCTGGCAGAGCTTTCACAGTAGGCTGAATGCGCAGGTGAAGGCCAGCTGAGTAAATATAGGCTTGCACATGGAACCTGTTCACACAGTTACTCAGCCAAACATTATGATGATGGTGACTAATTATCTGCCACTAGTCTGTTTCAAGTGGTTTCAGACAGGTATATATGACTACTGTGTGTGACACAGTTTAGTTAAAGGGAAAATTCACCCAAACATTGATAGTGTGCCTAGCAATGGATAATAGTTGATGTGATGACATCACACTAACTGGCAGTAATAGTATCTATTCAATCTTAAACACATTAACATTTAGTTGAGCTCTTTAAACATTAGGTAACAGGCAGTACAACACAATTAATACCATATACAGTACAGTGTGATATATTGTGTGTGACATAACGTAAGCTGGCAAGTAGATATATGAAGTCTAATTTGAACTTGAAATTGACTTAGATGTGTTATTTTATAGGGTCCACCTGGTGATGTTGGTCCTGCTGGTATCCAGGGACCACGAGGACCCCAGGGTTTGATGGTAGGAACCACTGTGTGCCTGTTTATAACAGACCCTAATGAGATATCCCATGACTGCTCTGTCAGCAACTACTGCAGGCATTTCTTTTTTTCAGGGATCGAGAGGTGCCATCGGACCAGTCGGGATCATTGGGCCCAGCGGTTATCCAGTACGTACTACAAAATCTTTATATGATTCTTTAGATTTTGCAGGAGATCTTTAACATGTAGCACACAGTCTGAAATAACTCGCCTCCCTCTGTTAGGGACCCCAGGGGGACAAAGGAAGTCGAGGGGAGATGGTGAGTGACCCATCCTTGGGTGCTTTCCTGTACATACAGGTGTGGCGTTATTTTGGGATGTGTGCAGAAAAAATTCAATCCTAGTGCTTACACAGTGGGTGCTGGTATTCCAGTAAAAAAAAAAAAAAAAAAAAAAAAAAAAAAACCTGGCCCTCTTTGTGTTTGGGTCAATTTCAGCCAGGAGCAATATGACAGTTATAGAAAATCAGCACACAATCATTGTTTGTTAGTATGATGTGCAGTGAGCTGTAAGACTATATTTGATCTCATTATTTTTGTCTTCTATTTTGAATAGGGTGTACCAGGACCAAGGGTAGGTTTATTTAAATTATGCATAATTTACTAAAATTTTAACATGAACTTTTTCACACTGACTTGCCTGTTTATTGTGCACATCAGGAGTGGGGACATTTAAGCCTCCTGTGATATGTGATTTTGATTCAGGTGCCACAATGCAATCATGAAACGATTTTTGATGCATCTCGATTCCACACTTTTGAAAGTATAAAGTAAAATGCTGTACCTCGGCTCCATTGTATACATTGTGTATATACTATAATATATACTAATATATATTTTCAAGAATGGCATAGGGGCTCAAATGTTTTGCAAAGTAAATTGAGTTTGCTTTTTTGGAATTATGTGGAAACTTTGCCACTTGCTTGTGGGTTCTCTGCTGAGCAGGAACAGCAGAATACTTTTATAATATACACATAGCGCAAATACTTGCCTATTTCTCTGCCCAGTTGGTCTAACAATATGTTTTGGCTAAAAGTAAATGTTATTATTTTTTACTTATGACATTTGTCTTGATATTTTTGGCCAGCAGATATTTCTTAATCCACTTTTAACTAGCACCACACACAGTAACATCTGTTACTGGTGTGATGAGAATGGTCTACCACCCAAACAATATCCACCCAGATATGATGGTCCCTTTCCACTGGTGGAAGGAGTAGACATGAGCTGGCAAACTGTGCAAGGGAACAGAGGCAATCATAAATGGCAGGTGTACCTGGTAAAATGGCCAGTGAGCTTAGATACACTTTAACTGTACATAATAACCAGGCAACCCAGTGTATGTCAAGTGTTAACCTAGACTTTTTGCAAATATATGAAACCATAAGTGAACTAATGTTGTACTGGTCTTTTTAGGGCCCTCAAGGTCCTCGTGGCCCACCAGGACCCCCAGTAAGCATGTTTATAATTTACATATATAGCATAAATGTATAGATGAAGAATAACAATAAATGATGACTATGTTTTATCTGTAATGGCTTAACTGTACTGTTTTCTTTGGTGTCTAGGGTCCCCCTGCTTCTTCTCTGTCTCTTGTAAGTACATGTCAGTGTATATTTCAAAAATGTTAAGCATTGGGGAGGTCCATGTAGCGTAGTACCTTTTGGCCTTCGCCTGTATTTTAATAATTAGTGTTAAGAGTTAAGCATTTACACAAACACTGCATTTTTCATTGTTCTGATGCAGAAGAACGAGGCACTTGGTGCTGCTTTTCAAGTCATATTTGATTCCTACTCTGCACTGAGGTCTGAGGTGAGTGCCTTAAAACATACCTTAAAACATGCTATAAGTACATATTAGTTAAATTAAAGAAAATAGAAAGAGCTAAGCATGTCCATCTTCTGTCCTTTAGACATACTCAGACATAGACCTCCCCATGCTAGACCAGGGAACCGAGATCTTTAAGACCCTTCACTACCTCAGTAACCTGATCTACAGCATCAAGAACCCACTGGGAACGCAGGAGAACCCAGCCAGGATGTGCCGGGACCTGCTGGACTGTGAGCGCCGAGTGAACGATGGTGAGGAAGTATCTTCATCTTTAGCTTTTCATTGCTCACATGGGGCCTCACTTATCTTTTATTAAAGTTGTGTGTAAATGTTTGCATAAGCCAAACCAAGCTGAAATTTTCTGCCAGATTAACAAAAGTTCGGAAAGGCTGATTTTCTTCGTATTCGTGTGCGTATGTTGATCACCGGAACAGTGCAAAGCATTCCCAACACAGCTCATTTGTATTTAGCGACGCCCACAACGACTGGTTTTCACAAAATTTTCTCAATGGTATTCTTAGTCCCCGAACTAGAGAACCAGCATGAGGATGTGTTTTTGATAGAAACTCGAAAGCACTTCTATAAGTCACTCTGGTCAAGCAAATGCTGTAAAGGTAATAAATATAGCCTAAGCGATTTAAACTCGCCAGTATATTCTATATATAAAAGTGCAGTAATCCATGCAAATTATATGATTTAAATTCAATCAAGTCGAAGTTTACATTAGTTAGTCTTCTAATGTGTAAATTTACACACACTCAGGAGCATGAGTAGAATATGAATGTTTTTCTGAATTTACAGGATTTTCATGAATACCAAATTTCATGTGTAAAAGCTCGTACGAGGGATTTGCAAATAAATCCGTTTATATCCAGCTTGATAAATGAGGTGCATTGTTCACGGGGCAGCATATGGCCTGCGACCAGTGTAGTTGCATACAATATCAGGTGTGGACAATGCATATATTCACTAGCTATCCCACTGGGCAAGTGAAAGCTCCAATGTGCTTGCCCAGTCCCATGTAACCAGCCATGTTGCACTTGCCTGGAGGCATAATAAACTATGCTGAACAGTGGAAAATAACATAATTTAACACAACTATGAGTTAACAAGTATGATAATTATGTGCATTTACACAGACTATGGAAAATAAGCGAACACTTGAACCCCAGGGAGAGGGCAATTTTATGTAGCCAAAGTACACTATATGACCGAAAGTATGTGGACACCTGACCATGACCCCCATATGTGGGCCTTCCCCAAAGTCTTGCCACAATGGTTGTCTAGAATGTCTTTGTTGAATTACATTTTCCCTGGAACTAATGGGCCCAAACCTGTTCCAACATGACAATGCCCCTGTGCACAAAGCATTGGAGTGAACGTACTCAAGTGGCCTGCACAGAACACTGACCTAACCCACTGAACATCTTTGGGATGAGGTGGAACACCGACTACATGCCAGGCCTCCTCGTCCGACATCAGTGCCTGACCTCACTAATAGTTTTGTGGCTGAATGAGAAAATCCCCACAGTCACGCTCCAAAATCTAGTGGAAAGCCTTCGCAGAAGAATGGAGACTGTTATAGCAGCAAAGGGGGGCCAACTCCATATTAATGCCTTGTCTTTTGAATACGATGATTAACAAGCACCTATGGGTGTCATGGTCTGGTGTCCACATACCTTCGGCCAGATAGTGTATTTCTCCTCTCCTAATACTGTAATGTGCTGCTGTTGAAGCATATCCTCTGTGTTTGTACCTTTGACAAAAAAGCAAAAGGTTTTTGGCTAACATTTTGATTATGAGCTGTGGTGTTCTCTCATCACTCATAAAAACATTACTTGAGTGTGACTAGCGCCTTCATTATCGCTTGATGAAATGTTTAAAGCTGAGGTGACTGTGTATTGTGCTAGAGTTATATAACAGGTTTAGTTCTGCACTGTACTGTATTTTCCTCAGTTTTGTCATAATTTCCACATCCTGGTTCTGGAAATATTGTCTAGCATCCATTCAAGCTAAATAATATGCCTAGTAAAATAGTTCCTACCATATGCAGACCATGTCCACGGTTCACATGCATCATGCAGAAGGTTATGGGATTTAAGAGTAGCGTGCACCATAGCATTGAGGTGCTTCATGTCACCAAGCAGTGTATTAACCAATTATGTTTAAACAATTTTTTTTTTTTTTTGCAAAAGTCAATAGAGTGTAGACTTTCTTTCTCTAATTGTTGGATGAATTGTCTGCCAGGGCAGGGTTGCCAAGGTACCAGTGGTTTTAATGCCATATTGGACTAGTTTTGAAAAAAGTGACTGAAAAAAGTAAGTCAGCAAGTGGTGTTTTTGAGCTAGTTTAAAAATAGTCCATGGCCACCATGATCTTGTTACCATAGTGACCGTGTTTCCCATGCAGTGACTGAGAAATAGAAGAAAAATGTGTCTCGGGCCCCTAGGCTAGTCATGTGTCGACCCCTAAACATTGTTTCCTGAATTACTTCATTATGTGTTATGTAACACTGTCAATATCATTAACCAGTTAAGCTGTATTACTATAAGTTAAGTTATTGTATTATATTAGTATTTATGTAATAGAACTGTATATTTTTTTGGAATTTGTCTCAAGGCACTTATTGGATTGACCCAAACCTGGGCTGCTCCTCTGACACAATTGAAGTCACCTGCAATTTCACAGGCGGAGGTCAAACCTGCCTGAGACCGCTCACTACATCCAAGGTAAACCCTTGTAACATTTATTTTGTATTTTTAGAATATTTAGAAGCATTAAATGAATACTCCAGGATTTTTCAACCTGCTCTGTGTCTACTGCATCTGTGTAACTTTGGCACATTTCCCTGTGTAACCCTTTTTTTTTGTTTAAACACTTTGGAGACATCCCTTTAATGTCCCTTTTGTTTGGTAGTTTTTAGACACTCCCTAAGTGTAGCTTATGTGAAATAGCCTTTTTTTTTAAATATGTGAGCTTGCACAGAATTCTGACCAACTTAGATGTATATTGCATTTTGTCAGAATACACACTCAAAACTATTTAATGAAGTTTTAAGTATCAGAAATACAGTTTTGTTATGCTAGATGAAGAACTGTGACTCTATCCAACAACTGTGGTTTCCACTGGGGCCTCATTTCATTTAGATAGTCACTTGGACATAGCTTATTTCTTTTCCACTAATTTCTTTTCCCCCCTTTTTTTGGACTGAACCAACTGAACTTTTTCCATTAGTATACTATTTCCTTGAGTTTGTGTGTTATTATGGGAAAGTTTTTTTTGCTACATTTAGGAACCACTACAGCCATCTGCCTTTATTGAACCTAGGGAGTTTAATCTGAGAGATATGTAGTTTAATACTGTGTACACTGTGTGTAAGTCATACTTGCACTGAGAAAAGAATTGAAAACCTGCTTATTCAAGACTTAACTATAAACTCAAATCTAAGTGCAGTAGTTGTGGCAAAAAAAAAAAGCTTTAATGTTTGAAATATGTATTTTATTAGAATGCTTTCGTGAATTCTATAATCTAAGGTATTGTGGATGGATATAATAGGACAAAACCTTTTGGAAAGCACAAATACTTATCACTTATAATGAGTTTTGAGTTCTCAATGCAGGGACACATATAATATTCCTCTAAATTGGTATTCTAGGTCAAAATTCTCTATTCTTTGTTCATGTGAATGGCACATGTAGATACAGTAGATAGAGATTCGGCTGAATAAAAGTGGAGTGTTTCTTTAACACTAACTAATCTGCTATACTCTAACCCAAATGTTCCCATTTCTTATTACTAACTGAATATACTGTATGCCCCATACATCCGGCTTTAATCCATAAATATAACCTCTAGACATTGTGACTAAAGTTGTTTATATGTTGTGCTGCAGTTGGAGATGGGTGTAGGAGTCATCCAGATGAACTTCATTCACCTGCTGAGCTCAGAGGCAGTGCAGCTTCTCACCATCCACTGCCTGAACATGTCTGTGTGGGCAGAAGGGGCATCCAGACCTCCATCCCACAATGCTGTGAGCTTCAAGGCCTGGAATGGAGAGATAATCGAGGCTAGAGGACTCATTCAGCCTGAACTGCTAAAGGACGAATGCTGGGTAAGCTCAGATTGAACAACATAGAAAAGGTTATATTTGTACTGAATGCTGACAGCACATGGCATACTTTAAAATACCCAACACATCATATCTCCATATGAATTAAAAGATTACACCACAGTGCTGCTGAAATCTCAGTTCTGGTCAGAATTGGTCAGAAGGTGTTGATTAATTTTCGGAAAGAAGTGCTGGCTATAATTCAAATCACAGGTTTATATGAATGTGTTTGTTCTAATATGTTGCTTCTGAAGTAATAACTTACACAAGGACTGGTGTGGCGAACTCATGGATGTTCTACAACATAGTTTAACATAACTATAAACAGGTAAAATGTATTGAAATGTGTTTTTTTTAATAAATAAAACATTTGATCAGTGGTATTATTCCTGTGGTATAACGGGAATAAAACACTTCGGGGCATGCTGTTATTGGAAAATAATGAGCTTCAGGTTGGTTGATTATTTTCCTATAAAAGCAAGCCTTGTCATATTTTGCTTCTTAAATGAACAATCTTGAGGAAAATTGATGCATAAAATCTTGCTTGGTGATCATGCTGAAAGCACATGGGTATGTACAGGCAGAAGTGATATATTTTCATATTTTATATTTACCAGTCAATTAAACAAATTTCACAGCGTATTTATTTATTTTTCCTTTTTTTATTCCAAAATTTGTGGTAAGCCCGTAAGTGCCATCTTGAATTAATCACTTTACTGTTGTTTACTAGTGCTATAGATTAATATTGTGATTGCTGCATCTTAACACTTGCTGCCAACCCACATTTTTTCAGATGAAGGACGGTCGGTGGCATCAGACCCAGTTCCTTTTCCAGACACAGGAGCCCAACCTGTTGCCTATAGTCGATGTGCTGAACCTCCCAAACAAAAAACCAGGCTTCAATTATCACCTGGAGGTGGGACCTGTCTGCTTCATATAGAGCACAGAAGGAAAGAACAGAGAGGAGTAGGACTACAGCTTTGTGCTCTGAGATTTTTGGGCTCTCCCTGCTCAGATCTGGACTGCTGACTCAGCATGGAGGAAAATGAGATCCAGAGCATCTTGAAAGTAAACAAGACTTCTCAAGCTGGAGGCTAAAATGGACAAAAAGCTCATTTCTTTAAAGGACTACTTTCTCTCTTCAGCTGATTTTAAAAGAAGACTTTAAGAAACTTTGAGCAATCCGTCTCAAGCTGCCAAAAGAGTTAATTTATTCACACATTTGTGCTTTACGCACAAGATTTCCTGTTACAGATGGGTGCCGAATTGGAAGTTCAACACGTATTTGCATTTACAGTACTTATTTTGTATCTATTTTTTTTTTTTACACATGAACATATGTATTTATATGTGTATGTATATTTTTTTGTAAAGTGCAATGTGAGAGAGATTTTGTTGTATAAAGGTGAATCCTATATTTGGCTGTTAAAGTGAAATAAGGTTTACTGTCACTCATATTGACTTTTCTTCAGGTTTGGTGCATAAGTGTGTCTGTGTGTGTGGGTGTCTGTTTCTCTGTCTGTAGGTCTCGTTCTAATGATACTTGGTGGATTCCGGGTTATACAGTCCCCTCCGAAAGTATTGGAATGGCAAGGCCAATTCTTTTGTTTTTGCTATACACTGAAGACATTTGAGATTGAGATCAGAAGTTGAACATGAGATGATAGATCAGAATTTCAGCTTTCATTTCCTGATATTTACATCAAGATGTGTTACAACGTAGAACGTGGCACCTTTGGTGGCAGACCACCCAATTTTTAGGTGAGCAAAAGTATAGGAACAGATAGTCTTACAGTGAATGAAAGTAAATCACACTTAATATTTGATTGCTCACAGTAACTGCATCAAGCTGGCGACCCACTTACATCACCAGCACCAGCATTTTTCTGTAAATTGGCAGACAGAATGTTTCTGTAGACTTCTGAATTCATTTTGCTGCTACCATCATGAGTTATATCATTAATAAAGAATAGCGAGCCCTTTACAGAAGCAGCCATGCAAGCCAAAGCCATGACACTACCTCCACCATCATATGTTTTGGATGATGAGCAGATCTTTTCCTTCTCCAGACTTTGGCCTTTGCATCACTTTGGTCGAGGTTAATCTTGGTTCCAGAACTTTTGTGGTGAATCTCTGTATTTCTTGGCAAATTCCAATCTGGCCTTCTGATTCTTACTGCTGATGAGTGGTTTGCATCTTGTGGTATGGCCTCTATATTTCTGCTCTCAGCAGTGGATTGTGATCGCTTCACTCCTGCTCTGTGGAGGTTGTTGGTGATGATGTTTTTGGGTTTTTGTTCACAGCTCTCACAATGTTTGTCATCAACTGCTGCTGTTTTCCTTGGCCGACCTGTTCGATGTCTGGCTGTTAGTACACAAGTGGTCTCTTTCTTTTTCAGGAAATTCCCAATTATTGTACTGGTTATGCCCAGTGCTTGTGCAATGGCTCTGGCTGATTTTCCCTCTTTTCTCAGGTTCAAAATGACTTGCTTTTCTCCCTTAGACAGCTCTCTCGGCTTCATGTTGGTTTATCCTTTTTTAACAACAAATGCAGTCTTCACAGGTGAAACCCAGGGCTCACATTCAGAGCCATTAATCCTGTAAACAATTAATCTAACAGGCACACCTGGACATCAAGAAATACCTGTCAGGCACATTTTCCAATATTTTTGATCACTTGAAAAATGGATGGGTTCAAACAAAAGGTGCCATGTTCTAAGTTGTTTAACACATCCAGATGTAAATATCAGGAAATGAAAGCTGAAATTCTGTTCTCTCATCTCATATTCATCTTTTGATCTTAAACCAAAATGTCTTCAGTGTATAACAAAAGAACTGGCCTTGCTGTTCCAATACTTTCAGAGGGGGACTGTATGTTAAGGTCAGGAATAACTGTGCATAAACATATGCATACACACATACACAAACACACTCAACATACACAACATGTAACTCATCAGGTTTAGTTCACATCGATGGAGGTGGTTTCAAGCTTGAAAGTATCATTAAATGTCTACCTCCGATCTCACATTTTATGGTGCTCTAGGAATATCAGCTTTAAAAAAAAAAAAAAAAAAAAAAAAAAAAAAACTACATGCGTGTCCTGTGGTTGAATTGCCTTTGAAACATGGTTTGTGCTGACATCCAACAAGTGTCTATAGATGAAGTGCCTTTTATACTTTGAAAGGGAATATTTTTGTATAAACAGAAAAAAGAAAAAAGTGTCCTTTTTATACAGCCATCTTGCCTAGAACATTTTTGATGTATGCCTTGTGTACAAATCCTTGAATTCTGCTAAGATGTCAATCAGAAAAGAGAAGTGATTTATGTTTTCCTACTTTATTCCGTCTGAAAACTGGACATATCCAGTGTTTTATTATCTGTACTACTAAACATGGTCTACATATGAATCCCCATTGCTATAAAATAATAATCAGAAATGCAAAGTCTCCTGTTGGCATGTGATCCATAAGCCCTGTCTGACTGCACACGTGATCATTTGACGTTGAAAAAGTGCCCTTGACTCGAAATAAAATGTGTCTGTGCACGAATACGATACACAATTTTGCCATGGATCATTCTAATTGAAATTAAGGGCACTAAGCCTTTCCACTAAAAGCTGCACCCATGACCCTGATTAGAAATGTATTTTATTCTATTACCTTTTTTTTCTTTTCTTTTTCCCATCAACTCTGACCAACTTAGAGATACATGAAATATTTGTGGTGCGAACAGCTTTATTGTGAGCCATGTTGTCTCAAAACAAGGGGGTGTTCAAGGCATTTTTGATTTGTTGTGAGTACATTTTAGGATTCTGTGTTTGTGTGCTCCTTTTTACGATAACCCATGTGTGCTGTGACTGTATTTGCCCCCCCACAATTACCCAAATTATAGCTGTCCATGTCTGTGAATATTTTCCATTTCTTCCAGTATGTTTTATGGATGGAATACCTCATGTTTCAAACCAAGGAATGTTTTATTTTTTTGTTTCCTGAATTTGTGAACAGAAGGTTGAAGTCACAATCAAAATCAAAATCCTCCTCATGTCTGTACCATGCTCAATATTCCTCAGCCATTTCACCCTCTTATTTACCTCTGAATAAACAACTGGGTGTTCAGTAAATGTCTATTCTATTCTACATCCAGATCCTAAACATGAGTTTCATAAACAAATGCCTCAACTGCTTCATTTCTGCTATTGAGAACTGTTTTAGGCTCATTTCTACTCAGAAACCAGGAGGAGGCGCTGCTGCATCATGTTAATAATCTGTGCATTGCAGCAATCATTTCTCATTTTTATTTTGTGATAGAATAGAACAACTAATAAAATAGAATTAGGTATGTGTATATGGTATTTTAAATCAAGATATAATATCATTAGAGTGACATAATTATGTTACTTTTTTCCAAAGAAAAAGGAGAATACAGTTGGAGGACTGCTAAATGTCCAAATACCCGCATGTTGTTGTGGGATTGAAACTCACAACCCTCTGATCACTGGCACAAAAATAAGCAGTGTTCCTATATAATATGGCCCAATATATAAAACCCATACACCTAGTTAGGTACTGAAGTCATTTTATTGATGGTGAAATATGGTTTCATACATATATCAGTTAAACCACCAAGTAAAAGCTCCAACGTGCTCCCGTTTTGTTTGACCGTAAACCTAACTGACTAGCCTTAAAAGTTGTAGCTAATGTAACGTAATAACTTATTACCAGCTAGTTAGCTAGTTAAGTGTAAACCTAACTGACAAGCTTTAAAGGTTGTAGCTAATGTGCCATAAGCAGTTAGCTAGTTAAGTGTAAACCTAACTGAAAAGTGTAAACCTAACTGACTAGCTTTAAAGGTTGTAGCTAATGTGACACAGTAACCTATTACCAGCTAGTTAGCTAGTTAAGTGTAAACCTAACTGACTAGCTTTAAAGGTTGTAGCTAATGTGCCATAAGCAGTTAACTAGTTAAGTGTAAACCTAACTGAAAAGTGTAAACCTAACTGACTAGCTTTAAAGGTTGTAGCTAATGTGACACAGTAACCTATTACCAGCTAGTTAGCTAGTTAAGTGTAAACCTAACTGACTAGCTTTAAAGGTTGTAGGTAATGTGACATAATAACATACTACCAGCTAGTTAGCTAGTTAAGTGTAAACCTAACTGACAAGTGTAAACCTGACTGACTAGCTTTAAAGGTTGTAGCTAATGTGACATAATAATCTATTACCAGCTAGTTAGCTAGCTAAGTGTGTTAATACAAGGTAATGGAAACAAATGAATATATGTAGCATCGTGTTATCACCCAGACAAAAAGTCATTGAGTTGTTAGCTAATGATTTAGTTATGAGCAGCTTGACAAGGTGACTGCGTGTTGTGCCAATAGTAGATTTTTTTATTTCTCTGGTCAATGAACCTACATTTCTGCAGGGCAACTATGACTAAAAAAACTAATAGGCTGGTTAGTGATACATCCACCCCATTTCAGTGCCAAATTTTTCCAGCAATATTACACTGAGATTATATTATTTTCAGTTCTAATACCAGATTACTTCTGCTGCGTAATAGCTTGTGCAGACTTCTCAGCCACCTTACTTTATTATGAGTGAGTACAGTGTGGAGCACCCTGGGGTAGCATTCACCCTCATCAGCAACAATCACAGAGATTGAGTGCTTTGGGAAGGATGAGAAGGTCACCGCTCTGTTGCAGGTATCGACGCAGCTAACTGAGGACTGCAGTAAGACTGATTAACAGTCTCTGATCTGAGATGTACCGGTATCAAAGAAGGACAGATGTAAAAGCTGGGTATGGCAATGAACACTGCGCTGGACTTTTACGACTGAATGGGCATAATGAATGGGCTGAAACCCCAGCGTTGTCATGTTTATGGACTGTCATAAAATCTCACTCATAATCTGGGCATTATAATAGAAATTACATTTCAACTAAATTCAGAGGCCTCAATCAAGCCCTGTCTTAGACTTAAAGGTGCAAGATAATCATTTTATATTGTCACAAATAATGTGGAAATAGTTTAAAGATGATACCTTTAGTACTCAAAAAGGCAAACATGGTATAATCTAGTGCAAAGCCAGATATTTTGCTGAGGACAAAAGAATGTACAAAAATCACCATCTTCTGCTTTATAGTGTTTGTGTGCTATCTAGCTATGTTAGCTTCCTCTGGAACCAAAACAAATGCCATTTAGCTCCAGTAACAAAGATAATTAAACTAAGCTAGCTTGCCCTAATTAAGCAAACTAACTACCCGTAACCTACAGTGGTGTGCAAATGTTTTCTAAATAAAAATATCTCAGAGGATAAGAAAGATGATGGAGGCCATCATAAGGTCAAAGGCTAGGCAAATAATATTACAGAATATTTATAGCATTCAGAAAGAAAGAAGAATGTGATAGTTTATCTTCCACTATGAATATCTTAACACTATTTGACCATTTAGTTACTTGTGCTAATGAGGAATACCTGTGAATACTAACATACTACATGTTTTATTGGTATTGCTTTTCTTGCACTCTCCTATACGTAGCTAGGTTAGCTATCTCAGGTAACGAAGTGAAGGCTGCATTGCTAACTAAGAGAACTAAGCTAGTAAGGGGTATAAGGGCTATTGGGATGTTGTAACCCTTGTACTGTGCGGTTAAGATCATGTTTCTTGTTTTTGCTTGTAAATGTTCTGTAGATTTTAGAAATGTGGTTGCTGTGAATAAATAATTTGTATGTAGATTTTATGGGATCAGCTTGTGGATGTCCTGTAGCTTTTACAAATGGGGTTGTGTGAATGACAGTTAGCTAGGTGTTGGAAGATTAGCTTGCAAACTAATGTGAATTAATTCTGTAGGTCATCATAAATTTTGGGGACCATGGCTTTACGTACATGGGCATAGATGGAAGATTTTCAAGTTTTCTTCCACTGTACCTTTAACTGCCAGAGATCAAATTCCACCCAATGCCTCCTTAAATACTTAAGCAGAGAAAAAAAACAATGAAGTTCAAGACAGAGGAATTTATCAGGACATTTATGCACTACATTCAGCTGAGCAAGCAACCATGCAGTCATCATTTTCTAAGGGTGTTATAAAATGTGCCCCATCCCTTACCACACTGATTTTTGCCACTGCTGCATAGGCTGGCCTCCTGTGTGCCCAGTGTGTGTGTGTGTGTGTGAGAGGACCATCTGTCTGTGGAACGTGAAGGGAATGAGCAGAGCCTGGTGTCATAGTAAAGAGGTCGCTTTACTGAAGTTCGTATTCAATTCGTTTCTATTATACATAATCAGATGCCCTTTACTGTGTCCTCTTTCAAAGTCCTCATCAAGCCTTTAAATTATACTGTGTTTGTATGTGCTGTATTAACGTAGACTTGTGTATTCAGAGGGCAAACATCTTGTTAAACTGATTGTAAATCTAGGGTCATTTTTAGAAAATGCATCACGAGCGGATATTCCAGCAGGAGGGACCACCAGGACACTACAGGAAATGCAGTCCGGGCCAGTTCAGCTCTCATCATGGCTGTGTTCCAGTTTAGAGGAATGCTTTTTCCTTCCATTACTGTTAGGTTTAAACAGTGTGTGGGTGATTTTGCATTGCCTGTGGCAAAAAAGAGCTCTAGAGAATCCAATCAGCTGAAGCACCACATTCTCATGCTTAGAATGCATTTAGAAAGTAGCAATAGTGCCCATTCCACTCAAAATATAGTAAGTGTTTTGTCATTAGTATAGTCTAGTACACTCACCAGCCACTTTAATAGGAACACTTGTACCCATACTTTTTCATGCAATTATTCAGTCAGCCAATCATGTGGCAGCAGTACACTGAATAATCTTGCAGAAAGAGGTCAAGAGCTTCAGTTAATGTTCACATCAAATATCAGAATGAGGAAAAAATGTGATCTCGGTGACTTTGACCATGGCATGGTTGTTGATGCTAGAAAGGCTGGTTTAATAATTTCAGAAATTGCTGATCTCCTGGTATTTTAACACACAGTTAACTGTTAATGCACTCTCTAAAGATCACATAGAGTGGTGCAAAAAAAAAAAAAACATCCAGTAAGTGGTAGTTCTGCAGACAGAAACGTCTTGTTGATGAGAGAGGTCAGAGGAGAATGGCTGGATTCATTCGAGCTGACAAGAAGGTGATAAATAACCACTCTTTACAACCACAGTGAGCCGAACATGCCGAACCTTGAGGCAGATGGAATATAACAAGAACAGGAATCTGAGGCTACAGCGAGCACAGGCTAATTGAAACTGGACTGTCGAAGATTGGAAAAAGTCTTCAGCCGTCTTCAACTGTCCAGTCTAAGTGAACTAATCCTAAAGGAACTGAATGAATGGCATCTACTTTTAAAAGGACAGAGGATGTCAAGGGAGCACACACATTATGAAGTTTGCTGTCAATCACTTTTATTTAATTACATGATCAATCATTCAGCACCTGTGTTAAATTGCTAACTCGAAGACCTCCAAATTACATTTCACTTAAACCTCAAGTGTGGCACAGTATGAGGTAGGGGACCTGGCAAAATCTTGACGCTGCCTTGAATTTTATTTGCAGAATGCTCACCTTACATAATCTTACAGTACATCTCCTCACCCACTCTATTCTGCCTAAAAATATAAGACCCCACACACCTGACTCATAAATCACTCACATCCC
This sequence comes from Pangasianodon hypophthalmus, assembly GCF_027358585.1. Taxonomy (NCBI): domain Eukaryota; kingdom Metazoa; phylum Chordata; class Actinopteri; order Siluriformes; family Pangasiidae; genus Pangasianodon; species Pangasianodon hypophthalmus. The sequence goes on along the minus strand of NC_069733.1, from coordinate 8,739,294 downwards.
CCTGCCCTGCTTCTTTTCAGTGCTTTAACATGCTTCCACATCCAAAAGCAACCTTGCCAAGTCACAGACTAATATGTATAACAGACTAGAGTACAATAGACTAGGTTAGGGTTTAATTAGGACAAATGCCAAAATCAATATGATAATAGCGATCATGAAAATTTAATGATGTTATACAGTTATTACATGAATACAGTAGTTACATAAACACATCCACAAACTCACATAACAAATTTCAACCACAAATCAATCATCATAGGAATATTTGTACAGTCTTTATTATAAAATACTGTATGTATATGTAACTATTTGCATTTACGTGCACCTTTAGCTTATAACATGGTGTTGGATTAAGTATGTGCCACATTATGGACGAAAGAACTAAATTACACTGCACTCCATTTGATAACATATTTTCCTAGTATAAATACAATATTATTGATTTGAAATACAAATATACCATAAATTTTGGACTTTCAGCATTATGGAATATTGTCTGTAGCCTATCAGCAGTGCATCTAATTCATTATTGCTAATAGCCCTGATAAAGTATTGCTTACCGTGAAAAATATGTATTTACAAAGCCCATATAAATGTCGCATAAATGCAAACCACATTTTGCATTTATGCCTTGAGTTTCCTTGAGTTATAACAGAGGATATTACTGATCCATGCTAAAACAAGGAAAGTTTCCTCAGTACCAGAAAATGACCCTGTGTTAAGTAAAAATGATAGTGAGTCCGGTCAGGCCACATAAAGCTACGGACCACTTCAGATAAAGCATTAAATGTAAAAATCAGGACAGAAATCCTGTGCTCCCAGGTGAAGAAAAACAGGAGTGATGGTCTGCGGAGGACAAACAGGACCGTCAAAATACAAAGCACCTGCAGAGAGAGAGAGAGAGAGAGAGAGAGAGAGCTAGCTAACAGCTACGTATGTGATTTGTTCATACACATTAATATATATATATTATTCCCCTCTTATAGTATTGGAATGGCAAGACCAATTCTTTTGTTTTTGTTACATGCTGAAGACATTTGGGTTTGAGGTCAAAAGATGAATATTACATGATAGATCAGAATTTCAGCTTTCATTTCCTGATATTTACATCAAGATGTGTTAAACGACTTAGAAAATGACACCTTTTGTTTGAACCCACCCATTTTTCAAGTGATCAAAATATTGGAAATTGTGTCTGAGAGGTGTTTTTTGTTGCCCAGGTGTGTGCCCTGTTAGAGTAATTGTTTAAAAATGTCTGAATGTCTCCTCTTGGTTTGAGCTCTGGGTTTCACCTGAGAAGACTTTTTTTAACAACAAATGCAGATAAACCAACAAGAAGACCAGAGAGCTGTCTAAGGGAGAAAAGCAAACCATTTTGATGCTGAGAAAAGAGGGAAACTTGATCAGAGCCATTACACAAGCATTGGGCATAGCCAATACAATAATTTCAAATGTCCTGAAAAAGAAAGAGACCACTTGTGTACTAACAACCAGACATCGAACAGGTCGGCCAAGGAAAACACCAGCAGTTGACAAACATTGTGAGAGCTGTGAACAAAAACCCATAAACAACATCACCAACAACCTCCACAGAGCAGGAGTGAAGCTATCACAATCCACCGCTGAGAGCAGAAATATAGAGGCCATACCACAAGATGCAAACCACTCATCAGCAGTAAAGCCACATTGGAATTTGCAGAGAAATACAGAGATGAGCCACAAAAGATCTGAAACCAAGATTAACCTCTACCAAAGTAATGGAAAGGCCAAAGAGTGGAGAAAGAAAGGATCTGCTTATATATGTCACATTGCTTCAAATGAAACAGGACACCAAATTAGAAAATACACTTTATTAATTTTATCAGTTTTTGTAATGGTGCAATTTCTCCACAGAAATACAAGGAATAAACAATAACGAAAAGAAAAGGGAAAGTTTAAATCCTCACAATTACACTTTTTTTTAAATATCAGACCTAGAAATAGGGACGAAAGCAGCGGAAGGGAGGAGGAAAGACATGACGTGGAGGGAGCGGGGGTCGAGCAGGGAACATGCAGGGTACAATTCTACCGCCTACAAAAAAAAAAGGAGAAATAGATCATCACAATGAAAAAGTGATAAACGACAGAAAATAGGGATGAGTGAGACTTAATAATTACTGATCAGAGGAAACTACTGTTTAATATTTCAGGAGAGAAATCCTAAACCTCCTGGATCATGTTTTTTTTTCTTATCCTTCAATACATACATTTATGATAACTTTAGATCATCTCGTCATATCCTAGCTCAACGCAAATTTATATTTGAACTGAACATTTTACTCGTAGCCTTCACTGTACACAGAGGGTTCAATTATGACAAATCACAAGTAATTAAAAAAAATCAAGTGCAGGGTACTACAAGGTTACACCAGCAAGACAAAAGAGATTGTGGTGGAATTCCATAAGAAGAAATCTGCTCCAGCTCTGGTCACATTGAAAGTAAGAATATCGAGGTGGTACAGACCTAGAAATACCTGGGTGTTCATCTGAGTGAAAAGCTGGGGTGAGACATGAACATGGACAGCTTGTACAAAAAGGGACAAATGCAGCTCTACTTTCTGAGGAGGTCCTTTGGAGTGCGGGGTCAGCTGCTACCAACACCTACGAGTCTGTCGTGGCAAGTGCTATCATCTATGCTGCTGTGCGCTGGGGCAGCGGCATCACCACAGAGAGCACCAACAGACTCAACAAAATAAAAAGAGAGCTGGATCAGTCATGGGTTCCAGACTGGACACAGTGGAGAGGAGGATACTGTCTAAGCTCACTGGCATCATGAGCAATCATGCACCCCCGCTCCCTAGAACAATGACTGCACAGAGGAGCACACTGAGCGGGAGGTTACTCCTGCCTCGCGGCAGAAAGGAGCGCTTTCACAGGTCCTCTCTCCCTGCAGCCATCAGACTGTATACCTCCACACACAACTTCTCCACCTGAGAAGGCACGTTGAGTTTTGTGCACTACCTCTTGGAGAATAAACTACCAATTTTAGGTGAATAAACCTACTAATTTTATTCAGTCTAATGCTGCACAACAATATTTTTGCACACTGTTATTACCTGCATATGAGTGGTTATATCTGGTTATATTCTGTACCATTTTGCACATAATCTATACACATATTCTGTGTATTTATTTACTACAGTTTTGTACACTGAATAGTTTATATAACCTGCATACAAGCATATCTGTCTCATTTTGCACATAACTCATATTCTGTGTATATATTCACTCCAATATTGTACATTTGTATAGTTGTTTACTTTGACTTATTTTAATATTTTTCTTCTGCTATATTGTCTTTTGTCTTATATTCTCTATTGCCTCTTGTCTGCTGCTGTAACACTGGAATTTCCCACTTGGGATTAATAAAGTGTCATTTTATCTTATTACTCACCAATAATACAATAGTCAGGGTCATAATTAGAGAAATAGGTCTAGTAAGGCCTACTGCACTGTTTATATATAAATATATTATATATTTTTTTTTAAATATAAGCCATGTTGTCTCTTCACCAGTCAGAACGGAGAGGGCAAATAAAAAATAAATACAAATAAAAATGAAAAAAGTCTGAAAACCTTCCTTTCTGCCTTCAACTAAACAATTTACAAAAATTATCTGACTGATTATGTGACTGGATAAATCACAGCAAAGAATCTGCTGCAGAAAAGAATTGATGAACTACAGCCAGTTTTTTTTTTTTTTTTTTTTTTTTTGTTATTAGGCTTTGCTACAGTATTATCATCAATAATATAATAAATAGTATCATTAATAGTATCATCAAGGCTCTTCTCTATTCTGCTGCCTAGGTGGTGGAATGAACTTCCCCTAGATGTCTGATAAGGAGTCACTCGCTGTGTTCAAATGATTTCTAAAGACCTACAGTGGGGTCCAAAAGTCTGAGAGCACTAGTGAAAATGCTTCTATTTTGCATTCTTTTCTAATTTAATAAAACAATTTGAGTGAAAAGTAGAATATTTGAAATATTTACATGAATTTTAGAGTTTCTTGGTATGTATTTGGTATGTCCCCTTTATGCTTTAATGACAGTGTGCACTCGAGCTGGCGTAGACTCCACAAGTTTGTGCAAAACCTTATGATCCATGTTAGATCAAATCCATCAGAGTGTTGTCTGAACACACGCTTCAATAGAAGAGATTAGGCATGAGGAAAATCTGACCTTTTGAACAAAGCAGTTAACATGATTATCACAAATTTGCTTACATTTAATTAGGGACCTAAAACTAACCTCTCCAACAGGGTTTCAGGCTCTATAGTACCGTTACTCCCTGAACTAATGAACCAGGATGAGGATGTATTTATTGACAGAGACTTCATAGCATTTCTGTAAGCCGCTCTGGACAAGGGCGTCTGCCAAATGCCATAAATATACTATTTCCTTACTTGGTTCAGTCCATTGAAATACTCTGTTGGGTCCATAAGTTGATGACCCCTGCTCTAGGTCATAACCAAATCCTTAAGAACTGTGCAGCATAAATGAATGAACACTATGCCATCACTTCAAGTAATCTAACAAGCCTAATTTTTTCAATTCTTAACATTTCACATTTTCAAAATCATCTCTTTTGCCAGCAATCCCTGGCAATTCTAGGTCAGTAAAAAGACACTTCAGGCCTTTGGGAATTTGTCAGCAGGTGGCAATTTTGATTAATAATAGGAAACTACATTGCAATTACCAGGCACCTCAGACAGGCTACACTAGATCTCCCTCTTTGATTGAGTGCTTGTCCTTCGCTTGGCTAAATATGGACCTGCCTTCTGCCAGTGTTTCCTTTGAGAATCTCCAGCCCGGGGCTGATGATGTGCTGCTACTGTTATCAGAGAGCTAATATATGGATACAACAACTATTAAAGGTGTCAGGGCCAAATGTATATGTATACCTAGTAGATATGACTTAAAACACATAAAACATATCCTAATACCATGAGCAACATGGACCCTTGTAGGTCTGATTTCAGAGACATCTAGAAAGCTCTGGTTAGAAGAGTAACCCGTAATTCCAACACACTAGAAACTGTGGGCAACATTTCATACCTACAAAGATACTCAAATAATCTACTTAGGAAAAATTTGAAAAACACATTTTAACAGATTTCAATGTAGTGCCTTTTTGGTGACAAACAAGTGGTTTATACAAATGGAAAGACAAAAACAGGAAAGAAAATAGAGGGAAATTGCTGTACTAATGATCTATGAACTTATCAGACAAGAGGCCTACCGTGTGGTGGAGGCACCACTGGACCATAACCATATGGGGTAAAGCCTGAAAATAAAGGCATGCACGCGCACACACACACACACACACACACACAAAACTACATGTGCGGTGGCCTAGAAAAACTATAATGACTCATGTTACACAAGTGAAAAGGTTGTGAAAACACATACCTGGTGTAAAGTACGCAGGAGCTGGAGGAAAAATAGGAAGTAGTGGCCTGGGCATTGTAACACTCCTCTTCGCTCTGGAAAGCCCATTTACAGCAGATGAACTCACCTAAAAGAGCATGAAAAAGACACACAATGCTGCAACATAATATTAATACACACTAAAAGGTTTGGAGATGTATATGCCTGAACTTACTTTTATATATGGCTTCTTCCTCTTATTGCTGTTTGCACTGTGTGCTGAAAAGAGCCTTTCTATTGCTGCCAAGGCTGCGTTTGCTTTCGCTACCCTTTTATTAGGCCCACATCCTCTGAACCTCAGTCCATCCACTTCCACCTGATACACAGCAATAAAACAGAAGTTGTACAAGCCCAGCGCTTCAGGGTATAAATATAAAACACCTAAAAAGATAGACAGGTCATGAAATATCCCTTTGAGACCTCTATGAGTTAGGAGTAAATGGAATCCCATGTAAACCAATTACAAGCTGTGTATGTGTCTTATAGTGGAAAGTCAGAGCAACAGGAGTTGTGTTTCACCCAAGGGGGTTCTTCAGGTGTAGTGAAAGGTTCACCCTTGGTTTGTGCATTATATATATCTCTCTACTTGATTTTACGCTGACACAATATCCAGTGATATTTACGCTGATTATATTACCAGACCTGCCAACCCTTACAGATTTTGTTTAGGAGCTCCACAATTTAACATCAGAGTATGCTAGTATGAGTTATCACGCTAAAAAATACAACAAAAAGCGCAGTCTTATTCTCCTGGGAGCTGAAACAATCAACATTAATCTTAAATGTATTGTGCAAGTGTTCTGAACTCTCTGATATTAATTGATATTGCCTGGATGGCCCTGACCCGGTCCCCCATCTCACATTGTCTTGACTGGACTTGCAGAGTTAATAGTAGTTAAGTATGTATATGTATTAGGAATGCCATGAATAACTGATAGAGAAAAAGGATAACAATTTGACCTAAAATGCAGACTACTGTTTTTTTTTTTTTTTACTGTTTATTGTGTACATTACTGCAGAATAACAAAAAAAAATCCAATATCCAGCTGAGTTTTCACAATTGCTGCTGCCAGCAAGCAGTTCCAGACTCCACAGCTGATAATATTATCACCCCCTCCCCTCCTCTCCTTAAACCTAATTCTCTTGTCTTTTTGGTTATCGCTTAAATCAGTTAAATTAAATTGTGAATCACATCATGATTTTTTTTTTAAAATGGCAAAATCACAAAAAGCCAAATTCAATATCGCACAAACCTAGTTCACCCCCTCAGATAAGAGGTGAAATGTTTTCAAACTTTGACATGATGTTCAAAATGAAATGGCTGAATCTCTCTACATTATTATTGCTGTTGTTTTTGTTTATTTCATGCATGGTGAATATATTCCATTTCGATTTTTGGTATTAACATAGGAGATGCAGAGGAAAAACTATGCCTAATGCATCCAAGTCATATAACTGTCACACAGCATGCTAGGAGAGACAGATTTTAGTGTAACCGACGTGGGCAAAAAAACTTTTATTTTGATCTACAAATATAATGTTAGAACTGTTCCCTAAAATCTAATGAGTTTGACTGTGCTGTACATATCCCTGTATATTTTGTAGAAAAGTACAAGTGAATATTGCTGCCACCTCGATGATGAAGCGTTGTTGTTGGTTCTCTCCATTTTCAGTGATGAGGTTATACGATAGGCCTCTCCTTTTCTCATTTAGCTCCATTACTGGGTTTTTGCCCCTGGCTGTGAGAACAGGCCCCTGAACCTTAACCTGAAAACCAGAACAAACCTTATAACACTCATGATGTACTATAAACAACTAGCACCACTGTCTCAGTATGTGTCAGTAGCTCTGCTCACAAAGGACATTACAAGGTCAAGAGATATGTTCAGTTCATGAGCTGAATGTTCAGTTAATCTACTGGACAATATTAAAGGGATAGTTTGATAAAGATATTTATCTGAGTATTTTTGACTGAATTATACAGTACATTATTGTGCCACACAACAGAAGTGATTTGCACACAACCATTCCAACCTGTATAAAATGACCCAAATGTGCTACCTAACAGAAAGTTAATTGTAAGTACAAACAATTGTTCGTATTAATAGAATCTCTTTTTACCTTGGTTGATGAAGAGCCATGTATGGATTTGTTGCCAGAGCTTTTGGACAGAGTTTCCACTTTTCCCTTACAATCTGATTTGCCATCAGATGTTAATAAGCCTGCACCGGTACCTGAGACTAAACAACATTGCAAAGACTGTTAAGGAAGCTTTATATAAACAACCCATGCTCTTTACAAGGTTCAGAAAATAAGGTAAGGACAAAATATCACTATGCTTACGGATCTTTTTGCTTTTAGGTTCATCCGCACTTTCATCTTCGTGGACTCTTTTCTGAGACGTCCCTGCTGAACGGCAAATCCAATTTCAAACACGTCTACAAAGAATACATTAAAGATATTATACTAATCATGTCAAAACACCAACCTTCTCCATCTGCTAATTGGGATTCCACTGCAGGTTTAGCTGTAGGAAGAGGCTCCACCTCTAGGAACCTGTGAATCTGTCCGAAAGCTAGAAGCCTTAGCGCATGCTAAAAATGTACAGAACATTAGGTTATTGTTTGTTTCAAACATTTCATTTAATTTTTCCACATGACATCTTTGTCCAAATGAGGGACTTTTAACCTGTGCAGTGTAGGTAAGAAGTTCAGCCTGATCATTCGTCATAGCTGACAAAGTGTCTACCTCTTCTTTTTCACACGGATCATGCAGTCCAGGTCCACCTGAAGGGAGTTATGAATTTATGTTATTTATGAAATTACTGATGTACTTCCCTCTGATAATTACTAGCTAGTGGCTTCAAGAAACTTACCTGGCAGGAAGATGCCTGAGGAAATACATTCCAAGACCCGTCTCAGTGTTTCACTCGGTCCCAGTGGCCTGTAACTTGTGGCAAAGGCTTTTTCACAGATCAGCTCAACTGGCTGGATAGACACAATATGTAACCATAAAAAAAATATAATCATTTTAAAAGTAGAAGAGCTATACAGATCCTAATACTGAACCATGAGATTTCTCACAACAGTAACAGAAGACAAATACCTTGCATATTATCACTGAAATCTAATTACATTTCATATTAAGTTAATCAGCTGAATCTTGACAAAATCACTGACATATTAATGACACTGATTCGATTGTCACCTAACTCACCCATCCTTTAAGAGGTGCCCAGACTGGCCTTGTGTTGCATATATCCCTGAGGATCCGCAGAACTATGAGACAGGATCTCTTCCCACTCACTCTGACCTGAGGAAGTCAGACCACACCTTAGTAAAATAAAAAAATGATATACAAATATGGAACAAAAGCACAAGATGTCATGCAATTGAGAAGCGTAAAGCAAGGAGGAAAGGTGAGTGCCGGAATAAAGGTAAAGAGTGTTTCAGTCAGTTTGGGTCATTCAGAGGTGGAATGAAAGTTGTCTGATTTTGGGAGCCTGAAAGGACAGTGTTGGATTTTTAATATCAAATTGTTTCAAGCTGTGAATTGATTCTTGTATTTATCCATGTCAAAAGGCTACAACAACCAAATAGTGCAAACTGATGGCCAACCTGGAACCATTTGGCATGGCGCAGAGAGGCCAGAGCAAGCAGGCATCTCTGCTGGTCCAGCAGATCAGACGGATCTTTCACTTTTGTGTTTTCCACTGGTGAGAAGAACAGAACAGGACACACAACAGATTCGCCATGAGCTTTTCTGTCAGGATGCACTGGCAGAAAAGTGCAATACTACAGTTAGGATCCCACTGATCTGACTGAGTTAAAACATGGTGGAGAGTAGTTATTTCATGCAAAAAAAAAAAAAAAGTCAGATTTTTGTCATTTTTGCCAACTCAAGATGCAGATCAGAGGCTTGGGCAGTGAGCAGACCAAATGTGTTAAAATAGGCAAGAACTAAAAATACTAGCATGAGCTCTGGACCAGAAGCCAGGAAGCTGAACACCACAAGCACCATGAAGTTTGTCATACAGCCACATTTCTGTTGAGGTGATGTAGGTACAGCAATTTGATTCTTCTCATTTGTGTTGTGGAAATTTTATCTGCATGCTGGTATTTTTTGTCACATTTGGTCATGTTAATGTCATCCCAGGAAATTGTCCTGAGAGAACAAATATTCTAACAAGCCCAACTGTGGGAGCTCATTATTATAAGCTGTTATAGTGGCAACAATACATTCATACAGTTCATATCACTAGTGCCCTCATGAAATAAAAAGGATCTGTGCCATATTCCCAAAAAGATAAGCAAGAAAAGAGAAAAATCAGTGGAGTAAATCCTTCTGAAAAATTTGTTAAGAGTCAATTCCATGGTGTGATGTGATGGTGAAAGGAGGAAAAAAGGAGGAAAGAAGGAAGCCCGGATCCCAGGGCTCCCCAACAACAACACACCAGCTGCTGTGTCAAAAGAAACAAGAATCCGGTAGCACCAGGCACGACGCCAAGACAACTCGGATGTCGAGTTGACTCATCAAGAAGCTATATCAGCTGCCCTTGGTGAATCAATACGTAAAACTGCATAACACTGAATGATGGTTTCTGTGGGCTGTACTGTGTCTGATCCTTTTTATCACGGCTGCTTTGAGTTACCTGGATGCAGTGGCTGTTACCTTGGTTTTTCTCCAGTTCCTGGCTTTTCATCTGCATTGAAGTAAGGATGACCCTCAGAGGCAGATCAGGTCTGCTGCTTTTGAACACTAGAATAGCTGCCTCTGGAATGCAGGGCTGCACTGTGTGCTTATCCTCTGACAGTTTCTGCAAACGAGGAGAAAAAGACACAGCTACATATAGCACATAAAATGTGCCCAATGTGGCAAGGTTACAGTTAGCTCCTTTAGAAACACATCTTTTTAATACTGTACAAGTGTACCTACAGTGGGAAGTTATAACAAGTAATCAGGTTAGCTACATTTGCCAAAAGCTGATGGTATTGTCTAAAATGAGGTAATAAAGCTAAATAGCACAACAGTGATGTAGTTTAATCAAAGCCCAGTATAAATGGGCTGTTTTGCAATTAGACTCATTTTCTACAGCTTAACTATGTCCACTGGAGAGTTGCTGATAGCTAATTACATTCCTGAAGCAAGTTGCCTCACTGAAGCATTTCAGGCAGGTTGGTTATTTTGAGATAGGGCAATACACCAGCAGCAGTTTCAGTCCAGTTCTAAAGGAAACAATTGCTTGCAGAGGTCTCAGTGGGAATGCTCTAAATAAAACTAGCAAACCTTCATCTGCAGTGGCAGGTTGGTACAGATTGTGAGAAGCAGATTTTTAGTAGGCTTTTCTCGGCACAGCAAAACCAGCTCTAAGTCCATCAGACCCTTGATGAGGAGGCCTTTAGCCACAGATCCAACACGCATGACGCCAACCAGTGGCCCTCCACACCTAAACAAAAATGACTGGCACATTAAAAGATCTCGAAACAACCTACTCAGCTGGTGAATACTACAAATAAACATATGAAATGATCCATGTAAATATATGAATCGTAATGAGAAATCTTCAGGAACTAACTTTGGGTTGGGTTCTGCAGGTTCAGTAGATATAAGAGCACTGGCCTTGGTGGAATCGACTAGCCAATCAGAGACGTACTTTAATCCTCCCTCCACCGCTGACACCAAAGACTGGACAGCCTCCAGCTCTTCAGCTGATGGGTACACGGCTGCGTGTTTGGCCATCACATAACGATCATCGTTAGCCAACGATTCAGGAGAGCACTAGACAACACACACAAGCAATGTGACATTATGATAAATGAACAGCATTACAAATAAATGCGAGCATATGTGCGCACACACACACACACACACACACACACACGCATACACAACTTACATCAGAGCTCTCCTCCATCATGGATTAAGCAATGTTGATCAGTGTAGTACAAGACAAGCCAAAGTCTTCATTTATCAACCGCTCACATCAACGTCAAACCTCCCTTGTGTGTTTCTGATCCAGCTGGAGAATTGCAAGACCAATCTGAGGAGAATGAGCAAATCTGTACATGCAGGTCAATACTGTTAGGAAAAAACTGGCACAGGAGTGTTAAGCGAGATCTAATTCATAGTTACTACCCTGCTGTAAAATCCAGCTCAGTCTGACCAGCGCTGCCAAAACACAGGCCAAGTTGCTTGAACTGGTAGAGCATCTTTGCCAAATTGTAAATGCTGGTCCAAAGAAAACAGTTTAATTTATGGTTTAAATTACCGCTACATTGTAATCTAATACTAATACTGTAATCTAATACTAATACTGCTACACTGTAGTCATGCCAGTAGCTAGCTATGAGAAGACAGTTTCAGAAGCTGTTGTTTTTTGGGCTTATATACCATGTTTTATGGTAACGATCAGGCACTTGAGGGGAAAAAAAGTTGCCACTCGTCTGTTTTAGTTAAGATGTAGACAGTAGAAAAGTTTACATGCATGCTTTCCTATTAATTGCTGTACGTAACATCTTTTTCCTAGAAATGATTGTTCATTAGATTACATTTATTCGATGAAAACAGTCAATTTTAACGTAAACATAATATACCAAATAATCTCAGTTCAATCATTTCGATAAAACAGACAGTTTTACTAAAGGTAAAATCTTGCTCTTTAATATAAACCTATTATTATGGTTGTATTCTTATTTGTAGTGTTATCACTTACATAGTACACATTCAGCATTGTGATATATTATATATTCGACACATTTTTAAGTAGAATTTTAATCCAGGTTATGCCCATGATCGCAGTTATTTTTAAGACAACAACAGAACAGCAACGCAAACAGAAAGTCTTAATCATTTATAGATCAAAGTATTCAAGTAATAAGGAAGTTGGATAAGAAGCAAACACTTGACCAGCTGGAGGTGTGTTTTGGCAGCTAGTCAGACCAAGCTGGGTATTATGAGGAGGTGTATTCTTACAAATCTATTAATAATATCATAAACATTTAGTATTAACCTGAGGCAAGGTGAGAGCAAATTATAGTGTCAGGAGGAGGCTTGTGTGCAATGGTCTCATTTGACCATTTTGTTGTTGCTGTTGTTTTAATATCTATCTATCTACACACACACACACACACACACACACACACACACACACATATATATATATATATATATATATATATATATATATATATATATATATATATATATATATATATAGGTCATGTAGTCTATTCATTTAAAAAAAAGTTTAGGTCACATGCTGATGATTTGGGAAGCTTTTCATTCTGTCCCTGCAGTTCTTCCTGATCTACTCAAATAAAAAGCCTAGCTTGGATGCAAAAGCAAACGCAAGAACCTGGCGACTGAGCAAACGTGCACCTTTTAATCCTGACCAAGTTTAACCGCACGCAATAGCGTTTAGCAATACGTTGATGAAATGCTGCAGCGTTGACTCACAGCCATCAGGAGTTGACAACTCGACTTACAAACCGCGAACAAACTACAGCAGTGTGCGGTGCATTGCTCCTGATCGGCAGCTCTGAGAAACGCTTACCTGCTACAACCCCGCGTGCACGCCACAGAATGCCTTCTCTTTGTGTGCGGTACTTGCTGCGTGGATAATGTAATAAAGATCCTCGGCTACATGCTGGTGATGGCAGGCTGGTGCAGCAGGCTCTGTGTGTGTGTGTGTGTGTGCGTGTGTGTGTGTGTGTGCGTGTGTGTGTGTGTGGATGAGATGAGCTGTATGTGCGCGCGGGTGGGTGAAGATACCGCAGCCGCAGCGCGTGCATTCACACAGCAGCACAAGTTTCACGTGTCGCAGCTTGGTGTAATACGAGTCCAACTAGTGCAAAGCAATCAAATAAATGACTCAAGTTTGCTGATGGGAATGCAGTTTCCCCCTAATTTCTCATACAATGCCTTCCACGACCATGACCACCCCCTCGCATCACTCTGTAGTGTTAATCAGAGGGATGCAGATACAGAGAGAGAGAGAGAGAGAGAGAGAGAGAGAGAGTGGTGTCTCACAGTTTCCACACAAAAACGCTGATAAAAAACGGCTAAGTCTAATGGCCTACTGAATATAGCTCTACTCATGCATTTTTAATACCTTTCCCGGTGGTGAGACATCCAGTGAGGATTGATTTCACTTCAAGACCAAGTGGAGGAAGAGTATAAAGTCAGAATTGTAAGAAAAAGGTCTAGAATGTGACTCAAATCATGCTTTCTGAGAGGCTTGATTATTTTTTGTGTCACTTTTTTACCATCATGCCAATGCCATAATCTGAAACAGGACAACTTTTATATATATATATATATATATATATATATATATATATATATATATATATATATATATATATATATATATATATAAATTAAAAATAAAAAAAACTTAAGCACAAATCAAGAAATAACAAACACAGGATATAATAGTGCTTCTTAGAGCCTCTGCTTATCACAACCTTTTTTTTTTTTTTGTATTTTTTTCTATTATTTTTTTTAAAATTGCTTCATGGGACAATTAATTTTTTACTCTAGAAAGCAGGACAGATGCTAGTAATTTAATGTACATATTTCATTATCATTTATTTGGCCTGTAATATTCATAAATCTAAAAATCTTTTTTTTTTAAATGTAACACAGGTATGAACTTTAATAGGTTTTAAAATTGGAAACACATCAGGAAACAATCTGCTTCACAAGGAAGAACTTTGTAATGAATTTCAATGACTAAAGTATACGTCAATATTAAGCGGATCGAGCTTACATATTCCGATTTACCAATATTCATTAGAAGCACTGAATGTCTATTTTAAGATGTTTGGCAGGGGTAGACTCTGTAGCCATAATCATGCAGTATATCCACCAGATTAAAACTGTAATGCTCTGTTCTGCCTGGTTAATCCTTGTGTGTCATAACTCTGTAGTGGTTTCAGGTTTGCACGCAATAACAGACGACACTGGCATGCAAACTGACAAAATTTTTAGCACTCAGGGTTTTTTTTTTTTCTTCTTCTGTTAAATGTATTCAATCTTTTTTTACTCAGCTATACCTCCAGGACTGAGTAAACAGAAAGCTTCTGACAGCTCAAGATCAAGTTCATGCTCAAGAACAGATTCAACAATAAAGGATGACATGCTGCCATCTAGTGTCTATATTTTATCAATCAGGACAAAATCTAATTATGCACAACATGATGTAGAGGTAGAATATTCACAAATGACATAACTGATTGATCAGTCTGTACAGAAGGTGTCTGTTTTTCTCCCTCATACCCTCCTCACACAGCTATAAGCAGATGCCTTTGTGGATCCAGAGTGCCTTTTCTTGGTTTAAAATGTTGCTTGACTTCCTCTGACAGATTCAGGCTGCAGGGGAAGAGTGTCCTTCTCAGCTAAGGGCTTTTGAGGTATCATTCCCTTTTTGGCTTTTCTGTTTCCTATGGGAGTAACAGAACAGTTTTAGCAAACATTCTCTAGAACAAATTCTATGTCAACTCCATAATTATTGACACCCTTCAAGAGGGTATGGGAAAAAGTTATTGTATAAAGTATACATTAAATGACTCAAATTTTCCACTCAAACAAGTTGACTAATTTCCTTTAAGGAAAAGAATTTACCTTATTAATAAATTATAGCAATATTTAAAAACATGTAGCAGCATTAGTGGCATCATTAAAAATTAATTCTCATATCTGGGAAAATTATATTTAAGCTCAGCAGTGGATCTGAGGTAATTTGTTCTTTTTTTCCCCATACATAAAAACACTGGAATATTCATGCATACCTGTGACCCTGTACATCCTGACTCCTTATTAATTTACGATTTATAAAGGCTGAAACAATAGCATACTGCCCCCATGCATAATGAGAGGGATAGTGACAAGAGCCTAAATTTCAAAGTTTCTGAATTTCACTGTTTAATTGATTCTTGAGATACTCAGGTTTTAAAATTTAGCCAGGGGGAATCGGTGGGTCTTTCAAACTACCCAAAAAAACAATTGTTTGTCATTTCTGGGATTTAGCTAGCTAGCTTTTTTGCATGCAGGTTGATGCATTCCTAACCCAAACCCAAACATTATATTGTCACATGTTATCTCTGATATGATTACTATGAGCAAATCCCCTGGGCTTGGTACATGCGTGTGCGCTATGACAATTCTTTGGGGTGCTAAAAGCAGACAAGTTCCCTCCAGCATCATACTAACACACTGTTCGAAATGGTGGCACGAAAGAGGTCCAACAAAACGCAGTTCATTATTTCATCAAGCATCATTACAACTACAATATCTTGTGGTCAGACAAGACCAAAATTAAGCTTCACAAGGAGACTGCATGCAAGGATTATTAATACATAATACACTGGTTTGCAGCTGGTGCCACACAGTCCCTTGGGAACACTCATGGCATTATGAATTCCATTTAGTACCAGAATATTTTAGCCCATAATGTGGTTGTCTCTGCCAGGAGGTTAAGATCTTTCAAGAGGGAATAGCCTACAGTAAAATATAGAACATCCAACTCAACATAGAAATGGTTGTAATCTCAGTCTGCAGATTTAAACCATACTGAAATACTGTGGGCTGATTTAAAGAGGACAATTCACACACACAAAACTAAGAATCAAGCAGTTTGACATGCTCTGAAAGAAGGAAAGTCTGAGATCACCTTTCCATGCTGTTATTTTCTCCACGTGTTCAGGCTTAAAATATCACTCAATTCCTGTACTATTAAGTTTTTGCTCATTTTCATGAAGGAGGCCAATAGTTGTGGATAAGACTGTAGATCCTGTAATTCATCATCATTCATTAGCAATAATATTTATTAATGGAAGTTGTTAATATGTATAAGCTACCTTTGCAGACTTTTGGAGAGGTGTTGTCTCTTGGATATGACGGAGTTGCCTGTGTGTGTTTGCCGTCGGACGAACCCCAGGTCTCCAGGCTTGAAATGAGAAGTAGCCTTCTGTGAGGCAGCTATACCTGATCTTCAGCAGTAAACAAGCAAAATATGAGAAATATGGCGGAGATGGCTTCATTCCATAACATCTCTCATTTTGCAACTATAAGACATTATCCTTTAATTCTTTGTTTGAAAAAATGAAAATGAAACTGAAAGGTTTAAATCTTCTGCTACCATGTGATTAAAAAAATATTGTGTGTCATTTGTTCCTTCTTAGGTCTGGCAGTAAATGATGAAAATATGAGAAAAACATGTTAAGCAAGACCTTTCTTCAAATGCAAGAAACTCCTAGGAATGTGTAGGACTTATTTGCTTTGATGCAATATGTGAAAAACTGCTGTGTATTTTGTTGGCAATTAAAGTGGCTTGCAAAATATTCAACCCCCCTGGAACTTATCAGATTTGTCTGAATAACAACTGATAAATACACATATTTTTCCTGTTAGTATTTTTATTGCAAACTCTTGTTCTCTTACAGTGAATATTCAAAGTCAAAATTAATTATTGGTCAGCAAGTATTTCAACAAAAATCAAAGAATGAAAAATGCTGCTTGCATAAGTATTCAACCCCCCAGGTTCCAGACGCTCCAGATGAAATCTATTGTCTTAACAAGGACACAAGTCTAAGACTAAGGCTCGTATGGCTCTTCCTGGGCTATGAAACCATTGCTCAAGAAAAGCCATATGAAAGCATAAGAATGAGCCAGTGAAGATGTGTTTTTTGGTGTGATGACACCTAGATCTAGACAAGTTTCAAAGTGCTATGTGTGTTGCAAACCTAACACAGCTCAAATAGCACCACTCTTACAATGAAACATGGTGGTGGCAGCGTCATGCTGTGGAGACGCTTTTCATTCTCAGAACCTGGGCTTCTTGTCAATGGACAATGGATGAAGCAAAAAACAGGGGAATATTACAAGAGAACCTGCTTCAGTCTGTTTAAAAAAAATAAAAATAAAAATAAAAAAACTAAAGCTTGGGAGAAACTTCACCTTTAAGCAGGACAATGGTCCCAAACACTCAAAAGGTGAATGTTCTACAGTCGTCAAGTCAAGAGAATCTGTGGCACTGTGGCACTGTGGCACTGACACAAAAATTGCAGTCAACAAACAACATCCAACCATCCTGAAGAACCTGGAGCAAATCTGCCAGGAAGGATGGGTAAAAATAACTGCCAAACAGTGCGCAAAGCTGGTAGGAACTTATCCCAACAGACTGACTTTGAAAATTAACTTTAAGAGCATATTATTTTTGCAATAATAATACCGGCTAGAACGATCTGTATAAGAGTCATTTGTAATCCAGACAAATCTGATGACTTTTAAGTGGGTTGAATGCTTTTACAAGGTACTGTATACCTCTCCATGCCTGCTGCTGTTATAAATTCATGAGAGTCTTCTGTCGTAGGGATGAAGTGAGAGGGGGCAGGGCCTTTGCTGATGGCTGCAGCACTGTCCAATACGGCCAGCAGCTTCTGCATCATCTGATTCCTCTGGTCGAGGGTCTGCACCTCTGAGTCCTCTTCGTTAGGCACCTCCTGTAATAGCCAAACTGAGTACAACTCTCTTCAGTGAATTTTCATAAATCAGTTTCATTATTCCATGACTGCCTGATCATTTACATTACCCTCAATATTTCCTTTAAAGCCATAGCTGCCTCTTGGAGGACTGTCTCCACCCGTCCTCGCTGTGTCCTCTCCTCCTGAAGCTCTGTTTTCAGTCTTGCAGCCTCTGCTTGTGTTTGATTGAGATCTTCCACAGCTGATTCATGTTCCTGTCTGAGACATTGGTTAAGCCAAACCTCAGATGTGACAACTACAACCAGTGACCATTTAACATGGAGCAGGAGTTCTCAAACATTTATCCCAGGTCAATTCACCTGCTGGTTTTTTTGGAGGTGGGAGGAAATAGATAATAACCAGAGCTTAGAATAAAAACCAGAGAACCCTGATGCTGTGAGGCGGCAATGCTACCCGCTACAACACCGTACCATGATCACAGCACACAGTTATGAGTATATAATGTACCAGTTATTTATATATAAAGCACATGGGGTGATTTTGTGCCATCATGTTTATTTAAAAGAGCCAAAGACACTTACAGAGACATTTCCTACTCTTACTAAAGATTCAAATTTACACTGTGTATGCTTGTTTTTGACTAAAGCTAATGAGCTTTAGATTAGGAAATGAACAACTTCCTGTAGGAAAAACAGGAGTGTGACTGGCATAATTGTAAACCCATTCAAAACTCATTCAGAAGAAATAAGAGAGTTATACAGAATTATTATTATTTTTTTAAATCATATATATAGATATTATCAAACCTGAGGGCATCATGCTCTTTCTGTAGAGTGGAGTGATTGTTCACCAGCTTTTGGTGTTCTTGTTTATGCCTGGCGTAGTCCTCAAGTTCAGCATGCATTTGCTTGCACTTCTCTGTTAACTGTTGCACCACCTTCCAGGACAAAATAAAATAGCACAGATATTTAATCAAACTTTTTGTTTATTTTAATGTTGCCCATGTACATAAAAGAACACATGGCAGTTAAGGATAAATAGTTAAAGATATACTCAGCGATTTTTTTACCACCAAAGACATGCCCCAAAACACACACCTAGACTAGAACACTGTAATACTACCCCAAAAGGGGAAGCTTTCAAAATTTACAGGCAACATGATTAACAAGAAACTATAAGATGCCTCGTGGTCCTGACTGTTTGGATGTTGCTGGTCCATTTGTTTTCTCTAGTGTGCTACAATAGGTTTTGCTCTGTGTAGGTATTTTATTGACAGCTGCCAGAATGTGAGGAAAGATGGCAGATATTACAAAAAGTGTTTTTAAACACCTCTGAGCGTACTTTAAAATATTAAGAATGTGTTTTAAGCAACCTTTTGATTTGCAAGGCTTTTCCTGGTCATCTCGTCCAATAACGGCTCCATGATCTCCATTTCTATTTTGAGCTGTTTCTCTCTGGCATTCAGAGCATCGTTCTCCGCCATCAGCTCTTTGCTCCTGTCTGAAATCTGCCTGAGTTGGTTCATCACTAACATATTCTCGTAGATTGCCCTCTTCGTTGTCTCCGGCATCTTTTTATCAGAGACTTTGTGAAATTCAGCAGCGACAGCAGCTACGTGCTGCTGCATCTCTTTCTTCAGTCTGTACAAGATGAGACAGGATACGTTTGAGACTCAAAACCCAGCAATAATGTGAAATGCTTGCTGTGCAGTAGAGCTGGAAACTAATTGTAACAGCTTGATTTGAAGATTTTTCCCTGAGGAATATTTGCGTGTCAGGAAGACCATTGAGCAGTACAGTTGCACGTTCATCGTCACACTGACCTGTAGTTGTCCAGTACAGCTTTTTTCTCCAGGTTGTAAATGACACTTTGGTGCTCCTGCTTCTGCTTCTCTAGCTGTTCTTTCAGAGACTCCATCTGACCCATAATTTCATCCTTTTGCATCTGGAAATCCTCGAGAGATGCAAGTTTTCCCGCTGCCAACAAAAAACAAGGCTCTGTGGATCATTGTGAACTTCAATACTCTGATACACCATATTATCTATGATAAGGGTAACTGATAGAAGTTTGACGAGCATCAGGCATACTTTACAGTTGGTGCAATTTGATCAAAGATTCTTTGCATCTAAATGAGTGGTGGATGGTGGTTTTTACCTAGAACCATGTTCTCAGAGGCGAGTTTGTCCTTGGTCTCTTGAAACTCATTCCGAAGCACGCTCAGCTGCCTGTCAAACGACTCCTTCTCTGCATCTTTGGCTGCTTGTAGCTCCTGCAACTTCTCTAAGATATCTGTGAGCTCATCCTCTTTTTGGGACAAGGTGCGCTTCAGATAGAGCACTATGTCCTTCTTCTCTCTCACTATATTATTATAACTAGTAGAAAAATCCTTCTGACGAACCTCCAGCTCATCACATTTGTGCTGATACCTTTGAAGAGAAGGGCAAAGCATTGAGCATGGTGTTTGTTTGCAGAGGGATGCATTTCCTGTATTACTACAATGAGTCAGATTTCTATGGGATGAGGTGTGGCAGCAGGTTAATTATTATGCCTCGCAATAGACTGCGATCTAAGGTCTTGGTTTTCCTTTTGACTTCCTTGTCCGCACTGACAGAGAATGAACAAACAGCAATTCTAAAATACCTAGTCTTATCAGTTTATTAATTATGGACAGTGATTATTAATCCATGGATTTCTTAGATTGGTTTTGGATATTGAGTAACAGTCTTCTGATTCCTCAAACTTGTCAGGTAAGTCTGCATACCTGTACTATAGAGGATTATATGGCTTCAGGCTAAAACTTCTTACTGAGGATATACAATGTCTTCATTCAGGAAATAACTCTATACATAGAGCCTGTTGCTAGTGTTCTAGCCACTATGGTTTTGCTAATGTCAGCTAGCTAACTCCAGGTTTTCTCACTTTTCCAGTCGCTCCTCTAAGTCTCGTATTTGAGCCCGGTAGAATTCTTTACCACCCTGGGATAAAGCATCATCCGGAGTGTTTTTCTCTCCAAAAAGAGCTGTCTTGTCGGCATTTTGCTTTCCATCTTTTTTAGGAGGCATAGCTATCGCTCGTGCTGGCTAATAAACTTTGGAGAAACTCAGCAACAATAAACAAAAGCCGAGGTTGCCCTTGGTTACCAGAAGGGTCTGTTAAGATGACGTCATCTTAACAGAATTGAGGATTTGGGATGTGGACCTACCAGCCTGACTATGACATTACATTTATAATACATAAATATGTAAAGTTAATAAAAAAAATCTTTCAGGTTTACCAGTGGGGTTACTCGGGGGCGTGACGTCACTGCAATAGAATGCCGGAAGCCTGTGCACACATTTCGATAAGAAAGTTTATTATATCCTAAATGATCTCTACTTCAATTAAACTTTGTTTGTGTAACACGTTTAACAATCAGGATGTAGATTTAGAGCCCTAAAGAGCAAGCCAGAGGTGACTGGTAAATAAAAACTCACTGAGACATGAGGACAAAACCTTGATTTTTTAAAAATAATAATAATAATAATAATAATAATAAATCCTCTTCTCTGGATTAAACATCACTTTTCCAGTGCTGTGTACTATAAAGTCAGACAGTACTGAGTGTGTTGAGAGGATGTTCAGTCTGAGCCTGAGTCTGTATGATTACAGCAGCAGTTCTTAGGAACAAGTCTACAGGATCCAGGTGAGATGATCCACTGAATCAGAGCTGACACTTAGGCATAAAGGTTTGGGAAGTTTGGGAAATCTTTTGGGTATCCATGTGGCATCATCCAGAGAATCAGAGAGTGAATTAAGTATCTAATATAGTTAACTGCCCTGTAAAAAAAAAAAAAACCCCATTAGGTTAACTTAATTCTACTCTTTAACTCCAGCTGTCTTGACAAGTTTTGGATACTGTCCTCAAGTTTAAAGCTTTTCAAAAATTAAACTTGAAGTAATCATTATCTTGACTTTGAGTTATAAACAAAGGTTATCAAGTTTATCTTCAACTCACGCTTTTAAGGCAGTAGGTGAACTTTCACTTCTAAGTTTAACCAGCTTGAAATGTCTTACAGTGTGGATACTGCATATCAGCTAGGATGGTAACCCTAGGGAAGAAAACCTTGTATAGATTTCTGTAAAATACATGATATGGCCAAAAGATTGTGGACACCTGACCATCACACCCACATGTGCTTGTTGAACATAAACATATTGTTCCAGATTTAGTCCCACCTGTGCTGTTATAATAACCTTCACTCTTCTGGGAAGGCTTTCCGCTAGATTTTGGAGCGTGGCTGTGGGGATTTGTGTTCATTCATCCACAAGAGCATTAGTGAGGTCAGGCACTGATGTTGGATGAGGAGGTCTGGGGTGTAGTCAGCGTTCCAGTTTATCCCAAAGATGTTCAGCTTTGTGCACGGGGGCATTGTCATGCTGGAACATGTTTTTGGCCCCTTGGTTCCAATAAAGGGAAATGGTAATGCTACAAAATGCAAAGTCATCCTGCACAATTATATGCTTCCAACTTTATGGCAACAGTTTTTGGAAGGCCCACATATGGGTGATCAGGTGCCCACAAACTTTTGGCCATATAGTGTATCTAATGCACTACTGCTTTGGTGCAATCTAATGGTGATGTGGTACATAATGACAGTAAAAGAGATTGTGTTCCTTCAGTGAAATACAGATGCCACTACAGTTATCTGGTGCGGATCTGACAAAGACGCTCTGTTATGATCGTTAATGGACAGAAGGGAGAATGAGCCTGAGCTCTGTACTGAGGTCTATAGGCTACTCTCTGCTCACTCCAGTAGCCTGGACAAAGCCATGGCTGTAGGCTAGGGTCTGTTTTACAACTCATTTTCTCATGTGACAAATATGCAAGAAATGTTCTATTTCCTCGATGATAAGGTTACAGTTTCATAAGACCATGAGTGGATAGGCTACCTAAAACCCTAAAACCTCAACAGTAAACTCATTAAAATTCCTCTATGCGCTGGCTATTTAGAAGTTACTGCATTGGCTTATTCTTGCAGCTGTGTACATTTTAATAGACTCTAGCAGGAACACAGGCCTAAATAATGTCTCTCTCTCTCTCTCTCTCTCTCTCTCTCTCAAATCAAATATATACCAGGCAAAACAATGGTTAAAAAAAAAGAAAAGACAAGAAAGAAAGAAATAACCCTACTAATAAGAAGGGCAAGAAAAGGGAAAAATGGGACAAAATATATCAGCTACAATAATAATAATAATAATAATAATAATAATAATAATAATAATAGATAGATAGATAGATAGAAAACCTTTACAAAATAAAATAAATAAATCACAGTGGCTACATCCAAAAATACATAATTGCGTAGTAAATGATATGCCATTAGAATATGCCACTATTATTTAGTAACTTACTCGATTTATTATTAAGTTATTAGTTTTTGGAAATAACCAATAGCGTTGCTCGGGAGCAGCGTTAACCCCGCCCCCTGTGCTCGCGGGAGAGCGGAGTGACGTCACTGGCGGGGTTAGAAGAAGCCCCGCGCTACAAGTGTCAAATCTGACAGAAGACACCGACGCGCTCGTGCACATGCCGCCTGACCATGACATTACCGGCGCTTAATACACTACTGCTCCGTCTGATTATTCCGTAAGGTGAGATCGTTAAATGGAAACGTTTAATCGCATTAGTTTCAGCTTTAGCAGTCTCCATGACAGTCACTGCGCAACAGACGGGTGTGTAAGTCACTGTGAGTAACTAGTGTGTGTTTTGAGTAATGGAGAGCAGAGATTTCTGCATTTATGTAATCCTTGATCCTGTTTTTGAAAACTTGTTTTCGTGCTTAGAGTGCGGCATTACTCTAGAAATCTATCTATCTATCTATCTATACACACGTGTGTGTGTGTGTGTGTGTGTATGTGTGTGTGTAAGCATATATATATACATATGTGTGTGTGTGTGTGTGTGTATACATATATATATATATATATATATATATATATATATATATATATATATATAATGTATGTATATATGTGTATATATATACACACACACACATATATATGTATATATATGCTTACAGTAGAATAGATAATCACATCACATGCACATGGTAGTAATGCTGCTACTGCATATGGGAACTGTAAGTAACAATGAGAATCTGTCCAGGGAATAACTGTAATGTACTTAAGTAAAAATAGATTGTGGAAACATGCTGGTGTCGTATGCAGAAACTGTTTCTCAGTAAGCTTCGTGTAGAGGAGAATGCTCTGGGATGCCCTTGGTGAAAAGCCCAAGCTTGTAACTGTTTACAAACATGGTGCATTAGACTCAGAGCTTGATTTATGTGCTGACGAAGTTTCCTTTACAGTGACAGTGGTGTCAGGGTGACATGCCATTTCCCAGACTGCCTGCTTACTGTAAAGGTGACAGCTTAACTATACACATTCTGTATCATTTTCTGCCTATGACAGAAAACACAGCCTTAAATTAGCCTTCGATCCTACCAGATGATACTGCTGCTATTTCATATTTTACCTCATAGGTCATGCAGAGCGCCGGTTGTTTATGCTGTGTTTATGGCAGGACTGAGCGCACATCTTTGTCCAAACACATCTGTAAAGTGTTGAATATTTTCCATCGCTGGCTGGAAACCAAATGCATGCCTTTTTTTAAAACCGAATGATGTCTTCATTTGGTTATAAAACTCCATAAAAGAAATGTTGTAATCTCAAAAATATCCAGCTATTCACTTACAATGTGTGTGTATGTGTGTGTGTGTGGGCATGTCTTTATGTCTTGGTCGGGACCATCAAATGCCAGATATTCCTAAACTTGTGGGGAAAACTGCTTTTATTTGACAAAAACTGAATAAAAGAAGAAAAAAAACACCTAAAAGAGCCAATTATTATAGGTATTGAGGTTAAGGTTAGGGTCAGATTTAGGTGTAGCATTGAATTAATTAGCTACATTAATCATTATTAATGAAGTGGAAGGTCCTCGCAAAATTAGTAAGACAAACTTGTGTGTGCATGTGTGTGTTTGAGAAAGATCATGGCTGTTACTAGGGGCTGTTACATGTGTCTGTGTCTAGCATAACACTGACTAAAACTATAAATGTACTGCATTGCGCAAGTCCGTCCCTGATACACAGAGGATCCAACTGGTCATGGGAAAGAGCAGCACAGCCTGTTCCTTGGACAATTTCCTGTCCTGCAGCCACCTGGCATCCTCACGCAGAACATTCTCAAGCCTGCACAAATATGCGCACTTGGGCTTATGCGTGTACTTATTGCAATATTTTTTTCTGATATTACTGACTTTAGAACATTGTATATAAAAACCATATATATGTTCAACTTAATTTTTTTTCTTGTCCATAGTCATTCTGATTCCATGGAAAACAGAGGTGAATATGTAATGGTGAGCATTTTTTCTCTCTTTCTTCAGTTTTATATTCTGTTTTTTTTTAGCATCTAAAAGAAACTGTTGAGTGTTTGTACTGAAATTCCTTCACATAGCCTCAAACACAAGGAAGAATCTGAGGACTGAGCAGTAAGGCTCTAATTGAGTTAAGATGCGTGACACAAAAGGGCTTGGATCATTGCCAGTATGCTCAGAATGCTTGCAGTCAGACTGGGTTTCTACAGACAACCACCCACTGTTGATGGGCTTATTTTATTGTAACTGAAATAGTGGGATACTGGCTTTTATGCATGGAGTCCTCATCTTAGGAGCACTGATAATTCTTCTCAACAGTACTGTCTTGATCTTTTTTGTCTATATAATAGTTAATCAACCTTAAGGGCGTGTTCCCACAGTTTAAATTCTCACAAAATTAATGTTCAGCATTGATCTATATCAACATATCTTTGTTTTAGGGTACACAGCAACCCTCTTTTGTGCCCCTTGAATGAGTCCATGTAATGATGTTTTAGATAACCTACTGCTTAGGTGATATATTGGCTTGTTAACTAGTGTAACACAATGATGTCACCATAACAACTGGCTAGTACTGTAGATGTGAGGAGCCTGTCCTGTGAGAAGGATAGCCTTGCTCCAGAGAGCATAAACAAGTGCAGATCTTCTGGTTTCTTTTGGAGAAATGGTTTCAAGACAGGATCTTTATTATTTTCTCTTCTGGAAGTTTTCAAAAGAGACGTGCCTGCTGGACACTGCATCAGAGAAACTGAGGAAAGAGCTGGAGGAAGAGCTGAAACTCAGCAGCCACAACATACAAAGTCATGGCTGGTACCATGGACGTATACCTTGGGAGGTGGGTCAAATCTTTACGCTTGGATTATATTAGTTGGGCTTTCAGCTTTCGTTTGACTTGAAATGAATTTGGCCAGTTTTCTAGACATGGCTTTTACTATCTAGCATAGTAAATGTTAGATATTAATAGTGGAAAAATCCAAAAGTCTAATATAAATATTTTATAATAACTTATACCACAGCACTTTTGAATTCTCAATTGTGTATTAGAATTGATTAGAGTTCTCAGTTCTGGTCAGAAAGTGTGGATTCATTTTCTATAACAGTACAGCTCTGACAATAGTTCCAGCTGTAATTCAGATCACATATTTATATGCACTCCTTCAGATATGTTATTGTTTCTATAGTAACAGAGCATTCACAGAGACATGTATGGTGGATATGCCTCATAATCTGAGACTAATAATAAACTGATTAAATAATGTGTTGTTCTTAAACAAAGAAAAAAGTATAATCATTGATATGATGAAGTTTTCACTGAGGAGACATTTATTTAATATTTATCAAAGGAGTCTCATGTCAGTGCTTTGTCAGTATGTCAGTCTGTATTCTGCCATGGGAGAGCCTTCTGGACAGAGTGTACACTTTCTTTTTTCTTGGTAACCTGCTGCATTTTATTAACGTTGAGAGAGAGAAGAAGAGAGGGGCTGTTGAGAGGATGAGTGTTTATAGCTGCTGTAACATGGTGCTGTTATGAATTTAATACTTCACAACAAATGTTACTATAAAGGGTTAAAAGTATCATATGCCATTCAGTAACAAAATAAAATTGTAATACTTGGAAAATTAGCGTGGTATATGAGGAACAAAACATTACAGTAAAATAATGAACTTCAGGGTGGTAACTGTAACTTCACGCTGCTGCATCACACTGTCGTTCACAGTTGCACCACATTGTTGTTATTTCTCCTATAACAGCATATCTTGTTATGTTTTATTCTGCACTTGTGTGCCTACCCCCTGCATTTATAACTGCCTCCAACCTCTTGAGTATTCTCTGAGCAGCTTTTGGGTCCTTTCAGTTGTAATACTAGGCCACCATATCATCCCTCAGCATGACTTCCTGATATTTCTGGTATAACTTTCCCAGAAGTCTTTGCAAATATTTGCTCATGTATCTGTTATAATTCTGCCAGAGATCATTTTCCAGATCAAGTCAGATCAAGAGCAAAACCTCTTTTCAAAATTTTGTTGCTTTTGCCCCATTTTGGATTGAGGTCTTGGTACAGGATAAACTCACAATAAATTGTAAAATTTCTTTCTTTCTAATTAAAAACCATGAGGAAGCCAAACAGATGTATATCTTGGGAACTATGTTGTTTCCATGTTTTCTGCACTACAGGTTTCAGAGTCTCTGGTGCTACAGGATGGGGATTTCCTGATTCGCGATTCTTTGACCAGTTTGGGAGATTACGTCCTAACCTGCCGCTGGAATCAGAAACCTCTCCACTTCTTGATCAGCAAAGTTCTGCTGAGATCCAGTGACACATACACACGGATACAGTATGTTCTGGAAGGAGAGCAGTTTGACTCCATTCCAGCGTTGGTCCATTTCTATGTGGGCGGCCAGACGCCACTTACTCAACACAGCGGCGCACACGTGATTTCCCCAGTCAACAGAACTGTACCACTGCGCTGTCTGGAGACAATGTTTGGTCAGACTAGTAAGGAGGGGACACCATTAAACTCACCTGTGCACAGGAAGGGAAGTTTAGGAATGACAGAGGCTCTGGCATTTGAGTTAATAAACCCTCAGAGGTGAGATGAGCTTTGATTAGGTACTTAGATATGCACGCATCAGATAACACCAAAGCATTTAGTTTCACTTCTGTTGTCCAAAGTAGTGCCGTAGACACTGATATGGTTCAAGTGATATTTTGGTGTTATTTCACTATTTTATCACAGGGAGGCAGTCAAGAGCTTCGTTGGAAGCTTGGAACAGCGTGTTGTAGTGACGTCATCCCCAACCCCACTGAACACACGTAAGTGTTGTTATCTGGTACATAGTGTTAAAGTGTACAGCACATGCTCAAATATGTAACCCGTATTCTTAAACTGTAAAATCTGTCCTCTCTTTTTTAGTCTACGGACGTAGAAAAAGTCCATCACGCAATAGGAAGTTTGTTGTGGTCCCTTCATCGCCCGTTTTGCAAAGACCCGATGACATGCACCTTTGTACTTCTCCAACTGAGAGTGCTGTCATCTATTTGGAGCCTACAGACAACACATGGTCTCCCAGCACGGAGTCCTGTCAAAGCACTGCTGCAGACCCCAGTGACCTGCAATCCAGCACAGGCCTTTATCCAC
The DNA here is from genome assembly GCF_027358585.1 of Pangasianodon hypophthalmus. Taxonomy (NCBI): domain Eukaryota; kingdom Metazoa; phylum Chordata; class Actinopteri; order Siluriformes; family Pangasiidae; genus Pangasianodon; species Pangasianodon hypophthalmus. The sequence continues at coordinate 8,710,783 of NC_069733.1, read as the reverse complement.
ACAGCCTTGCTCGTATACAGTCACCCTTCAGTGGACAAGAGGACCAGACAGTGCAGGGCTTCATGGACGAGGACAATGAGGATTATTTAATGCCACTTGTAATTGAATCAGCCTCCAGTTTCAGACCCAGCACGTACCAGTCCCCGCTTCTACCCGCAGAAAATAAACCACTAGAAGCAAGAGTGTTAAGGAGAGCGAAGGAGGTGCTTATAGATGCTGATACAAAGACGATGGCCATGCACATCACCAAAATCGACTGCATGGTAGGACTGCTCATAGTGCCCACTACTGTATATACACTACATGGCCAAAAGTATGTGGACACACCTTTGCATACCCTAGGAACAAAATTAAGATATATAAATATAAATATATTAAAATTTAGATATATGTTTATAGCAACAAGACATTTGGTGTATCAGGCTCTAAGAGGTTCCCTCATTAACACAAGTAACAAAAATGGAGAAAAAGTGTATGCTAATACAGTCCCCTCTGATAGTATTCTATCAGTTCTATTGTTTTTGTTATATACTGAATACCGACATTTAAGTTTGAGATCAAAAGATGAATATGATGGATCAGAATTTCAGCTTTCATTTCCTGATATTTACATCTAGATGTACTAAACAGCTTAGAACATGGCACATTTTTGTGGCAGACCACCCAATTTTTTGGTGAGCAAAAGTATAGGAACAAATAGCCTATTTGGTTGCATATCCCTTGCTTGAAAAAACTGCGTCAAGTTGGTGACCCATTGATATCACCAAACTGTTGCATTCTTCTTTTGTGATGCTTTTCCAGGCTTGTGCCGCAGCTTCTTTCAGTTGTTGTTTGTTTTGGGGGGTTTCTCCTCTTCAGGAGGTGAAATGCATGCTCAGTTGGGTTAAGGTCTGGTGATTGACTTGGCCAGTCTAACACCTTCCACCTTTTTCCCCGGTGAAGTCCTTTGTTGTGTTGGCAGTGTGTTTTGGGTCATTGTCTTGCTGCATGATGAAGTTCCTCCCAATTAGATTGGATGCATTTCTCTGTAAATTGACAGACAGAATGTTTCTGTAGACTTTTGAATTCATTCTGCTGCTCACATGTTTTGGATCATAAGCAGATCCTTTCCTTCTCCACACTTTGGCCTTTCCATCACTTTGGCAGAGTTTAATCTCGGTTCCAGAACATTTGTGGCTCATCTCTGTGTTTGTTTGCAAATACCAATCTGGCCTTCTGATTCTTACTGCTGATGAGTGATTTGCGTCTTGTGGTATGGCCTCTATATTTCTGCTCTGGAAGTCTTCTTTGAAGAGTGGATCATGATACCTTCACCCCTATACTGTGGAGGTTGTTGGTGATGTCACTGCCTGTTGTTTTTAAGTTTTTCTTCACAGTTCTTACAAAGTTTCTGTCATCAACTGGTGTTATTTTCCTTGGCTGACCTGTTACTTGTCTGGTTGTTAGTATACCAGTGGTTTCTTTCTTTTTTCAGGACATTCCAAATTGTTGTATTGGCTATGCCCAGTGCTTGTGCAATGGCGCTGATTGATTTTCCCTCTTTTCTCAGCTTCAAAATGTATTTTTTTCTACCATAGACAGCTCTATGGTCTTCATGTTGCTTTATCCTTTTTAAAAGCAGTCTTCGCAGGCGAAACCCAGGGCTCACAGTCAGAGCTATTAATTGTTTAAACAATCAATCTAACAGGCACACCTGGGCAACAAGAAACACATATCAGTCACATGTTCCAATATTTTTGATCACTTTGGTGGGAAAAATGGGTGGGTTTAAACAAAAGTGCCATTTCCAAGTTGTTTAACACATCTAGATGTAAATATCAGGAAATAAAAGCTGAAATTCTGATCTATCATCTCATATTCATCTTTTGATCTCAAACCCAAATGGCTTCAGTGTATAGCAAAAACAATGGAATTAGCCGTGAAAAATATATTTTATATTTTTAACTTTTGACACAAACTTTTGACTTCACTTGTATATTGACAATCTGGCAGTTAGGTGATCTGTGCTTCACTTTCCAGCATTATACATTTTTATTTCATGCACTTCATAATTTGACTATAATGCAGTGCTGTAGGATTTATGTAAAGGTTATATCATATTACATGAAAATAATTGTTTTATGTAGTGTGTAACTTTGTCTTTGTATAACATGAAAGAGACCAGAGACGAAAAGCCCTAGATTATCATTATGGGCAGACTGTTTACAGCCGTTGTATTTGCATTTTTTAAATCCCTATCAATCTATACTACAACTTATTAGTCTTACTATAAATACTTATTTATACTACAAGTTGTTTTTACTAACAGCAGATTTGATACATGGTCTATTAAGAAATGAACTTTCGTGTTATCTTTTGGTAATTGTCTTTACTGCTTTACTGCTATAGAAGCATTTACATGATCACCTTACTATAAAGTGCCACTGTAATACAGCTTCATTTATTTAAGCAGCCTGTATGTCAGCTGAATGAACAGGAATGGAATGGATATTTTATAGATGTTTCAAAGATTTATGTGTTGTTAATTTTAAAAAAGGCAAATTAATAACTTTCAAGATAAAGGTAAAAATTACATTTACAATCTTAAAATTCTTCTCTCTTCTACGTAAAGGCAAAGTAATACTACATAAATCCTCTAAGGTCACCTCGCTAGTTTTGATATAAGCTTTACATAAATCATCCAGCATTGCATTATAAAGGGTTATGCAATTCTTATGGCTTATGGCTGTATTATGAAGGCCCAGTGCAGTTATTCTTGGAAATGTATCAACCATTAAATGGGATTAGTGAAAAAATACAGCTTTGATTTGTAAAACGTTTGGGTCCATGTTTGCACGTGGTAGACTATTTCAACCAATTTTATTATCCAGGTTGCTCGTATATTGGATTTATCCAGTGAGAATACAAGAGGGATGGCTGTGAGCTCGGGAATGGAGCTGCTCACACTTCCACATGGCCACCATCTCCGACAAGACCTGCTGGAAAGGTGTATTAACACGTTCAGTACCAAAAAGTTCAGTACCTTGCTTCTGACACAAGCTTAGCACTTTAAACAGGAATGAATAAACACAGTTCTCGTCCTCAGGTTCTATACCATGTCCATCATGCTGGCTATGGTGCTGTTGGGTTGCACGGGCAGTGTGGAGGAAAGAGGCTCCCTACTGCACAGAATTATCTCACTGGCATCTGAGCTGAAGACTAACCTGGGCAATATGTTTGGCTTTGCTGCAGTTATGAGAGTCCTAGAACTTCCACAGGTAGAGATAAAGCAGTCAACAGAAGAAAAATGCTTTATTGAATATGCAACAAATGTAACAAATCCATTCCATCTCTAGATTGTTCGGTTGGATGAGACGTGGATGGCTTTAAGGCAAAAATACACAGAAAGTGCAGTTCTGTATGAGAAAACCTTGAGGCCCTCTTTGAAGAGAATGAATGATGGAAAAGGTATACTCAAACCATTTAACATATAGAAAAAATACTGGAATTCATAAAATTAGGTATGTCTCCTATTCTCTGCAGTCTTTCTCTGTTTAACCCTTATGTTCTGTTTACTATGTTCTTAGAAGAAGGGTTCTTGAAGTGCTCTCTAAGGGATTTTAGCATCTTAAAGGGATTGTGGTTTGGAATCCTTTTTGATATGAAAACACTCTGTTGTAGGGTTCTACATCGAACAACTGAAGGACAATGAAACAACCCTTAAGCAATCTAGATTTGGCTTTTTAAGGAGTGTATTAATCAGTGGTTGTCGCATTGTCTCATTGCATCTATTCTGATTTGCGATACAAATGTAAAATTCATTTAAAAATACTAATTTTGTCTTCTTTATGTCTTCTGTTCTATTATATGCAATACATACAATACAACCAGTACTGATGGAAACAGGGCATTGTGTGTTTGGTGTATGTTTATGGCACCATCTTTCTCTTTTTATCACTCATTCCACTCATTTTGACTCATATTTTCCCCTCAGGGCAAAGAAGTGGCAAATAATAGTCTCTAATCTCTGTTATATGTATATAATACCAAAATTAAGCTAAGCATGAAGTCTTATAGTGGAAAAGCCATGTACTAGCCATTTAGTCATTTAATATTGTTTTTAAGAAGATTTCAAAATTTGTCATTTGGACCCAAACAGAACAGTAGGGTTAACACATTTAAGGGTTAACACATTTAACAGAAGGGTTAACTCACTCACCCTCCCTTCATATTTTCTTTCAAGAGCCCTGTGACCCATCGGAGATGACTGTCCCTCATGTGCTCCCTCTGCTGCTCCTGCTTGAGAAGAGTGCCGTGATTCTTGAAGGGTCTGAGTCCTGGGAGAGTCTCGACTCTGGAATGGACTCTTTGCTGTGTCATTTAAATGCTGCTCGTACCATTGCATGCCACGGAGAAACCTACTGTTCTAATGCCAAGGCAAAACTACAGGGTAAGGAGAACCTCAGTCCATGTATATCATTAGAACATGCAATAATATTTGTTAAGAAATCTCATATGTGATTATGATTGTCACTGGAAATATAGGAAATGTTCAGTATATGTGCTTTTTTTTTTGTTTGCTCCATGTTTGCTAAATATGGAACTAAGGTGAGTTTCTTACCTACAGGTTTCCATGAGCAGCCAGACGTACTAGAAGTTTTCCTGACTGAGTTCCAGATGCGTCTGCTGTGGGGGAGCCGGGGAGCGGAGGCGAACAGGGAGGAGCGCTATGAGAAATTTGACAAAGTGCTAACAGCCCTGTCCAACAGACTGGAACCTTCTCAGCAGGCAGAATGATACACATTGCACATGTCTCACTCTGAAATGTGTATATATCTTTTTTTCTTTCTTTTTTTTTTTTTTTTGATGAATGCCAAGGGTGTACATAGAGTAGAATGATGCAACTCTGTATGGCGGAATAACATTTCAAATTCTTTTAAACTTTTACATGGATTTGTAAATAATGTAGATATAAATACTATTCAGATTTGTATTTCAAAGTATGATTAACATTATTTTGGTTTACTTCTATTAAATAAATCTATCAGTCATTTCTTTATAAATTGGTTTATAAATTATGTTTTATTTTGTCATAACCTATATAAGCCTTTATACTGACTGTTTTATGATGTCACAACCTTCTTTTTTTTCTCAGATTAAACCGGTTCAGTTGTGCGTCCTTGCATTGTTTGTTTTAATCAAACATTAAATCAAATTTTCTGCTTACTATTTAGCACTGGGTGTACTATTGACCCAAGTCACCTCTTTTGAGTTTAGAGTTGTAAAATAAAATGTAAAATACCCAATACACAATATGTTCAGTTCAGGTTTTAGCAACATAAACAATATTTATTGAATCAGACACACAAAACCAACACATGCTCAGGGATATTCATGGCAGGTCTTAGTATAAATGAAATATTATACAAGGTCTAAAAAGACCTTTTTTGGTTAAGATCTCCAAATATAAGATGCTTTTTAATACATTTCAAAATGGTATAAGCATAATTTGTGTAATAAAGCCATTATATTTAAGAATGTTATTATTGTGTGAATACCATCATGCAGATCTGTGGATATAATGCAAGATTTCATGTCTTTGTGATAATAATATGGGTAAAGGAGTGAGTCTAGAGTGTGAAATCATACTGATGATTGAATAATTTTAATTTCTGAGCTAGACAAGGTGTATTTATCTAATTATGTATCAGTTGAACAGCACAGGATTTCCTCAGGCTCAGACACTGTGACTGACTTGTTATCTTAGACTTTGTAACTGGGTGCCAACGTGTAGCATGTTCACGACCAGACACACAAACGGAGTTAATTATGACAGAAAACTCTCTTTCTTATTTAATACTAATTTATATACTAATATTTGGTTCCTTTATTTTGCTTTTTTCTTCCTTTTCCTCCTTTTTTTTTTAGCTTAGTAATGTACACGGACTTTGAGACGCCCCTAGCGGCTAAATAAATCCTCCATCCTCTAACTCGCCATGGACCTGTGCTGTGACAGACTTATAATGTTATTGACAATTTTCTTGATATATTGTATATCCATAAGTGACTGTTTTGAGATGAAAACGATATATTGCACCATATCTGACAGCTGTGACTGCGACTTTAAACCAAACATACAAGGTACGTACACGTACAATGAATTAATACAGTAAATCTTTGGCTTGTGAAAGCTAAGCTAGCATGCTAACTTAGCTGACATTGTGTAAAAATAAGTTGGGCTTGCTTTCTGCTAGCCAGCTAATAAGACAGCTTTGCTAGGTTTATGCTGTAAAGTAATGTAACAGTTATTTTTTAAGGCTCCAAAAATTAATTTTGTGTATGTACTGATATAGGTTTTCGCGTTGCTAGCTGTGTTGCTAGCTATAAAATTGTAACTTAGCAGTTATTAGTAGCTAGCTGGCTAATAAATGAAGTAGTATTAGCTAGCTGGCAGTTTTAAAGCACTATCTAGATTTGTTCAGCTGACTTAAGAATGAACAAAGAGTAAATTATACACAAATACAAAACAAAACTGAAACCAGTCTAATCTGAATGAGCTAACACAGGGGTTCACAAACTTATGACAAACAGCGACGACTTTAACTGTAAAATCAATTCCCTGAACCCCCTCAGTACAGAGTTATTTTATACACATAGCTGAAATTTTCTAATATTAGACTCTGTTGAAATATGCACAGTAATATTCTGGCTCTTTATTTGTGCCATAGTGCTTTCCACTGATTAGCACATTAGGTTCAAGCTGTTTATAGCTCTTCTTGTTTTTGAGTTATTGAGTTTTTAGATTAAACCCATTCACTTCAAATGATTAGTCAAATAACTCTAAAAACTCTATGAAATCAGTGTATTAATTCATCTTCAGTTTATCCTGCTCAGGATTGTGATGATTCTGGAGCCTGTCCCAGGAACACTGGGCACGAGGCCAGAATACACCCACCGTACACACTCACAATCACACCTAGATCAGTTCTGCATGGCCAGTCCACCTATGTGTACGGTTTTGGAAGTGGCAGGACACCCGTGTGGATGTAGGAAGAACATACGAAACGCCACACAGACAGTAACTCAGGTTCAGGATTGAACCACGGACCCTGATGCAGAGACTCTGATGCTTAAAAAAAAAAATCACAGACCCTTCCTTGATATACTTGACAGACCCCTGAAGGTCCCTGAACCCCACTTTATGAACCACTGTACTGGCATATGTATATATGCCCCTGCTCAGGAAGACTAAATAATCCATGTTTATTTCTTGTTTCACACAGGCTTGGAGTGGGACCTTTATAAAAATCTGTATGGACAACATCTGGTGCAGGACATTGTGTCCGAGTCAGTGGCGAGCTTCCTGCAGAAGCAGAATCCAGACAGGCCGCTGGTTCTTTCCTTCCACGGAGCATCAGGCACTGGAAAGAGCATGGTGAGCGCCATGCTGGCCCGTCACCTGTACGGCACCTCCATGGGCAGCCCTTACATCCATCAGTACATCCCCACACTGCACTTTCCCCTCGCTGATCGTGTCAAGCAATACAGGGTATTGTATTTTTATACTTTTGTCAGGTATCTTCTTTCTTTTGTCAGGTCAATATGACTCAGAACGACTCATTAATAAAAATGGAGCCATACTAAAAATGATTATTCCAACACAAAAGTTTATGAGCTGAATATCATATTTATGCATATTTATATTCTAGATAGAATATTCAAGTCATTTTTACCTTAAAATATTGGGTGGTTTTTGTAAATACGAAACAAAGCATTGGCTTTATGCTGCATTTCTTTGTACCCAGAAGTCTGCTATTTCAGATCCAGTACTCTTGACTTACAGTCTAAATTTTCCAGTGCTTCTATTGGGAAATTGTGGAAGCAAGTTAATGTATGTGTGGAATATTTTGGAATTTGATAAGCATCATAAGCGGACCTGCATTTATTGCTACAATATTACAATATTTTACATTTTCATTTCTTTCAAACCCTTTTTTGTCCACCAAGTGGCTGAAAATATATTCACACATTAACGTAACACCTCCTCCCCGTTGCAGGTCTTGAGTAACGTTAGAAAGGAATTAGTAGGCTAGTAGTGACATCAAGTGTTTTTTACGTCAACAAACTTGAGTAAGATGGACCTTGCCCAATTTTTAACTGGAAATACTGTCTTATGTGACCACTCAACTACACATTGTCTGGCCTGAGGTCATATTTTCTCAAGCTCTGAGTAAAATGTAATTTCTTTTTCCCCCTCTTAAGTTACTTTCTTGCTTGGATTGTGGAATACTATAGACTGCTAAATGCTTTCCTTTTTTTTTTTTTTTTTTTGGCGCAATACGGCAACCCCAGTGTAACATTCTCGGCAATACGGCAGACAGAGAACGCAGAAGATTCATGTTAAACAACACACACCTGCTACAACCTGCATAAATTATGGCAGGTTTCATGTAAAAAAGATTCCTACATGAAACATGTATGAGGGCTATATTATAGGCATACAGCATGTGAATAAGGGACTAGTGGGCAGGTGCTCAATATTCAATCTCTTTATTTGTAATTAAAGTCACATTTTCTGCAATAAGACTTCCCCACGAAGTTATAGTGCATAATGCTTCACTGATGAAGACAAAGCAACCAAACATCTATGGACTGTATAATATAACTGAGTAACTACTTAAGCTGTGTTCACAAGGACTTTCTGGTATTTGACAAAAACCCACCTGTTGCCATTGATTATAATGAGAACGATGTGTTTATGGACAACATGCAATAACGCATAAATTAAGGTTGGCTGTTGAAATGTTTATGGAATGTGTTAGGAGACATTCAGTCATTAATATCAATGTTGTGGAAGAGGAAGAAGAAACTAACTGTGGATATCTGATTACATACAAAGTTGTATAATACAGTGCTGAAAATATATAGAGGCAGCTCATGGCAGGCTTGGGTGGTAGCACAAAAGCTATACAATTCATTTAAAATCTAGATCCACATAAATACACCTGCAAGAAATCAGCAACGCATACTAATGCATTTATTAATTCTAAAACTTTTTTTGTGAGGATAGTTTTACTCTCAAGGTTATTGCTGGTGAAGGCTTTATGTTTCAATTAAATTGCCTCTTATGTAACTAACACGTTTGCTTTTTGCTGTTGTACGCAGTCAGATTTGAAGCACTGGGTACAGGGGAACCTCACAGCCTGTGCTCGCTCTGTTTTCATCTTCGATGAGATGGAGAAGATGCCTCCTGGAGTGATTGATGTTCTGGAACCATTCCTCGGGCCTTCGCATGTTGTTTTCCAGACCAACTACCGCAAGGCCATCTATATTTTTATTACGTACGTCTTTCTGAGTGACTCATTGTCCTCAAATCATCTTGTTGCAAAGTTAAGCAGAAGCAGCGGAAGTAGTTGAGAAATATAAGAAATGAGATTTTGGCAGATTCTCTTGTTGCCCTTGTTGATGTCTTGAACAGATTTTACTTTGGCATCATTGTGGAGCCTGCTTTTATGACATGATAGTACTTTGCTCTATCTAGTACGGCAGGTCAGGAAGTCATTAACAAAGTGGCCCTGGAGAACCGGCAGGCAGGACAAGACAGGGAGGAAATTCAGGCAGAGCAACTGGAGGAGGCTATTGCAGACTCTGTATACAACAATAAAAAGAGTAAGTGTGCAACACGATACAATACAGATTAGACCTTTTTTCCTAGGTTTTAAAATGAATGTGGGGAATGCACCTGAGATTAGTTTAAACTATATCTGTTCAAAAACAGGTACACAATCCTGACACATTCTGCAGAACCAGAATATACAGTATATTGTCATGTAAAACGCCAAGCAAATTAAATAAGGATAACACTTTCTGGAATTGTTAATCAAGGTTAGAATGCTTAGCCAATGAGATGGTATATTTTAATGTATTTTTTCTTACAAATTGATGAGGCAGAAATATGCCATGTGAAAATTCTTTAAACTATGCTGCTGCTGTTGCCCCATGTATAGTCTGGAACCCTTGGAAATTTGTGTTGTGTGTAACATTACAAATGGAGAATTAAATTACTTTTTAATTTACCATTGAATGATTAGAAGGGTTATTACATTATTATGAAAAGTCTTTGTTTACGTGCTACCTAACAGCAATCTGCTTAATTAATATATATTCAATCGTTCATTCCCACAATGGGTGAGGTAATATTATTCAGAGAGGTAGGGCACTATTCATGAAAAATATGAGTCATTCAAAGATGAATGTCCAGCAGCTGTATACACATCCTGTAAAACTATTTTTTAAAAAGAGTGGGAACACTGAAGTATCTTAACACAGCCTGAGAAGCAGATCGATGATTCTTGAAAATGAGATAAAGTCGGATCATTTTATTGCGCTTCTGAATGAACTTTGTTCCTTAGGTGGATTCTACCATTCGAAAATAATCTCTGCAAAGAGAATAACCCGCTTTGTGCCCTTTCTGCCCTTGTGTCGGCGACACGTGGAGCGCTGTGCCCAGCGGGAACTGTGCCAGCGTGGCGAGTGCCAGCGCAGAGACGTGTCAGCGGCAGTAGGGGGCGCCATGTCCTACACACCACAGGATGGGCAGCACTTCTCAAGCACCGGCTGCAAGCTGGTACCTGCTAAAGTCAATCTCTTCCTATGAGCCATGGGAGTGATAGGAGTGGACATAACAGGAACATCGGACCAGCTGGTGTTCATCTGTGCCAGTGCGCAGGAGCAGACTTTGCTTTTATAAGGACACTGGTTCTGCATGAACAGGCCCAAAAATACAGCAGAAGTACAGCTCTGACGACTGGCTCTAAGGTAAGTGTACAGGAACGAATTAAATGCTGACTATCAAGGGATCAATCCAAGTATATAAGGATGCAGTTAAAGGACCTTGCAGCCGAGGATTGCCTCTATGAAACGGGAAGTATTTCCACAGCTGCTCTGTGTGTACCAAACACACAGCAGTTATGCTGCTGATCAGTGTAAGGGAACAGATGTACAGAGCTGCAGTCAGCTGACTGGACAGATTTGTTCAATTAAAAGGGAGTGACTTTGTCTAACTGCAAGATATTTTTAGCTGACTTTGTACAACCTTTTAAGTGTTATTTATAAATCAGAAATATTGGTGAGTATAATTAGTGATATTATAGAAGGAACATGATACCAATCCAAAGTTTGGACACACCTATTATCAATCAATTATTTATTATTTTATTACTTTTGCCTCATTTTAGAATACTAGAAAATTATACAGTGACCAAATAAGGGTTTTAAGTTTTTGTTTGTGGGTGCCATGTCCAGTATTTCGAAATTTAATTCGAAAAAATGTACATGGCCAGTAACAGAGTGTAACTATTTATACATACACTTCAACCAAATGTCTACAGAATCTTAAACATGAATTCAGTTTTGTCTAAACTTTTGACTGGTACTGAATGTGGCAAATGAAGTACTATATTTTACTGTCTTTTACAATAAGTGCAAATATTCATTTGTACCACTCAAAAGTGAGACGTCTCAGTTCTTCTTTTATTGTGAATATTTAACTCGCGTATAAAAGTAAAGATTATTGGAATGTTAATTATTTCAATGTATTTTATATTGTGAACCATTGAGATAAGAGTTTTTCTTTTAGGCTAAGACAGGTGTTGTCTAAAAATCACTCGGGTTTGCAGTCAGACGAGCTTCTGTCTCAGTGTGAAAGCTGTGATCTGCCACATACTGTGTCGAAAAGTATGTCTTGGGTACCTATTTAAATAAAGTACTAACGTAGTCTCACCCAGTGCAAGGTTTCATACAAAGCTTCTGAGAAGCTTTAAATGTTCAAATTTACGTGTGTGTGGAACTTCTAATTCAAGTCTGGTATTTTTATTCCTTAAATGTATTGATCATACAAGTTGCTTTCATTGAACACAGTACTGAACTCAAAAATCATTTTGAATAAATTACTTTTTTGTCACGGGCAGAATTGGCAAATGCTATCAGAATGATCGCGTATGTTCTCTTGGTCCCATGTAATTTATGTTGATAATGATATTTCTCTGTCATGGCTACCATGTGTTATTTATTTGAGCTGATTTATTGGAAATTCACAAAGTGAAAAAAGAAATACAGTAATGTGCTTGAAACAGATTAAAAACTTGAAAATCGTATTTGTCTTCTGATGTGTTTGATTTCTTCAATCTTCAGAAACAGTTTCCCTTCACCACATTGTCTGTTCAGAGTGTATGATTTTGCTTGTCCTTCACATCTGCCATGATTTAAACTCTTCAGTGAGTGGATGAGTTAAGACCTGCTCCAGGTACATAGTATGTGCAGTGAGGAGAAATAAGTATTCAGACCCTTTTTGGTTTTGTTATTTAATATACTTTCTGTGCATATATCCACTTTACACAGTATTTCCCAAGGTTACTTCAATTTCCCATGGTTACTTCAATGCCCCGAGGTTATGGGGGACCCTCTGATGGGCTCGTAATTTCAAAATCTTCCATAAATAAAGTTAGGAGATTGGCTAGGCCATGCAAGCACCTTCATCTTCTTTTTTAGAAACCAGTCTTCATTATTTTGGCTGTATGTTTGGGGTCATTGTCTTGTTGAAATGTCCATCTTCTCCCCAGATTCAGTTTCTTGGCCGATAAGATTAAATTCTCCTCTAATGTACATTCTAGTATTCTCCTGGTACATCGCTCCATTCATGTATCCTTCGATGCTGTGTAATGCCCCAGTTTCGCTTGTAGAGAAGCAGCGCCATATCATGATGCTCTCACCTCCATACTTCACTGTGGGTATAGTGCTCTTAGGATCAACCATTCGTCCTCCAGACATGACGAGCTGCCAAAGATTTCTATTTTTGTTGCATCTTTTGTTCCAAAAATGCTTTTAGACATGTCTCTGTGCTTCTTTTTTAAAAGAGGAGTTTTGCATGAGGTGCAGGAACAGATATGATTGCGGTGCAGTTCATTGCGTCTTGTTCTCTGTGTAATTTGTTCTTGCTGCTTTCAGGTCGTCCTTCAACTCTTTTCAAGTGACTGCTCGCTTCTCTCTTACCTTCTTTATCATGACTCTGAGAGCACGTTGTGAAATCCTGCGTGGTTCACCTGTCCAAGGACAATTAGTTGTGGTTTCGTGTGGTTTGATTGGTATCAAACCAATTGTACTGACAGCGAGGTTTCAGGTCTTTGCTGTGGCTCTGTTGATTTTTCCATTTGAGTGCTGTTTAATAAAATTATTCCTGAGAATTTTAGGAAGCTCCTTCACCTTCACCATTGTTGTTGCATGAAATCTTCCCAACCAATTGCTTTTATAATACGATTTTATGATGCAATTTGCCCATATTTTTGCAGTATTTATATCTAAAACTTTTAGGTAACCTTTACAGAGATATATTTTTAATGTAGTGTTGAATACATTTTACCTATCAATTTTTTTTTAAAACGTATATTGTGAAGCCAAAGACAAATTTCCATTTGTGGACAATAAAGGAAAGTAAGTAAGTAAGTAGGTAAGTAAGTAAGTATTTGTTTATGGATATATGTACTGGAAGTATATTAAACAACAAAAAACAAAAGTATCGAGAATACTTATTTCCCCTCATTGTATATCACACCAATCACAGATCTGCTCTCTTATTACAAAGATGCTTGATTTGTGTAGTTGCAGAAAACAGTACAAGTAACGTCTCTATATCGGTTTAAAGGTGTGTGTAAAAATATGATTCCAGTGACAAACAGGAAGGTCCTAGGATCGTGTAAATTGAAGGTTCTTTATTATTATCATCCCAGGGAGGATCTCTGCTCAATCCCCCATTTTGCCAGCTGCTGCAGGAAATTAGTGATTTCTCAACAGGAAATGAAGAAGTGTGAGATGTTGTGTGGTGGTGGTCTTATGAGCTGGATATTCAGGCTGACTTAAAGCTTTTTATAGAAGGACCTATACAAAGGTTTCTTAGCAGAGGATAAAGTTCTTACAAGTTAGCTTTTCTCTCCATTACACCTGCATACAAAAGCCTAACATAATACCCACTTTGACAACTTCATCAGTCCTCATCTTTATGTACAGGGAGGAAGGCCGCAGTGAAGCACCTCACTCTGAATGCCCTTTCACCTCAGGGTAGCGTTTAAGGAAGGATTTTCCAATGTTGCAATGTCCTTACAAAAAAAGCTGGCCGGGATAATACCACAGTGACCCCTGTCCACTTCTCCACACTTGGTTTGACCCTCGTGCCCCAGTTCACACGCTCTCCAGGACGGCTGTCCTCCCCTGGCCTCTGGCCCGTCCATTCACATACCTCTCCCTTCCATCCCAAATCAGGTTTAAAAAGGCACCTCACCACCTCCCCCCAGCAACAATGGCCCACAGCTTTCCCCTCAACATCTGTGAGTTCCCCTCTGTCTCCTCATTTTCTCTCTAACCGCTCCATTATTAGGTCCCTTTCACTTGTAAATGTGGCTGGTCACAGCGCTGATGGTGCTTTCATATGCGTGGCCGGGGTCAGGGGAGAGCCAGTGGCCGGCCAAGGGGTGGGACAGGGGCTGGAGGAGGCTCTGTGTGGCCCAGGGATGAGGGAGCATCACCACAAAGAGGGAAATCCTTTTGAGGTGCAGTCATTCGGGACGGTTTGGCAAAGGCAACTTCTGCTTCCCTCGGCTCAGAGCCGTGCTACGGTACAAAAGTGTGTGTGAAACATTGCAAGACAACTATTGACATCCAGTTTCTCTCATCTAGGACTCTGTTACATTGTACTGGGCACTTTCTCTTTCCTTTTTCATCTGACAATCGAAAAGTGATCATTA